>NC_143040.1:24435000-25035000 GCF_057628025.1 Oncorhynchus mykiss
TTTATGTACCAGCCGGTCCATAGGGGGCAAGTTTATTGCTAACTGAATACATTAAAGTCGGACGTAAGATGACAAACAATGTAAAAGGCCGGTTGGGCTAGGCTATATATGAACGGCGACAGCCACCGCAGGCTCCGCCTTCTGCTAAATGTACCTCTTGTCATTCCTTTGTATCGGTCGAGGATCTTGACACTACTGGGACGACTGGCGAGGACGCGCTCTCGCATTATTCTCTCTGCGCGCTCCCGTGCCACCTTCAGTTCCAGTAGCTGTAGTTTCCTCCGCAATCCTCTGTTTTCTTTCTTGCTTTGAGTTATTTCCAAACGAAACACTGCATAGTCGTCGTCTACGACTTTACAGATCTCTGCCACGGCTGCATTCGCTAGCACCTCCATGATGGAGGCTATTTGAGTGTGAAAAACCATACAGTTAACGTTAGCCATTTTTAGCTAACCAGCAGCCAGCTAGCATCTATACAAAGCCCCGTGATCAACGCGAATTAAGAACTGCCTGGGGTAATTATGCGATTCTGTGCAATTAAAAGTGTCACCGTTTTAGTTCCAGGGTGTTAATAAACGTCTAAATAACATCAATATAAACGCTTGTTTCTGGTCACTGTTCACTTCCGTTCTTCTTCTTTAAAGTTTTATGGCCGACTACACCTATTGGTGTATTGCAGCCAACTACTGTCTTCTTTGATTTTATGGTGGTCCAAAAACAAATGCTATAGGTCCATGCTGCCACCTACTGTTTTGGATGTATATCAGCCCAAGTAATTAACTAAATCAAATAAACAAGAACAAAACTCAATATACTCCTTAATTCGGGATCTGGGACCTGAGAAGGAAGAGCATCTTAGGACAGTACGTTTTGCAATGTATCGGCAGTGAAGTCCTGGAAACTCCGAAACATTTCAGCTCCAGTTTCTTTGACTCTGTTTGTTTATGCAGTACAATTAATCATATATGAGATAAACACCCTAAAATTCACCTTCACAATCAGCATATCAGTTTCCCTCAACTGTTGAACAACACTCGGTCTCCACAGTCTCCGGAGCATCCACCGCCATGCCTTCAGCTCCACTCTCTCATTCAACTACTTCACGTGTCACTTTAAACGCTAGTAAAACCAAATGCATGCTTTTCAACCGTTCGCTGCCTGCACCCGCACGCCTGACCAGCATCACCACCCTGGATGGTTCCGACCTTGAATATGTGGACATCTATAAGTACCTAGGTGTCTGGCTAGACTCTAAACTCTCCTTCCAGACCCATATCAAACATCTCCAATCGAAAATCAAATCAAGAGTCGGCTTTCTATTCCGCAACAAAGCCTCCTTCACTCACGCCGCCAAACTAACCCTAGTAAAACTGACTATCCTACCGATCCTCGACTTCGGCGATGTCATCTACAAAATTGCTTCCAACACTCTACTCAGCAAACTGGATGCAGTTTATCACAGTGCCATCCGTTTTGTCACTAAAGCACCTTATACCACCCACCACTGCGACTTGTATGCTCTAGTCGGCTGGCCCTCGCTACATATTCGTCGCCAGACCCACTGGCTCCAGGTCATCTACAAGTCCATGCTAGGTAAAGCTCCGCCTTATCTCAGTTCACTGGTTACGATGGCAACACCCATCCGTAGCACGCGCTCCAGCAGGTGTATCTCACTGATCATCCCTAAAGCCAACACCTCATTTGGCCGCCTTTCGTTCCAGTTCTCTGCTGCCTGTGATTGGAACGAATTGCAAAAATCGCTGAAGTTGGAGACTTTTATCTCCCTCACCAACTTCAAACATCTGCTATCTGAGCAGCTAACCGATCGCTGCAGCTGTACATAGTCTACTGGTAAATAGCCCACCCATTTTCACCTACCTCATCCCCATACTGTTTTTATTTATTTATTTTTCTGCTCTTTTGCACACCAATATCTCTATCTCTACCTTTACATAACCATCTGATCATTTATCACTCCAGTGTTAATCTGCATAATTGTAATTATTTGCCTACCTTCTCATGCCTTTTGCACACAATGTATATATAGACTCCCCTTTTTTCTACTGTGTTATTGACTTGTTAATTGTTTACTCCATGTGTAACTCTGTGTTGTCTGTTCACACTGCTATGCCTTATCTTGGCCAGGTCGCAGTTGCAAATGAGAACTTGTTCTCAACTAGCCTACCTGGTTAAATAAAGGTGAAATAAAATAAAAAAATAAAAAAAAAAACTGTGTAGATGACCTGCTGTATAGCCCTGACCCTTGCCACTTCATACTCCTTTACCCTAACCGGGGAATTGGGAATGTGGTTGCCATCACAATTATAACATCATCCACCCTCAGATTCTTCAACATTCCTTCAGCACACACTTGATACATGTCCATAGTTTTTGCAATTCCGGCAAAACAGCGGCTTGGATACAGAAGCTCTCACCGCAGACATAACATATCCCATCTTCACATGTGAAGGGAGATACTCTTCGTCAAACATCAATAATACCGACAGGCTTTCTTCTTTCCCCCATCCAGTACACGGCGTGCTCCAACTACTCCTCGTAAACCACGAAGCCTCCACATTTCGGGGCGGCAGGTAGCCTAGAGGTTAGTGTTGGGCCAGTTACCGAAAGGATGCAACAATTCAAGTTCTGTCAATGATGTTTGGCTTGTAATGTGATGTGATTGATCTGAAGCCAAATCGACACGGACTTCCCTTGAGACTTTTTTTGTTTGTTGGTGCCCTTCCCTTGCTTCAATGCTATGGTGGCAATAATGTCATGCGCTTTTTGACTAGACAGCATAGATGGGCTACACATACAGAAACAGAGGGGCACAATTTTGTTCCCTTGGATGCTTTATCCTGGTGAGATACATTCAGCCTCTTGCGAATTGAAGGACATGTATGGAACACAGAGAGACAAAATAAATTGTTTTGTATGTATTTTTCTTTATTTCTTGGTAATTTTTTGGAGGAAGCCTAGCTTCCCTTGGCATCCATGAATACAAGCCACTCCATATTATTACTGTTCATGGTTGCACCTCTACTTACAATTACACTGTAGAGAATAGATCTTATTGATTGAAACTCAAACGGTGTGGTTAAATTAAAAATGTATGCACGCTGTTCTTTGAAATACAGTATTGCTTATTACAAAACACTTCCAATCTCCTATGATCAGTATCTTTTGAAATATTTACTTAATACTTAACTGATGTAGATGGAATAAAGTCATTCTATTATTTTATACTCTATTCTTTCTAACGAGCAGACTACTTTAGAAAGAACAGTGCGTTAGCAAGAATAGAGTAGAAAAGAATAGAATGACTTTATTCCATTTACATCACCTCAATAAGGTAAATATTCAATTGTCTTTTGTCAATTGTCTAGCTGTACTTTTTGTTTATGGTTGATGCAGATTGTTGTCCATTAGCCAATGAGTGTTTATCAATGAGTTCAAAGCACGTGAATGTATCCAACTCGTATTAACGACTTCACAACTGGTAAGAGCGGCGGGTAGCCTTGCGATTAGAGCCTTGGGCAGTAACCGAAAGGTCGGCTCGAATACCAGAGACGACAAGGTGAAAAATCTGTCGATGTGCCTTGAGCAAGGCACTTAACCCTAATTTGATCCAGGGGGTGCCATACTACTATGGCTGACCCTATAAAACAAAATCATTTCACTGCACCTGTGCGGTGCGTGACAAAACACCACCTCAAAATTGGTTACGAACGCAGCATTAGTCTTTGAGCTCCCTCCTTGACCGTTAGACCTCTTGTTTCGGTGTTGTTGGGATTGTGAGCTGTGTTATAGGCTAGGTACACTGCATTCGGAAAGTATTCAGACCCCTTAACTTTTTCCACATTTTGTTACGTTATAGCCTTATACAAAAATGGATACATACCTATGTAAATAAGGTACGTGTTTTTTTATAAATGTGTAAAATGTCTAAAACCCTGTTTTCACTTTGACATTATGAGGTATTGTGTGTGGATTGATAGGTGCAATTTTAAATTGTATCCATTTTCGAATAAGGATGCAACATAAAATGTTGAAAATGGGAAGGGATCTGAATACTTTACAAATGCACTGTACCTCTTGTGGTGAAAGCCCATCCTGGCACTGTCTGTATTGGTGGGGTAACCATGAGGTACTGTAATTGAGGAAGGCTATATCTAGGTCCAGGCCCTTCTATGAACCCAGTAACGAGGCATTAGATGAGACCCTGAAGGAGAAGACAGACTTCCTGATACACTACCACCAGGGGAGTTTCCCACCACTCTTTGTGAAGGCTGAAGCCCAGGGTGACCTGCTCTGTTAATCATGGAAACTGTGATGTTTTTATCATAAGAAAAGGAGGGTCCATCTCTATCAGCCCCAGGCCCTGCATCATCACTGTACTGAGACCTTAAAGAGAAGGGTCTGGGCTGCAGACTGGATCCCTGACTGGAGCCTCCGTCTCTCTGATGACCACCAGGACTGAGGGTGTTCAGTCCCCCTGTCCACTGGTGGTGATCTGTGTGGTGGAGTCTCTGTCCCTAGCAGCACAGTGCCGGTTCCGACTCAAGTAGGAAGAGTGACAGCTCCTGATCCAATGTCCTTTTCCAGGGCCCAGGTTTGTGACCAGCCACTTCAGAGGTCCAGTCTCTCCCACCAGCAACATCGGATACCAGCAGGTCTTCATGGACTGCAGACTGTAAACACAAATTGTACAGAGATGTTTAACGGTTTATATAAGAAACAATTTTCTGTACACACAGAAACATTATAATAATACAATGTTAACCACAGTCAAGCCCATCTCTACAACAGCGATTCAAGTACCTAACAATATGGAGCCATTAGAGTTAAAAAATATATATAATATATCCATGTGTTGATTCAAGAATGAAGTAGACAAAATCTACGCCTCAACCTAGCCTTAGCCAGTATGTTGTCATGGAGACTAAGTTTGGTTGTTGTTTTGTGTTCGGCTGTCAGTTTCTAGTTGTGGTGAAAAGTGTTGTCCCCAGCCCAGATTTGAAGACGCTGTCTTATCCAGTGATTTCCACTATGTCACCTCTGGTCCTGGCCTGCTCTGTGATGTTGTCCACTGGGCCCTTGGCTGCACCCGTCTGGGTCTGGGAATCCAAGATGGACGCCCAGTCTCCTCTGTTAGCCTCCAGCCAACCAGCTAAGAGGTTAGAAAATATGACCCGTTTCAGAAAGCTAGGGGTATGTCACACGTCACAGGAGGGGCATTTGAACGTAACAAAATGTTTTTTTTAATCAAAAATGCAGTTTTGGGCAGAAATGCATTCTGGAAAATGTCCAGAAGGTCACATGACCCACTACAGTGACGATCAATCGTCAAATCATTGAAATGAGAAAAACAATCTATAAATAATGTTTATTTTGCATGTGTGGTTGGTGGTGGTAATGCACCTTAAAGCTGGTTGCCAACCGCCATATAAAGTCTAAAGAAGAAGACACCTGAAGGAGGAGAGATTACTAGAAACAAAATCTGTTTACCCTTTTATCTGTGGATAATTGTCAGAGGACCTTGGTAATTTACCTAAAATGCACAACCCAATGTTTATATCCCAGGACAAATTAGCCAGCAACAGTAAGCTAGCTAGCTAAATTGCGATAAATGTTGAATGCTTTTCGACCTGTCCACAAATTATTACAGTGGGTTCAGAGTTCGTTTTGATATTTCAACCTGCGTGTCCTGATCGCGTCTGGTGTGGGTGGACAAAATCAACAAGGACGCATGCGCGTGACCGGTGTGGTCAGCATGTAAGGCACTGCATCGCAGTGCAAGAGGCGTCACTACAGGATAGCGGGGTCCGGGTTAGGGGAGGGTTTGGCCGGGGGGGCATTACTTGGCTCATTGTGCTCTAGCTACTCCTTGTGGCGGGCCGGGCGCCTGCAGGCTGACCTCAGTTGTCAGGTGAAGGGTGTTTCTTTCAACACATTGGTGCGGCTGGCTTCCGGGTTTAGCGAGCAGGTGTTAAGAAGCGCGTTTCAGAGGACGCATGACTAGACCTTCACCTCGCGAGCGCATTGGGGAGTTGCAGCGATGAGACAAGATCTAGAGAAGGGGATAAAAGACAACAAATGAACAACTTTTTTTAATATAAAAATAAGTTGTATTTAAATCCCTTTTATTTGAACCATTAATCATTACAGGCAATACTATAGCTACAATGTCAATTGCACAATTGGTTCTGTGTTAATTGGTTCTGTATCCTGATTGTCTATGGCGTCAGATGAGTGCCAAATCGAGATGGAGCACACGAGCAAGAATATACGTCACAGAGCGAGCAGACTTCTATCAAGAACCAGATGCGCGAGCGCATAAACGACTTTGAGCGTGCATAAGCAGGGTTGGGCTGGAAAGTAAACTTGAGCTTGAAACATTGATATTGAACAAGTTGAAAATCATTGTCAAATGCAATAAATTAGTCCGAGAAATTTTCCCCCCTGAAGAAGTATTCATCAAGTGGGAAAACTCAATAGGTTTCTGCACTCTCACGAATTACACCCGGCCTATGCATGAAAGTCTCTTCTCACACACACACACACACACAATGTCCATTTTGCCATCATTGTACATCTCACGGAGTTAATGTTTTACAGTTCTACGTTGTGGGGCTCTGCTCCTATTGGTTACCCAAGGTGCCAGGGTTCCGGTCTAGAAGTTCGGTTATTGATTGAACGGATCGAAGAGCTTACTCTTTCACATTCAGAAAACCTTAAGGTGATATTGTATTTAATAATGTATTCCGTTTCCTTATGGGGAATGGTTTAATTGAGTAGGGATGTGAACGAGGCTTTAGACCTTCTCTGTCTCTGGTCCACACTCCAGTTCATTTGGTTGCGGTAATGCATCACTAAAGTTGGTTGCCAACCGCCATTTAAAAACCACTGAAGAAGTGTAAACGGAAGTCAACAGTAACCAAGAACAATATCCGCGGCAGCGTTTTTATTGTTATTTAGACATTTATCACCTTGGAACTTAAAATATTACTTCTAACTGCACAGCATCACATACTTACCTCGGGCAGTGTTTAATTCGCGTTGGAGACAGGACTTGGTTGATAGATGTTATCAAGGGAACGTTAGCTAGCTGCTAACAACAATGGCTAACAGTAGGCCTATGGTTTTTCACACTCAAATAGCCTCCATCATGGAGGTGCTAGCGAATGCAGCCGTGGCAGACATCTGTAAACTCGTAGACGACGACTATGCAGTGTTTCGTTTGGAAATAACTCAAAGCCAGAATGAAAGCAGGGCATTGCGGAGGAAACTACAGCTACTTGAAATGAAGGTGACACGGGAGCGCGCAGAGAGAACAACGCGAGAGCGCGTCCTCGCCAGTCGTCCCAGTAGTGTCAAGATTCTCGACCGATACAAAGGAATGGCAAGAGGTACATTTTGCAGAAGGCCGAGGCTGCGGGGCCTGTCGTCCGGATCACATCTGCGCATGTGTGACGTTAAATGTGCTAACCACATGGTTAACCAGAATTGAGTCTTGGTCAGTTTTGGAATTGTATGCAATAATTCCCCAGGTTACTTAGCAAACTTGCAGAAAGACACTATCATATTCTATCCAGATTCTTGATATACTGGCATTTCCTATTATTTACTAATTGAAAACAACATGAGGCATGGAACTTAATACAATGATCAATACATAGTAAATCAAGAAGTGTTACCTCACATCCTTGCCAATTGTAGACAGTGTCAAACATGTCAATAGTGTATAAGATAGCATTCAGCATTAACAGTAGCTAACCATCCCTTTTCCCCCAATCCCTCTCAGGTGAAGCACATCTCACTGGAGGCTACAGGAGTTCTGTGAAACCAGCGGGACACAATACATGGAGAGATGACCAACCAATCACCGTTGATGAGGAGAGTGGAACCTCAACCCAGCATGTTATTGTGATAGAGGTAAGTGTCATAGTATTACATAAAAATTACAGTACATCAAATGTGGCCTGTTTATTTCAGAAATGCTTCCCTCAGCTATTCATTTGCTCACATCCCAACAACATTAATAACCACTCCTTTTCTTGTCAGTCTGCAGATGAAAATGCAGCAGGTCCTGGGGTCAAGCTGGAGAGGACTGAACGAGAGAAGGACCCACGGCACCAGACTGGAGCAGCGGTTGGAGTGTCGCCCTCTGTAGCCAGTGAGGAACTCGCCGCTGCGCCAAAGGCCAGGACCCGACGCAGAATCACGGAGGTCAGTGGAACGCTGAACGCCGTCCTCAAGTCAGAGTCAGACACCGAGACTTTAACTGTAACACAAAGGCCCTTACAACCAGGATCTGACTACAGATCAGACCCAGAGAGACTGGGCTGTCCACCTGTTCCCGGCTCAGAATACTTTCTGGTATTTCACCAGAGCCAGGGGACAGTTAATTCCCGTGGAGATGGTGACACGTTAGACACTGGCGGTGATCCATCTTGTTCTTACGCTACAGAGATGGACCCTGGCAACATGCTCATGGGTTTAGAGACACAGACTGATCTGTCTAGAGGGGACTTGAACCGGGACAGTAGTAGTGTATACTCTGAAGGGTGCCTAGATAAGAAAGGGGAGGTTATAGTGGTAGATGAGGTGACTGTGAAAGTGGAGGGCGACGCTCCTCCCACATGGAATGCAGATAGTCACTTAGAAGATGGACACTCACAGAACAGAGATTTCTTTGATTACAGGGGAAGCTTAGATACAAATCTAAATGTCGCGACCCACTCTCCTTTACACTCGTTCAGGGATCCCGATGCCGTATTCACGTCGAAGGCACTTTCCGATTCACATGGCAGCGTTCTTTTCAATCAGGCATTGAACTCAAATGACAGGGTTATAGCCCAGGCTCAGGGAGGGGGGGCCACATCTGGCAATAATAAAGAGAAACGGTTCCTCTGCATGTTCTGTAACAAAGGCTTCAGCTGCCCCCAGAAGGTGGAGATCCACCAGAGGGTCCACACAGGAGAGAAACCCTTCAGCTGTACCCAGTGTCATATGTGCTTTGCCGAGGCTGGCAACCTGAAGAGGCACCAGAGGGTCCACACAGGGGTGAAACCCTTCAGCTGTACCCAGTGTCAAATGCGCTTCGCTCAGGCTGGTGACCTGAAGAGGCACCAGAGGGTCCACACAGGGGAGAAACCGTTCAGTTGCCCCCACTGTGAGAAGAGGTTTTCCCGCCAGCACCAGCTGAAGATGCACCTGAAGGTTCACACGGAAGAGAGGCCATTCGCCTGTACGCACTGCAGGAAGAGGTTCTCAGAGAGGAGCTACCTCAGGATACACCAGCAGAAAAACCATTCCACTCAATAGCATACTAAGTAACCCTTCCACTCGATAGCTTCTGACGTTTAGATCAAACTATTCATTAAAGACAGATTCGTTTTCATTGTTGTCAGCATAAAGATAACATGAGTAATAGATTTCAGTGTTGAATATTTCTGGGTTGAATATTGTTATATATGGCATATTTCAGCCTAAAAAGTCTGTTAGATGTTGTGTTTGTACGGTGTAGCCTATATAATGTTCACAAATGCCTGTTTCATTACTTCTATTCAACTACTTAATGTTTTTCTTAAGACACTTGTAATGAGAAATTGAATGCAATTCATCTAGTTCATGCAGATTTTTGTTGTGTGTATGTGTGGTTTTCATGTGATGTATTTAAAACTTGTTTATGTTTAATAAACACAAAATGGGACATTTCATTCTAAGACTTTATTGAGACTCCCCTCATCACATCTTCTCACCCTATTGTGCATACACACTACAGCGCTTCATAGCCAAGTTAGTCACTAGTTAACAAAGTCATTATTATGACTATTTAAATGCCTATTTAAAAAATGTATCTTCTTAAAATTAGATTTTAAAACTAAACTTAAATACACTGATATACCTTATGCCTAACCCTAATCTTGAAATAAAACCAAAAATCACATTTTTGTTTTCATTAATGTTTACTATAAAGCCAATTCTTATTTTGTGGCTGAGTTAATTAGGGACAACCAATACCTAACAAACACCTATACACATCAAAAGAGTTGTCAGGTTTGTCTGATGATGCCTTTTGACTAATCATAGCTTATCATATTTACCCTCAACATATTTCAAATTTAATCAAACTTTATTTGTCACATGTGTCAAATACAATAGTTGTAGACTTTACTGTGAAATGCTTACTTACAAGCCCTTAATACATAAACAACGTTTATGGCTGGGGGCAGTATAAGTAGCTTGGATAAAAAGGTGCCCAGAGTAAACTGCCTGCTACTCAGGCCCAAAAGCAAGAATATGCATATAATTAGTAGATTTGGATAGAAAACATTCTGAAGTTGGAACTACTGAACATAATGCGCCAATGTAAACTGAGATTTTTGGATATAAATATTAACTTTTTCGAACAAAACATACATGTATTGTGTAACATGAAGTCCTATGAGTGTCATCTGATGAAGATCATCAAAGGTTAGTGATTCATTTTTATCTCTATTTCTGCTTTTTGTGACTCCTCTCTTTGGCTGGAAAAATGACTGTGTTTTTCTGTGACGAGGTGGTGACCTAACATAATCGTTTGGTGTGCTTTCGCTGTAAAGCACTTTTGAAATCGGACACTGTGGTGGTATTAACAACAAGTTTATCTTTAAAATGGTGTAAAATACTTGGATGTTTGAGGAATTTTAATTATGAGATTTATGTTGTTTGAATTTGGCGACGTGCACTTACACTGGCTGTCATATCGATCCCGGTAGCGGGATTTCAGCCATAAGAAGTTTTTAACCAACAGTGCAGTTCAAGAAGATGGGTTTAAAAACAATGTCATTCTACAGTATAGGACTCAAACAACGTTGGGATGGGTAAACACCATGTTGAAAGTGTGTTTATTATCTTTGTGTATGTACCTGAGGGAGTGTATGTCTGTGTAATCTGTATCACCTGTCTCTTCCAGGAGGAGGAGAGTCCAGAGGTGCTGCTGGTGAAGGAGGAGGGGTATGAGGAGGGTCTGGGGAACCCTCAGGGGACCATGGTCATGGAAGACAACCAGACTACACCACCTCCTGAACCCACAGAGGAACCAGCTGAGCAGCATATGACCACACACAGTCACACTGAGGTGAGTCCACTGTGAATTACTGCCTGAATGCTATTAGGTAAGGGCCCCTATCGACATAACCTCTTAGAGTACCAGTCCTGATCTAAGATCAGTTGTGCCTTTTAGATCATAATGAATATTAATTTATAGACAGGTGTGGGGGGACCTGGGCCCAGATTCAAAAAACACTTACCAAAAACTTAAGAACTATCTTATTAACAAAAAATATTTAAACTTCATAAGATAGTAGGTGCAATTCCTCAACAATATCTTAAGAAATCACGATGTTCTGACGAGCTTCTCAAATATCTTCTTAGGAATCCTCTTAAGATGTTTGTTGCTAGGCAACCGTTTTAGTGGCAATCATGTTAGCATATTTTGTGCTGAGATCACCAAAACATGTTCTTTGGTTTAAATATTCAATACTGAAACTTTCAGATGAAGTTTGTGAGTGAATTAAACATGTTCAATTGCTTTCATTTGTTTTTTGTCTCACTGCCCTGAGTTTAAGACAAGGGTTTAGCTATCTTGGAATTAACTTCTCTGGGATATGTGGGTCCCACCTCGCCAACAGCCAGTGAAATTGCAGGGTGCCAAATTCAAAACAACAGAAATCCCATAATTACAATTCCTCAAACATACAAGTATTTTACACCATTTTAAAGATTAACTTCTAGTAAATCCAGCCACAGTTTCCGATTTCAAATAGGCTTTATGGCGAAAGCACACCAAACGATTATGTTAGGTCAGCGCTAGTCACAGAAAAACATCCAGCCATTTCCAAAGAAGGAGAGGTGTCAGAAATAGCGTTATAAATATTCACTTACCTTTGATGATCTTGATCGAAATGCACTCCCAGGAATCCCAGTTCCACAATAAATGTTTGTTTTGTTTGATAAAGTCCATAATTTATGTCCAAATACCTCCTTTTTGTTCGCGCGTTTAGCCCAGTAATCCAAATGCATAATGCGCGATCACTTGTTCAGACGAAATGTCAAAAAAGTTATATTACAGTTTGTGGAAACATGTCAAACGATGTATAGAATCAATCTTTAGGATGTTTTTAACATAAATCTTCAATAATGTTCCAACCGGAGAATTCCTTTGTCTTTAGAAATGCAATGGAACGCAGCTACCTCTCACGGGCACATTCGTGATCAGCTCATGGCACTCTGCCAGACACCTGTTTGAATCAGCTCTCTTTCTCTCCCCATTCACAGTAGAAGCCTCAAACAAGGTTCTAAAGACTGATGACATCTAGTGGAAGCCTTAGGAAGTGCAATATGACCCCATAGACACTGTATATTCGATAGGCAATGACTTGAAAAACTACAAACCTCAGATTTCCGACTTCCTGGTTGGATGATTTCTTTCTCAGGTTTTAGCCTGCCATATGAGTTCTGTTATACACAGACATCATTCAAACAGTTTTAGGAACTTCAGAGTGTTTTCTGTCCAAATCTACTAATTATATGCATATTCTTGCTTTTGGGCCTGAGTAGCAGGCAATTTACTCTGGGCACCATTTTATCCAATCTACTTAATACTGCCCCCCAGTCCCAAAGAAGTTAATAACGTTTCCAATAAGTTTATTTTCAAAAATCAAATTTCTTCTTAGGAGAAACATAAGAAATAGCACAAAAACATTTCCAATAACCTTTTTGAGGAATAGAAACTTTGCTTAACTTTCTTCCTAAGTTTATAGTTGAAAAATGGCAGTTAACTTAAGGATCCGCCCCTTTTTTGAAACGTTTGCCTAAAATGACATACCCAAATCTAACTGCCTATAGCTCAGGACCTGAAGCCAGGATATGCATATTCTTGATACCATTTGAAAGGAAACACTTTGAAGTTTGTGTAAATGTTAAATTAATGTAGGATAATATAATACATTAGATCTGGTAAAAGATAATACAAAGAGAAAAACATGCTTTTTTTGTATTTTATTTGTACCGTCATCTTTGAAATGCAAGAGAAAGGCCATAATGTATTATTCCAGCCCTGGCACAATTTAGATTTTGGCCACTAGATAGAAGCAGTGTATGTGCAAAGTATTAGTGTGATCAAATTAACCATTGCATATCTGTTCAAAATGTTGTATCAAGACTGCCCACATGTGCATAATTGGTTTATAAATACATTTTCAAGTTCATAACTGTGCACTCTCCTCAAACAATAGCATTGTATTTTTTCACTGTAATTGCTACTGTAAATTGGGCAGTGCAGTTACATTAAAAATAATTTAAGCTTTCTGCCAATATCAGATATATCTATGTCCTGGGAAATGTTCTTGTTACTTACATGCTAATCACATTAGCCTACGTTAGCTCAAACGTCCCACATGGAACCCACCGATCCTGTAGAGGTTTTAAGAATACATTTAATTTCATCCTACACTCCAGTCCACAAGGTCTACTCAATAATGTGAAGAAATAGCCTCACTGCTTCTTAACGCGCATCCAATCCGGAAGCCAGCCGCACCAATGTGTCGGAGGAAACACCGTGCACCTGGCAACCTTGGTTGGCGCGCACTGCGCCCGGCCCGACACAGGGATTTCCCTACCGGCCAAATCCTCCCTAACCCGGACGACGCTCGGCCAATTGTGCATCATCCTGGTCGCGGCTGGTTACGACAGAGCCTGGGCGCGAACCCAGAGTCTCTCAGCTGGCGTCGCCCTTAACCACTCTGGTGACACAGCTGGCGTCGCCCTTAACCACTGCGCCACCCAGAAGGTTGTTTTGAGGGGTAACATTTTAGAGCTACCGAAATCAAAGGCACCAGGTGATGGTTATACCTCAGAATTTTAGAAGCAGTATGTTCGGGGGTTTGAACTTGCAACCTTCCGGTTACTAGTCCAAAGCTCTAACCACTAGGCTACCCTGCCGCCCCATATACATTGTGTGCAAAAAGCATGGCCATGCTAATTTTGTACTGTTTTCTACATTGTAGAATAATAGTGAAGACATCAGAACTATGAAATAAACATATGGAATCATGTAGTAACCAAAAAAGTGTTAAACAAATCCAAATATATTTTATATTTGAGATTCTTCAAAGTAGCCACCCTTTGCCTTGATGACAGCTTTGCACACTCTTGCCATTATCTCAACCAGCTTCCTTCATTCCAGTCACCTGGAATGCATTTCAATTAACATGTGTGCCTTGTTAAAAGTTAATTTGTGGAATTTCTTTCCTTGCATTTGAGCCAATCAGTTGTGTTGTGGCAAGGTAGGGGTGGTATGCAGAAGATAGCCCTATTTGGTTAAAGACCAGGTCCATATTATGGCAAGAACAGCTCAAATAAGCAAAGCGAATTGACAGTCATTCATTTAAGACATGAAGGTCAGTCAATTGCGGAAAATTTCAAGAACTTTGAAAGTTTCTCCAAGTGCAGTCGCAAAAACCATCCAGCGCTATGATGAAACTGGCTCTCATGAGGACCGCCACAGGAAAGGAAGACCCAGAGTTACCTTCAAAGTAGCAACCCTTTGCCTTGACAGCCTTGCACACTCTTGGCATTCTCTCAACCAGCTTCATGAGGAATGCTTTTCCAACAGTCTTGAAGGAGTTCCCACATACAGTGGGGCAAAAAAAGTATTTAGTCAGCCACCAATTGTGCAAGTTCTCCCACTTAAAAGGATGAGAGAGGCCTGTAATTTTCATCATCTGTCAACTATGACAGACAAAATGAGAAAAAAAAATCCAGAAAATCACATTGTAGGATTTTTAATGAATTTATTTTCAAATTATGGTGGAAAATAAGTATTTGGTCAATAACAAAAGTTTATCTCAATACTTTGTTATATACCCTTTGTTGGCAATGACAGAGGTCAAACGTTTTCTGTAAGTCTTCACAAGGTTTTCACACACTGTTGCTGGTATTTTGGCCCATTCCTCCATGCAAATCTCCTCTAGAGCAGTGATGTTTTGGGGCTGTTGCTGGGCAACACGGACTTTCAACTCCCTCCAAAGATTTTCTATGGGGTTGAGATCTGGAGACTGGCTAGGCCACTCCAGGACCTTGAAATGTTTCTTACGAAGCCACTCCTTCGTTGCCCGGGCAGTGTGTTTGGGATCATTGTCATGCTGAGAGACCCAGCCACGTTTCATCTTCAATGCCCTTGCTGATGGAAGGATGTTTTCACTCAAAATCTCACAATACATGGCCCCATTCATTCTTTAGTTTACATGGATCAGTCGTCCTGGTCCCTTTGCAGAAAAACAGCCCCAAAGCATGATGTTTCCACCCCCATGCTTCACAGTAGGTATGGTGTTCTTTGGATGCAACTCAGCATTCTTTGTCCTCCAAACACGACGAGTTGAGTTTTTACCAAAATGTTATATTTTGGTTTCATCTGACCATATGACATTCTCCCAATCTTCTTCTGGATCATCCAAATGCTCTCTAGCAAACTTCAGACGGGCCTGGACATGTACTGGCTTAAGCAGGGGGACACGTCTGGCACTGCAGGATTTGAGTCCCTGGCGGCGTAGTGTGTTACTGAAGGTAGGCTTTGTTACTTTGGTCCCAGCTCTCTGCAGGTCATTCACTAGGTCCCCCCGTGTGGTTCTGGGATTTTTGCTCACCGTTCTTGTGATCATTTTGACCCCACGGGGTGAGATCTTGCGTGGAGCCCCAGAACGAGGGAGATTATCAGTGGTCTTGTATGTCTTCCATTTCCTAATAATTGCTCCCACAGTTGATTTCTTCAAACCAAGCTGCTTACCTATTGCAGATTCAGTCTTCCCAGCCTGGTGCAGGTCTACAATTTTGTGTCTGGTATCCTGTGACAGCTCTTTGGTCTTGGCCATAGTGGAGTTTGGAGTGTGACTGTTTGAGGTTGTGGACAGGTGTCTTTTATACTGATAACAAGTTCAAACAGGTGCCATTAATACAGGTAACGAGTGGAGGACAGAGGAGCCTCTTAAAGAATTAGTTACAGGTCTGTGAGAGCCAGAAATCTTGCTTGTTTGTAGGTGACCAAATGCTTATTTTCCACCATAATTTGCAAATAAATTCATAAAAAATCCTACAATGTGATTTTCTGGAAAAATGGCCGCCCAGTCTATCATAGTTGAAGTGTACCTATGATGAAAATTACAGGCCTCTCTCATCCTTTTAAGTGGGAGAACTTGCACAATTGGTGGCTGACTAAATACTTTTGTTGAGCACAGGCAGTCAAGCCGGCAGATAAAACAATTACATTTAAACATAATTTGAACGAATTGGAACGTTTCATAAAGGATGTCCATTCCAAAAACCACCTGGCATCCAGGGTGTACAAATTATTAAATGAAAAAACAAGGCGACTACACCTTCCCTTAAGGGAAAATAGGGTGAAGATTATACATTTTAAAAATGTAATGGAAAAAGGTGTCAACACTGTTTTAGAATGTAAAGACATTCTAAAACACATAGTTTAGCATAATATAATCAACAGAACTTACTGAACTCCGTGTAAAATTAACAAGTGAAAAATGACAACTGTCAGCAAATGTTGGAGATGTAAATCAGATGATGCTGGGCTTTGAAGCTACTGTCTTGGGGTGAACGAAAATAGGGGGAAATGTATATCATTTACACTTTAATTAATACCAAATGTGTATTGATACCAAATCATTATACCAATCAATAAAATATAATTCATACAAATCATGTAAACAATGAGAAACTGAACTGCTGGCATTTCTTCCTCCGTGACTGCAAATGTATCATTATTCATACGATCAATTACCTATTTATTTGTTTCTTGTTTTTGAAAATTTGTTGCAGCCCTCCCATGTATGCAACATTATTGTTTATTTATTTTTCATGGATGAATTCATGTCATATGCAAAGAAAATAAAGGATTGAGATGTGGAGATAATTTTGCAGGTTTAAAGCTTATTTCCTGCAATTCTACACATTTTGTCATGGGGAGAAAAGAAAATGTTGCAATTTTAAAATACATTTTGTTGCAATTCTATACAATTCTCTCCACCAACAAGAGGGGTGTGAACAGTTTGTCATGAACAGTGCTTGTGCCCATAGAAATAGATGTGATGCATATGCGATATGTTCCCCAATGCTGGAATGTGGGCCCCCGAGTGAAACAATTTGGGAACCCCTGGTCTACCCCTGGTCTAGCCTCCCTCTGTGCATGCTCAGCGTCCAACTTCTTCCTCAGTAAATTCTGGCTCGAATAAAGATGTCTCTGAATAAAAATGGTCTTCTTCTTCTACCTCCAAGTCCGACATGATTTATCTAATGTTATGATGACTTGCCAATAAGCATGTTAGCTCTGAGAGTACACAACAGCTGGCTGCCTCCCGGGAGTTTTGTTTTCAAAACGACACCAAGTCTCATAGGAAGAAAGCGCTGGCAGAACCCAAAGTAGTCCGTAAAAATCAGGAAGTTGATAGAATCTCATTGCTTATGATTAGCAGTAATTTGAACAAATGTATAAATATTGATTACTATGTAAGACTATAAATTACCAACCACCCAGCTTTGGAGAAGTCAGAAGGTCTATTTCCCTGCGTTTGAGAGGAGCTGGCTAGTAGATACGCATAGATTTCCAGCAATTGCTCTAAGCTAACGATATGCTACCTTCAACTTCCTTCAAATTGCACGCAGAAACATATAAATGGTATCCATGAGTTCGTCTTACTCTGGTTAAGTAGGAAATTCCCAAATACCAAAGTATCCCTTTAGTAGACCAATAAGAAATAGCGTTCCAAACCTCTCCACCAATAACAGCTCGTTTTCATTTTCCCCTCCCCAATCAGACCACGCCCAGACAGTCCTAGCTAAATTCTTGCTTGAAAAATTGCTCTTTGCTGAGAAGCTATTTAATTGACATCAATCGCAGTAAGGTACTTAATTGTTACCCAGAAAGGATTTTATATTGAGATAAAAATGGCTGCATTGGACCTTTAAGTCTCGGACCATGTCTTTGAATTATTAAACCATTAAAGATTTTGTTTGAGATTTTGGCAATTAAGCTCTTTATCTACTTCCCCAGAGACAGATGATGTTGTGGAAACCATTTTACATCTCTGCATGTAGGAAGTTCGAGGTAACTTTGCAAGCCAGTGCTAACTAGCTCAGCGTAAACACTGGAAGTATTTGGGTACAGCTAGCATTCTAGGTATACCCGAAAACTTTGATTCTTTGCGAAAGCTAGCCAGCATGGGCTCTCCAAATTACCTGCATACTGGATGCAGAGACATAATAATGGTATACAGCAGTTAATCTGACTCTGGGGGAGTAGATAAGGGCTTCATTCCCAAAATCCCGAACTATCCTTTTAAAGAGTGTCAAGTAAGCAAATCACCTAACATGTTTGCATCATTTCAAATCACCTAGCATGTTTGCATGGTACTCATAGCAATTCCTCATTGCCCAATCAGAAGATGATCCATAGCAGGGTGCTCATATCAGATTTCTTGATCCAACATCATCTCACTCTGTATCTCTTACAGTCAGTAGACATGGAGGATGGGAAGCCTGACCTGCTGCTGGTCAAAGAGGAGACAATAGAAGACGGACCAGAGAGCATTGATCTGCTGAGTGGACTAAAGATGGGGGAGCAAGGTAAGAGAGACATACATATACAGAACATAATACATATACTTCAATAGGAATAGTGATGCATCTACATAAAATTAAATCAATAAAACTGAGTATACCAAACATTAGGAACACCTTCCTAATATTGAGTTGCACCCCCCCACACACTTTTGCCCTCAGAACTGCCTCAATTTGTCAGGGTATGGACTCCACAAGGTGTCGAAATCGTTCCACAGGGATGCTGGCCCATGTTGACTCCAATGCTTCCCATACTTGTGTTAAGTTGGCTGGATGTCCTTTGGGTGGTGGACCTTTGTTGATATAGACAGGAAACTGTTGAGAGTTGAAAAAAAACAATAGCATTGCAGTTCTTGACACAAACCGGTGCGCCTGGCACCTACTACCATACCTCCTTAAATTTTTTGGTCTTGTCCATTCACCCTCTGAATGGCACACAAGTCATGTCTCAAGGTTTAAAAATCCTTATTTAACCTGTCTCCTCCCCTTCAGTTACAATGATTGAAGTGGATTTAACAAGTGACATCAATAAGGAATCATAGCTTTCACCTGGATTCTCCTGGCCAATCTGTCATGAAAAGAGCAGGTGTTCTTAATGTTTTGTATACTCAGTGTACGTTTACAACAAACAATGTATAAACTTGATGATTCAATTGACTCAAAAAACTCCATATGTAGAGTTCTCTGCCATGTTTGTAAAGTCTATTTTGGAACCTTTTCCTGAAGGTGATTGGTTGGAGGATAACAGAGGAGACTGGGCAGCCATCTTGGATTCCCAGATCCAGACTGCTGCAACCAAGGGCCCAGGGGACAACATCACTGAGCAGGCCAGGACCAGAGCTGAGATAGTGGAGGTCAGTGGATGGGACAGCGACCTCAACTCTGGGCTGGGGAACAACACTGTTAACCGCAACCAGAAACAGACAGTCGAACACAAAACCACAACCGAACTTAGTGTTCATGACAACAGAATGGACGAAACCAGGATGAGGCGTAGATTTGGTCTGCAGGGACAGGGAGGTGTCCGTATGAGAACAGACACAGACTCGGCTAGCAATGCTCCTTCCTGCTCCTATAGTTGTGATTCAGAGAGACTGATGGCGCCTCAGATTAACTCCCTAACAGATGCTTCCTTCAGCCTGCCTTCTATGGGATCTATCAATTGGAACATGGACCCTGTGACAACACAGACACTCCCTGGCCTTCATCTTCCTCACACTCTCCTAATGTTAAACCAGACCTCAGACAATGCCAGTGCCTCAACACTAAATGGCTACACAAGCCCATTGACAAATGACAGTAGTAGAGATGGAATGAGTAAAGGTGGCAGCGCCAAAGAGAAGCGCTTCCTGTGTTCGTTCTGTGGGAAAGCCTTCAGTTTCCCCAAACAGGTGGAGATCCACCAGAGGATGCACACAGGGGAGAAACCTTTCGGCTGCCATCTGTGCCGGGCCAGTTTTTCTCAATCGTCCAGCCTGAATAGGCACCAGAGAGTCCATACAGGGGAGAAACCCTACAGCTGTACCCAGTGTGAGAAGAGGTTCTCCCGCCAGCACCAGCTGAAGATGCACCTGAAGGTCCACACAGGAGAGAGGCCATTTGCCTGTATGCACTGCGGGAAGAGGTTCTCAGAAAGGAGCTACCTCAGGATACACCAGCAGAAAATGCACACGGCCCGAGTATAGTGACATGTCATGAAGTTAATTATGTTGTTTTTATATGTAGTTTGGAACTGGATGAGGTGAACTGAGGAAAGAATGAGTATGATGAGGCAGAGTAGACGATGTGGTGATGTTTGGTGTGATGGTGTCTTTAAAAATGCTTCACTGATGAGTGACAACCTTATCAGGTTGTTTGATCTGGTGTTTTATAATGAGGAAATTATAGTGCCTTAATTCATGTTTACTTGACAGGAAGTAGTGAAGATGTGTGTAATGTTAGGTGGAACCTTTCCCAAAGTATTCTAGTTACCATATTGAGAAAAGTTCTTCTTCTCGTCACATATCGTTTTGTGCAATAAAAGTACTGTTTCACATTATCTGAGTGTATGACCATTTTGTTCAAATTAAATACAAAATTGACTCTGTGCTGATTGACTTGGTTATTTTTGTATCATTGCAGGGACTGAGTTTCCCTTCTCTCAGTTGAACCAAAACATTATACTACATGAATCAACACATATGGATATTTGTATTTTTTGTTTATAATAAACTCCAATGGCTCCATATTTTTTGGTACTTGAATCACAATGTTAGAGATGAGCTTGACTGTGGCTAACATTTTATAATGTCATGTTTCTGTTTTTACAGCAAAGAGTTTCTTACATAAACCTTTACATTATCTTCTGTACAATGTGTTTTACAGTCTGCAGTCCATGAGGACCTACTGATAATTGGTGTTACTGGCGGAAGAGACCAGACCCTTGAGGCAGATGGTCACAAACCCTGGCCCCGGATCAGAACCCTGGATCAGGAGCCGTCGCTCTTCCTTCCCGAGTCGCAACTAGGACCGAACCCCGAGGGACAGAGACTCCACCACAACACAGAACACAACCAGTGGACAGGTGGACTGAACAACCTCAGTCCTGGTGGTCATCAGAGAGACAGAGGCTCCAGTCAGGGATCCAGTCTGCAGTCCAGACCCTTCTCTTCACAGTCTCAGTGCGGGGATAAAGCAGGGCCTGGGGCTGATAGACCCTCCTGTTCCTATGATACACACACCACAATATCCATGATGAACAGAGCAGGTCAGCCTGGGCTTCAGCCTTCACAGAGTGTGGTGGGAGGACCTGGGTCTAGCCTTCCTCAGCTGCTTCATGGTTACCACACGAATACAGACAGGGTCAGGATGGGCAGTCACCACAAGAGGTACCTAGCCTATAACACAGCACACAATCCCAACAACACCCAAACAATGGCGCCATGTCTTGGAGGGCTCTCTGGTGTCATTGGGTCAAAACATGGGAGCGCGAGCATTGGGACGGACGCCGACAAGCCGTACGCCTGCACTACGTGTGGGAAGCGCTTCGCTAAAGCGAAATATGTGAAGCAGCACCAGACCGTTCACACCAAGGACAACTTCAAGTGCAAACTATGTTACAAGAGCTTCTCCTTCCTGAGTAGCCTTATCAGACATAGGAATGTCCACAACAGGGAGAAATCGTAGCTTGAAATGTTCACGAGGGATGTCTGGGAACTAGTTTTTTATTTTGATGAAGTCCCTCAGTTGAGTATCTGGATATGCGCACATTCTCACATGATACAGACAGGGCTCCCGAGTGCCGCAGCGATCTAAGGCATTGCATCTCAGTGCAAGAGGCATCACTATAGTCCCTGGTTCGAATCCAGGCTGTATCACATCCGGCCGTGATTGGGAGTCCCATAGGGCGGCGCACAATTGGTCCAGTGTCGCCCAGGTTTGGCCAGGGTAGGCCATCAATGTAAATAAGAATTTGTTCTTAACTGCATTGCCTAATTAAATAAAGGTAGCATATTTTTTTGTGTGTGCTAGCATAGCCAAAACATTGTCACGTTATTGAAGAGTAACACAAAATTTCTCCTCTGATTTTGTTTTTTCTTATAACAAATCAGGTCTGCTGAGATTACATGACCCTGAGGTCATGCTTTCATTGGGGAAGAGGTCCAAAAACAACCCCTACTGTGTCCCTTTCCCCTATAGCCCTCCCATGGCACTGGGTAGTAGTTGGGGGTTGTCTTTAATCAGCTATTTTGTCATCCTCCCCTCTATCAACTGTCATCTCCCATATCTGTTATGTGTATTATTGTTATGAATCCCCCATGGCTGTAGCAAACATTGCCACTCAATAATTTACTTACTCAGTCACACAAGTCAGTCACTGTTGGCTATATTTATTCTGATGTACATCAAATCAAATGTACTTGTCACATACACATGGTTAGCAGATGTTAATGCGAGTGTAGCAAAATGCTTGTGCTTCTAGTTCCGACCATGCAGTAATATCTAACAAGTAATGTAACCTAACAATTTCACAACAACTACCTTCTACACACACACACACGTGTAAAGGAATGAATACAAATATGTACATAAAAATATATGAATGAGTGATGCCCGAATGGCATAGGCAAGATGCAGTAGATGGTATAGAGTACAGTATATACATATGAGATGAGTAATGTAGGGTATGTAAGCATTATATAAAGTGGCTAGTGATAAATTGATTACATCAATTTTTCCATTATTAAAATGGCTAGAGTTGAGTCAGTATGTTGGCAGCAGCCACTCAATGTTAGTGATGGCTGTTTAACAGTCTGATGGCCTTGAGATAGAAGCTGTTTTTCAGTCTCTCGGTCCCCGCTTTGATGCATCTGTACTGACCTCGCCTTCTGGATGATAGCGGGGTGAACAGGCAGTGGCTCGGGTGGTTGTTGTCCTTGATGATCTTTTTGGCCTTCCTGTGACATCGGGTGGTGTAAGTGTCCTGGAGGGCAGGTAGTTTGCACCCAGTGATGCGTTGTGCAGACCTCACTACCCTCTGGAGAATCTTACGGTTATGGGCGGAGCAGTGGCCGTACCAGGCGGTGATACAGCCCGACAGTCCACCTGGCCGTGCTGCTGCTCCAGTTTCAACTGTTCTGCCTGTGATAATTATTATTTGACCATGCTGGTCATTTATGAACATTTGAACATCTTGGCCATGTTCTGTTATAATCTCCACCCGGCACAGCCAGAAGAGGACTGGCCACCCCACAAAGCCTGGTTCCTCTCTAGGTTTCTTCCTAGGTTTTGGCCTTTCTAGGGAGTTTTTCCTAGCCACCGTGCTTCTACACCTGCATTGCTTGCTGTTTGGGGTTTTAGGCTGGGTTTCTGTACAGCACTTTGAGATATCAGCTATATAAATTAATTTGACTTGATTTGTTTTTGGTGGCAAGCCGAATTTCTTCAGCCTCCTGAGGTTGAAGAGGCGCTGCTTCATGTCATCATGTCACTGTGTTCATCAATGCAACAACAACCAAAACATTCTCAAGTCAAGTCCCTCTTACTGTAACTGTTTCTGTTATGAAAACCCCCAGAGCTCACAAGCCTATCTATCATCTGTGGTATGGGATCTATACAAACAGTCCTTGACCTCAAGCTGTTTGCTGTAAATGGCCTGAATTCTCCAGGTCTTGTGATGACGGGTGAAATATTAAACACGAACGAATGTAACCCTGTACTTGATATTACAGACTGACTGTTCTCTACAACCTGGAGTGTACATCCTTTTAACCCTTTGTTACATTGTGATTTGAAACAGGCTTGTGTAAATGCCTGTTTTAAGAGAGACAGTAAACCTAGGCTAGAACAAGTATAGTTGAATATTTACCTTACTGACGTTGATGGAATAAAGTCATTCCACGATTTTCTACTCTATTCTTGCTTAAACACGGTTCTTTCTAAAGATAGAGTAACAACAACAAAAAAGTAACACAGGGGGTACCAGTGCCGACTATGCATAGATATTACACAGCGAGTAGCAGCAGCGTAAAAAAAGGGGCCAATGCAAATAGTCTGGGTTGCCATTTGATTAACTGTTCAGCACTCTTATGGCTTGGGGGTAGAAGCTGTTAGGGTGCCTTTTGTACCTAGACTTGGCACTCCGGTACCACTTGCCGTGCGGTAGCAGAAAGAACTTGGCTGGCTGGAGTCTGACAATTTTTAGGGCCTTCCTCTGACACCGCCTGGTTTCGAGATCCTGGATGGCAGGAAGCTTGGCCCCAGTGAAATAAGCCTAAACATGCTTCCTGTCTGCAACAACACAATAAAGTAATATTACAAAAAAATGTGGCAAAGCAATTCACTTTTTGTCCTGAATAAAGTATTGTGTTGTATTGGATTTTTCTCAAACATATTACTAAGTACCACTCTCCATATTTTCAAGCATAGTGGTGGCTGCATCATGTTATGTGTATGCTTGTAATCGTTAAGGACTCTGTGGGTTTTCAGGATAAAAAAATAAACTGAATGGAGCTAAACACAGGCAAAATCCTAAGCGGAGATACAGCCTGACAGAATGCTCTCGACGGTGCATCTGTAGAAGTTTGTAAGGGTCTAAGGGGCCAAGATAAATTTCTTCAGCCTCCAGAGGTTAAGGAGGCACTGTTGTGCCTCCACCTCGCTGTCAGTGTGGAGGGACCATTTCAGCTCCTCCGTGATGTGCACTCCAAGGAACATGGTGCTTTTGAGCCTCTCCATTGCAGCCCATTCTGTTTGGAGGCAGTGAGAAAAGTGGAGGGATCAAGTGGAGATTCTGGGCAATCAAGGGATCCTGATATACAGTGCCTTTAGATAGTATTCAGGCCCCTTGACTTTTTCCACATTTTGTTATGTTACAGCCTTATTCTAAAGTTGATTAAATACACATTTTTTCTCTGCAATCTACACACAATACCCCATCATGACAAAGCAAAAACAGGTTTTTAGAAATGTTAGCAAATGTATAAATAAAAAAATAACAGAATTACTTTCTTTACATCAGTATTCAGACCCTTGCTATGAGATTTGAAATTGAACTCAGGTGCATCCTGTTTCCATTGATAATTCCCTTGATGTTTCTACAACTTGATTGGAGTCCACCTGTGGTAAATTCAATTGATTGGACATGATTTGGAAAAGCATACACCTGTTTATTTAACCCTTGTGTTGTCTTAAGGGTAAAAAAATGACACTGTTTAACAGTAGAGAAATGATATTTTTTCAACTTGACATTTTATGACTTTTCCAAGAGTGACCCCAACATTAGAAAAAGTGAAACATCGCCTTTGTTCATATTTCCATGAAAGCTGTACACCACCAGGGTACAAAGATTGTCTTAGGGTAATTTTTGACCCGGCAGTTATAAAATAATTTACACACCACAAAAACCACAAAGACACAGACACACACACGAGAAATTGAGATTGTGTGTTACTGTTGAACTCAGCCAGCAGCTCCTGAAGAGGAAGATTACCATGGTTGGCACAGCTAGAAAGAACAAGAACAAGCTCTCCCCTGCAATCCTCACAACAAGGGGGAAGAGAGGCCTTCTCATCAAAGTTTGCCTTCACCCCCACCACCACTCTAGTTTCCTACCTCCCAAAGAGGAACAAGAATGTGGTCCTCCTGAGCACACTGCACAAAACGGCTGTGATCAGTGATTGTGAGGACAGGAAGCCAGCCGTCATCCTGGACTACAACCACATCAAAGGAGGCATGGACAACCTGGAAAAAAGTGATTGGAACTTACAGCTGCATGAGGATGACTGCCTGCTGCCCCCAGTCATCTCGCATAACATCATTGATGTGTCCACATACAATGCCTTCGTGATATGGAGCAAGCTCAACCCTACCTGGATGCCTGATAAGCGGAACAAGAGGAGGGTGTTCCTGGAGCAGCTGGGCAAGGCACTTGTAACCCCACACATTCAAAGAAGGGAGCGCCTCCCCCCACACCAGCCTCTGCAGCGCTTGGGAAAGCTGTTCAGGGGGCTGAATGAGGCTGAGCCTGAGGCTGCAGCTGGGGCAGGCAAGAGGAGGAGATGCCAATTCTGCCCCCAAAGGAGGATTGTAAAACAAATACTAAGTGCTGCACATGTGAGAAATACATCTGCAAAGTCCATGTACACACACTTGCATACTGTCCTACATGTGATAATTAGAGTTGATTGATTTATGTTCTTCACGTTTTGGTTTTGTATCTATTCTCTTATTTTATTCGTATTTATTGTTGTTGTTTATACACCTTGTGGGTGGGGGCAATGGTTCAAACAATATTAGTCTTCTCCCATTTTGTAGTTGAATTCCTCATTGTACAGTATTTAAGAATATATCACTGTTGCCAAAAAAGTTCAAGACTGTTATTGTTCCCTTCAATAAAATGCATTCAAAACTACTTTCTGCACCTTTCTTAGGCTATACAAGTGCTATCTCTTGCTAGAAAATGCAGTAACTTTAGCAATAATAATAATAATAAACCTTTACTTTAGTAAAGAAAACAATTATGACAGGTGGGTTGTAATAAAAATGAGTGGTGTCCACTGATTAAATGCAGTCTTTCTGCATTGTGAAGAAGGAAACCCCAGATATTCACAAAGTTTGATGAATGACACGTTGTTTATTCATGTAAAATAGATTTGGGGTTTAAAATTCAATTAAGCAGCTTTATTTTAGGGGTTTAGTGAAGGCGGGTCATTTTTTACCCTTAGGACAAGGGGAGTATACAGAATGTTAAGACTACACAAGGGTTAAAGTCTCACAGAAAAAAACAAGCCCTGAGGTCGAAGGAATTGTCCTTAGAGCTCCGAGACAGGATTGCGTTGAGGTTCAGATCTGGGGAAGGGTACCCAAAAATGTATGCTGCATTGAAGGTCCCCAAGAACACAGTGGCCTCCATCATTCTTAAATGGAAGAAGTTAGGAACCACCAAGACTCTTCCTAGAGCTGGCCACCCAGTGGCAAAGGGCCTTGGTCAGGGAGATGACCAAGAACCAGCTGGTCAATCTGACAGAGTTCCTCTGTGGAGATGGGAGAAACTCTCAGAAGGACAACCATCTCTGCAGCACTTCACCAATCAGGCCTTTATGGTAGAGTGGCCAGACAGAAGCCACTCCTCAATAAAAGGCACATGACAGCCCAATTGGAGTTTGCCAAAAGGCACCTAAAGACTCTAAGACCATGAGAAACAAGATTCTCTCATCTCATGAAACCAAGATGGAAATCTTTGGCCTGAATGCCAAGCGCCACATCTAGAGGAAACCTGGCACCATCTCTATGGTGAGTCATGGTGTTGGCAGCATCATGCTGTGGGGATGTTTCTCAGCGGCAGGGACTGGAAGACTAGTCAGGATCGAGGGAAAGATGAACGGAGCAAAGTACAGAGAGATCTACTTCAGAGTGCTCAGGACCTCAGACTGGGGCGAAGGTTCACCTTCCAACAGGACAACAACCCTAAGCACACATCCAAGACAATGTAGGAGTGGCTTCGGGACAAGTCTCTGAATGTCCTTGAGTGGCCCAGCCAGACCCCGGACTTGAACCCGATCGAACATCTCTGGAGAGATCTGAAAATAGCTGTGCAGCAAAACTCTCCATCCAACCTGACAGAGCTTAAGAGGATCAGAGAGGAATGGGGGAAACTCCCCAAATACAGGTGTGCCAAGCTTGTAGCGTCATACCCAAAGACTCAAGGCTGTAATCGCTGCCAAAGATGCTACAACAAAGTCCTGTGTAAAGGTTCTGAATACTTATGTAAATTTGGTATTTCAGTTCAGTTTCTATAAATTTGCAAAAATGTCTAATACACTGTTTTTGCTTTGTCATTATGGGGTATTGTGTGTAGAATGATGAGGGAAGACAACAATTTAATAGATTAAGGCTGTAATGTAGCAACATGTGGAAAAAGTCAAGGGGTCTGAATACTTTGGAAAACGGGTGGACTTTGCAAAGAGCATTTAGGATTATACAAAAAGCAGTTGGGAAATGAATGTTTCTTTGTTTTGTTTGAGTTTCAAATACAAAATGTTCAGTGAATGTGAGTATAATTAGGTAGTTCACATTATTAACTTTCCTACTAACCTTCTAAAAGTTGACAGTGCCAAAATCTTGCCAATCCATTCATTATTCTACTAACTATGACTGAGTGTGAAACATGTTTTTCATAATGTACGCTTCATGCGTATACATTTGAACAAACAACACCATCATAAAGTGTTTCACCATTTATTTGTATTCATCTTGAAGAACAATCTGGCCTTAATGGCCATGTACTTTTATCTCCACCCGGGCACAGCCAGAAGAGGACTGGCCACCCCTCAGAGCCTGGTTCCTCTCTAGGTTTTTTCCTAGGTTCCTGCCTTTCTAGGGAGTTTTTCCTAGCCACTGTGCTTCTACATCTGCATTGCTTGCTGTTTGGAGTTTTGGGCTGGGTTTCTGTATAAGCACTTTGTGACATCTGCTGATGTAAAAAGGGCTTTATAAATAAATGTGATTCTTTGATTATTGAGTACGGAGACAAATAGCAAAGGTATCTCAGGCAGTATTTGGAGTATGTAAATATAATGCAACCTACCAATCAATGTATATCAAGTGCCTTGGAGGGCACAATCTTACAATGTTGCAGTCCAGAAATGAGAGCTTTACCATCTATGCCAAAAGCCTGGGCCTCTGATGGAGACTGTAGAACTGTCAGACGCATTCTTCAGTATTACCCCTTCTCTCTAGGCGCATGTGTGTGTCCAGTCCCTATAGGCATATTGAAAGGATCCCACCCTGGTCACCAATGTAGCTGACCGATGTAGAGAGAGACAAGGACCTTAGCAGAATGCATTCTAAAGCTTGTGTGGTCCAGAGATGAGAACTCTACCGTCTTTTGCAAAAGCCTGGGCTCCTGAGAGAGACAATAGAATTGTCCACACTCCATGTTAAAATAGTAATATAAAACAAGTTTGTCACCTGTCAGACGTGAGCTGCTGTCTGAAGAAGAACAGCTATAGCTTGCTCCATTTACCATTTAGCCAATTTATTGAATGCTAGCCAATGTTTGATTAGTCAAGCCAGCTACTGTAAATGTCAATTTGTGTTTCAGTAGCTAGCGATCTCTGTCAGTGAATAGCAGTGTTGGAAAAAGTACCCAATTGTCATACTTCAGTAAAAGTAAAGATACCTTTATAGAAAATTACTCAAGTAGAAGTGAAAGTCACCCAGTAAAGTATTACTTGAGTAAGTCTAAAAGTATTTGGTTTGAAATATACTTAAGTATCAAAAGTAAAATGTAATTGCTAAAATATACTTCAGTATCAAAAGTAAATGTATAAATAATTTCAAATTCCTTATATTAAGCAAACCAGACTGCATTATTTTAATTTACAGATAGCCAGGGGCACCACTCAGACATGATCTACAAGCAAAGCATGTGTTTAGTGAGTGATCAGATCAGAGGCAGTAGGAATGATCAGGGATGTTGATAAGTGTGTGAATTTAATAATTTTCATGTCCTGCTAAGCATTCTAAATGTAAAGAGTACATTTTGGGTGTCAGGGAAAATGTATGGAGTAAAAGGTATATAACTTTCTGAGGGGAATGTAGTAAAGTAAAAGTTGTAAAAAAATATAAATAGTAAAGTACAGATAGCCCAATACTTTCAAGTATTTTTACTTAAGTACTACACCACTGGTGAATAGCACTTGGTTGATCTCTTGGAGCAGGACACAGGAGAGCTGAATAAATCATGTGAGACAAAAGTGAGAGACAAGAATGAATTAGTAGTTTGTTTGTGAACTAGAAAAGGAACATCCTGACAGTCTGAGGCAGGGTGCTCTGCAGTCATCCTGCTATTGACAGGGATAATGTGTCAGTTCTTATTTGTCAGTAGGAATTAAATGAGTGGGTCCTGCCTTGATTACTGTATTAGATTTACAGTACTTGTCCTATAGATTTTGTCGTCTTAAACTGTTACCTAGAATAAACTGACAGCTGTATCGCTAGCATGTCATTCCAGGAAAGGGCCGTTTTAGCAATCTGCTCCTGCTAGCTAGCAACAGATCGACTTGTTGTAACTATCAAGCTACATCTAACGGTCTAGAAGGACAGAACACTACCACTCAACACCCCCTGCAACTGTTCTGCAGTAAAACCTCGCAATCCCAAGTATTTCTCTGCCGCTGCCAACACAACCTCTATTTTCTGCAACTTTCGATCCATTTCTGCAGTACAATTGACAACCATAGCTATGAATGCCAAGAAACCTACCTCACTGAAGCACATTCTTTCCATCACTCTGTATTAGCTTCTGCCTACTCACAGAAATCCTCTCAGGATCCCTCACCCTGTACCGACCTTTCTCTACCACCCTCTTCACTGCTTCAACATGTTTTTTGGGACTCAGGAATTTGACAGCAGAGGCATTACAAGGAATCCTGTCGCTTTAATGCTCCATCCTCACAGGCACCTGAGCCTGTTTAGGAATGGGATTTAAACTGTGACTGAAGTAGTGGAATGATATTTTTATGTATTTTGTATGATCTCGGTTTAACCCCCCTTCCCGCAATGGAATATTTTGTTTCAATACCAATAGGTGTAGTTTGCCATAAAACTTTAAAGAAGGAGATTTGATGTGTAACCATACAGTTAGCCATTGTTAGCAGATAATAATAAACAGTACCGTAATTCAAACAACAGCGCGCATATCCTTCTCATTTAGCCACACCCTTTGAGCTATGACGCCACCCAATAACATCTTTTCTCTTCAGTGTAAACGGAAGTGATCAGTGACCAAGAAGAATTTCCACATTAGCGTTTTTATTGTTGATATTAAGACGTGTATTGACAACATGGAACTCAACATATGACTTATTTAACTGCACAGCATCACATACTTACCCCATGTAGTCTTTAATTCGCGTTGGAGGCCGGACTTGGTTGATAGACGTTTTTTTAGGTAACGCTAGTTAGCTGCTAACAATGGCTAACTGTATGGTTTTTCACACTCAAATAGCCTCCATCATGGAGGTGCTAGCAAATGCAGCCGTAGCAGATATCTGTAAACTCGTAGATGACGACTATGCAGTGTTTCGTTTGGAAATAACTCAAAGCCAGAAAGAAAACAGGGCATTGAGGAGGAAACTACAGCTACTGGAACTGAAGGTAGCACGGGAGCGCGTCGTCGCCAGTCGTCCCAGTGGTGTCAAGATCCTCGACCGGTACAGAGGAATAGCAAGAGGTACATTTTGCAGAAGGCTGAGGCTGCGCGGCCTAACGCCATCCATATATAACTCGGTGCCTGTCGCCCCGTTCCCCTCTGCACATGTGTTAACTGGAATTGGGTCTTGGTCAGTTTTTGGATAGTATGCAATAATTCCCCAGATTACTTAGCTATCTTGAACAAAGAAACAAATAATATTCTAGCCAGATTAATTTACTGCATTAGCTATTATTTAATCAACGAACGCAATGTGTTGCATGGAACATAATACATTGATCAATAAAAAGTATATCAACTAGTTATGCTAAGTGTTACCTTACATCCTTACCAATTCTAGACAGTGTCAAAATTGTCAATAGTGTACTATATAGCGTTGAGCATTGACAGTAGCTACCCCCCCCCCCCATTCACTCTCAGGTGAAGCACATCTCACTGGAGGCAACAGGAGCTTTGAGAAGCCAGCGAGACACAATACATGGGGAGATGGCCAACCAATCACTGTTGATGAGGGGAGTGGAACTTCAACCCGGCATGTTATCGTGATAGAGGTGAGTGTAATAGTGTTATATAAAACATTTAATTAATTATTTATGTCAGAAAGGTTCCCCTCAGCTATTCACTTGCTTACATGTACATCTGCCATAGGGGAGCTTGTAAGACTTTTCTAAGATGCTGTTATACAATTAAATTAATGTACCAGTAATAACCTCCTCTTTTCTTTTGTCAGTCTGCAGATGCAGAGGCTGCAGGTCCTGGGGTCAAGCAGGAGAGTTCTGAAGGAGAGGAAATCCAACAGCACAGCAGAGACATCCAGACTGGAGCGTCTGGAGCACCCCCTGTAGCCACGGAGGACCCTACCACCGCCCCAGCGCAGCCCAGGAACCGACGCAACATCATGGAGGTCAGTGGAACGCTGAACGCCGTTCTCAAGACAGAAACAGACACAGAGACTTTAACTGAAACACAAAGGCTAGACACAGGATCTGACCACAGATCAGACCAAGGGAGACTGGTCTGTCACACAGCATCTGATCCTGCTCCCGGCTCAGAGTATTTACTTTACGGTAATCAGAGCCCGAGGACGGTTCAGTCCCAACGGGACTCAGATGACGCGTTACATGATCCATCTTGTTCTTACACTACAGAGATGGACCCTGGCAACATGACCTTGGGTTTAGAGACACAGACTGATCTGTCTAGAGGGGACTGGAACCGGTACAGTAGTCGTGTATACTCTGAAGGGTGCCTAGATAAGAAAGGGGAGAGTTTGGTTGTAGATGAAGTGAAAGTGGAGTGTGAGGTTCCTCCCACATGGAATGCAGATAGTCACCTAGGATACGGACTCTCACAGAGCAGAGGTTTCTTAGATTATAGGGAAAGCTCAGAGACAAATCCGAATGTTGCAACCCACTCCCCTTTACACTCGCGCAGGGATCTTGACCCAGTGTCAACGTCGATTGGGCCTTACGATTCTCACGGCCACATTCTTTTCGATCAGGTATCAAACTCAAACGACGGGGCTAGAGGCCAGGGAGTGGGAGGCGCATCAGGCAATAGTAAAGAGAAACGGTTCCTCTGCATGTTTTGTAACAAAGGCTTCAGCTGCCCCCAGAAGGTGGAGATCCACCAGAGGGTCCACACAGGAGAGAAACCCTTCAGCTGTACACAGTGTCACAAACGCTTTGCCCAGGCTTGTGACCTGAAGAGGCACCAAAGGGTCCACACAGGGGAGAAACCATACAGCTGCCCCCAGTGTGATAAGAGGTTCTCCCACCAGCACCATCTGAAGAGGCACATGAAGGTCCACACAAGATAGAGACTAGGTGGAGGGCCGAAAAACATTAAGTTGATTGATCCCTGTCGAGGGAGGAGCTGATGACAGTAAAACATTCTTATGATCACTATTACATGTGTTGGTACTTTCAATTCTTACTCATTTTCTCATAAAAAAGTATATTCCAAAATTCTGTTGGGCAAATTTTCTAAACTGCTTAACTTTGAACCAATCAGAACTCCAGCACAAACACCTTGTGATGAAGGCAGCCAATGGACTGCTTCTATCTACGACGTAAACACTGCCTCTTGTGAAAACGCATGTTGCTGTCTGATGAAGGGAAACAGATATAGCTAACTCCCAAAGACTGAAATAAGATAAATATCTGTTTAAGTGCACTGGAAATATGCAGCATGCAACATGAATTGTCTTGATTTTATGAAGAGATAACGCCGTTTACAATTTAGCCAACTTATTGAAAGCTAGCAAATGTTATTTTGACTAGCCTAGTCAGCTACTGTAAATTTCAATTTGTGTTTCATTAGCTTTGTCAGTGAATTCAATTTTTTAAATCATGTTTTGTCTCATTTCAAGTAACTAGCTGCAAGCTTAAATAAACATTTGATCATATAATTTGCATAGAAACCCAATAAAAGCATGTAGATAGAAAGATGTGTGTGTCATGAATGGAGGTCTAAAAATGATGGCTGCATATTAGCCAAATCATATAGCATACCTTGCAGTACAATCTTCTCTAAAAACAGTTGTAACATGTTGTAACATGTGCTTTGCAATCAGAAAACCAGAGTTTGATTTCTAAACCAGATGAGACCTCAAATAGCAGGTGCCCAATACCATGGTGGACCTGCACAATGTTGAATGCATTACAATATAAAGTATGGAAAATGATAAAGAGCCTTTAGGATTATAGAAAAAACAGTTGGGAAATGAATGTTTGCGTTTTAAACACTAAATGTTCAGTGAATGTGAATATATTTAGGTGGTTTAAATTATACATTTTCCTACTAACCTTCTAAAAGTTTTCAGTGCCAAGATTTTGCAAATCCATTCATTATTCTACTAACTATGACTGAATGTGAGACAAGTTTCCCATAATGTACGTTTCATGCATATACAGTGCCTTCGGAAAGTATTCAGACCCCTTGACTTTTTCCACATTTAGTTACGCTGGCCTTATTTTAAAGTGGATAAATTTGTTTTTCTTCAATCAATCTACACACAATCCTCCATAATGAAAAAGCAAAACACAGGTTTTTAATAATTTTTTATACATTTTTGCTAATACTGAAATACCTTATTTACATAAGTATTCAGACCCTTTGCTATGCGACTCGAAATTGAGATCAGGTGCCTCCTGTTTCAATTGATTATCCTTGAGCCATTTCTACAACTTGATTGGTGTCCACCTGTGGTAAATTCAATTGATTGGACATGATTTGGAAAGGCACACACGTCTATATAAGGACCCACAGTTGACAGTGCAAGTCAAAGCAAAAATAAAGCCGTGAGGTCGAAGGAATTGTCCGTAGACCAAGAACACAGTGGCCCTGATCATTCTTAAATGGAAGAAGTTTGGAACCATCAAGACTCTTCCAAGAGCTGGCCGCCCGGCCGAACTGAGCAATCGGCAGAAAGGTGACCAAGAACCCAATGGTCACTTTGACAGAGCTCCAGAGTTCCTCTGTCGAGATGGGATAAACTTCCAGAACGACAACCATCTCTGCAGCACTCCACCAATCAGGCCTTTGTGGTGGTGCTCAGACGGAAGCCACTCCTCATGTGTAAAAGGCACATGACAGCCCGCTTGGAGGGACACTCAAGCCATGAGAAACAAGATTCTCTCGTCTGATGAAACCAAGATTGAACTCTTTGGCCTGAATGCCAAGCGTCACATCTGGAGGAAACCTGGCATCATCCCTATGGTGAAGCATGGTGGTGGCAGCATCATGCTGTGGGTATGTTTTTCAGCGGCAGGGACTGGGAGACTAGTCAGGATCAAGGGAGCAAAGTACAGAAAGATTCTTGGTGAAAACCTGTTCCAGAGTGCTCAGCACCTCAGACTGGGGCGAATGTTCACCTTCCAACAGGACAACAACCCTAAGCACACAGCCAAGACAACGCAGGAGTGGCTTTGGGACAAGTCTCTGAATGTCCTTGAGTGGCCCAGCCAGAGCCCGGACTTGAACCCGATCGAACATCTCTGGAGAGACCTGAAAATAGCTGTGCAGCAACGCTCCCCATCCAACCTGACAGAGCTTGAGAGGATCCCCAGAGAAGAATGGGAGAAACTTCCCAAATACAGGTGTGCCAAGCCTGTAGTGTCGTACTCAAGAAGACTCGAAGCTGTAATCAATGCCAAGGGTGCTTCAACAAAGTACTGAGTAAAGGGTCTGAATACTTATTTAAAATTGATATTTCATTATATATTTTATTTTATAAATGTGAGAAAAAACATGTGCTTTGTCATTTTGGGTTATTGTGTGTAGATTGAGGGGGAAAAAATCATTTTATCAATTTTAGAATAAGGCTGTAATGTAAGAAAATGTTTTTAAAAAGTCAAGAGGTCTGAATACTTTCCGAAGGTGTGGACTGACAGTGAAATGCGAACGTATGGCCCTTCCCAACAATGCAGAGAAAGAAAAGAGAGATAATAGAAAAGGAACACATGTATTCAGAATGAATAAATATACACTCTGAAAACCAGGTCCTCCCTCGACAGAAGATAATGTAGCTTGCTAAAGCCCATCACCTGTACGCACTGCAGGAAGCGTTTCTGGGAGAGGCGCTACCTCAGGATACACCAGCAGAAAAAAACATTCCACTCTATAACATAGAAAGTAAGGCTGGAATTTGCCAGGGACCTCATGATAAAATATTATCACAATAGTTAGGTTCCGATCCAATATTTATTACACTTCTCACAATTGTGTATGTATTCCGATTCGATGTTGCAATTTGATGTTCCAAACATATTGCTCATTATATGTCTGCTGCAGAGAGAGGAGAGAGCGTGAGAAAACAAGTTTTTATAAATCTGGGAAATAAAAGTGCTGAAAACATGTTGGCTCACTATTTAAAAAGAAGATGGAGAACAAGCTATAGGATGAAAAATACCAGAATTTTTTTCCGCAGGTACAGCCGACTAGCGCCAGCTACCGCTACCTACAGTAGCAAAAAAGTAATAATAATGAAACTTTTTAAATGTATTTTTTATAAATCGGTAATTGGAGTCAAATATCGATATAATGTCATCTAAATAATTATATTGCAAAATGTAGCTGACATGTTAAGCAATATGTAACACGATTTGTAACCATTCCAATCATTAAGTACATATTAATTTTCATTGTTGTCAAGAGAAGAACCACCGATGCATTTGGATTAATGAGAGTAACAGATTTCAGTGTTGAATATTCCTGAGCAAAATATTGCATCCAGACATTGTGTGATATATAAGGCAGTGGTCTAAGACACATCGGTCTAAGGCACTGCATCTCAGTGCTAGAGGCGTCACTACAGACCCTGGTTCAATTCCAGGCTGTATCACAACCGGACGTGATTGGGAGTCTCATAGTGTGGCGCACAATTGGCCCAGCATCGTCCGGGTTAGGCTGTCATTGTAAATAAGAATTTGTTCTTAACTGACTTGCCTAGTTAAATAAAGGTTAAATACAAATATATTAACACTAAAAAGTACGTTGCATCAAATAAACATCTAATGTATTTATAAAGCTCTTTTTACATCAGCAAATGTCATAAAGTGCTATACAGAAACCCAGCCTAAAACCCCAAACAGTAAACAATGCAGATGTAGAAGCACGGTGGCTAGGAAAAACTCCCTAGAAAGGCAGGAACCTAGGAAGAAACCTAGAGAGGAACCAGGCTCTGAGGGGTGGCCAGTCCTCTTCTGGCTGTGCCAGGTTGAGATAAGAGTACATGGCTATTAAGGTCAGATTGTTCTTCAAGATGTTCATATTGTGTTTGTACTGTGTAGGCTATATGATGTTCACAAATGCAAATTCTGCATACACCCAACAGAGCTTTATAACCAATATACACTTACTAAATATACCTACACAAACCCAGACACTAACAAACACCTACTGTACATGTCAAAATAGTTTAGTCAGGTTTGTTTGATGATGACTTTTGACTTATCGTAGCTGACTCTTTTTTTACCCACAACGTCATATTTATGTCCACCATGATGGGTTTAACAATGAAGTCATTCTGTATTATGAGAATTTCGTTATCAATGTTCATAAACTTCAATTAATCTACTCAGTCTGCAACCCAGAGTTTGTAAGGTTTAAATGAAAAATACAGAGTTCCCAGCTTACAATAGTCAAAATGTTTATTCACGAGAGCACTCTGAAGTCCATTATTCAAAGACATCCATTTTATACCTTGCTCCTTACTTGCGCACATACTTCCACACAAACAGTAGATATCCTACGCACATACATACACACGAACAGTAGATGAGTTGTATCCTTCTCCAGAGTTCTCACCACTGTGTATCACTACCCAGCCGACAGTTCCATTCCCCCGAGATTAGGGAAACCTTGAGAAGTACTCCCTGTCCTATCATATGTTTCTCAGAGTTCTAGCCAGGTCGGGTCAAACACAGTTTAATTGTTCTCGATATTTTCTTAGACACACATATAAACACACATTTCTCTCCCTCACAGTTCTCTTCTGAACCTAGTTGGACTTACGTTTAATACTTTAATTATTCCTTATACATGCTACATAAACTATAATCCCTAATAGTTAGGTTTCAGGGCGGAATTATTTAATCATTATCTTTTAACATGTAAATTCCCTTATCATTCTGTAACTACAGTACAGGACTCATGTAGTGGGGAAGGGTAAACACTCCATGTTGAAAGTGTGTATCTGTGTGTGTACGTACCTGAGGGAGTGTATGTCTCTGTAATCTGTATCACCTGTCTCTTCCAGGAGGAGGAGGGTCCAGAGGTGCTGCTTGTGAAGGAGGAGGATAGTCTGAGGAACCCTGAGGGGACCATCGTCATGGAGGACAACCAGACTACACCACCTCCTGAACTCACAGAGGAACCAGCTGAACAGCACAGGACCACACACAGTCTCACTGAGGTGAGCCCACTGTAGACTACTGTCTGAATGGTATTAGGTCAGGGCTCGGATCCACAAAGCCTCTCTGAGTAGGAGTGCTGAACTAGGATCAGTTTTGCCTTTTAGATCATGATGAATAAGACAATATAGACAGATGGGGACCTGATCCTCGATCAGCACTTCTACTCTGAGACTACCCTGGGGCCGTATCCACAAAGTGTCTCAGAAAAAGTCACAGGAATTTGGTTATAACCTGTTTTAAGACATCTGAGCTCAGAGTAGGTTTTAGGATGATATTAAGACACTGCACAGACAAACTCTGAGCCAGGAGTAAAATCAACTCTTAAAAGTTTCTCAGCTGGTAATCAGGACATTTTGAGGTACCGTAAAGGAAAGATAGTGATGACGCTCATTGACGTTGTTACGGGCCCTTCCCAACAATGAAGTGAGAAAGAAAAGTAACAACAGAATAACAATAAATACACAATGAGTAACGATACATGGGGTACCAGTACTAGTATAATTGAGGTAGATATGCACATATAACTAGGAATAAAGTGACAGATAGTAAACAGCAGCATATGTGATGAGTCAAAAAAAAGTTAGTGCAAAAAGGTCAATGAAGATAGTTAACCAAATAGCCTCCCGGACTATTTAACTCACTATTTAGCAGACTTATGGCTTGAGAATAGAAGCTGTTCAGGGTCCTGTTGGTTCCAGACTAGGGCTGTGGCGGTCACGAAATTTCGTCAGCCGGTGATTGTCAAGCAAATAACTGTCGGTCTCACGGTAATTGACCTTTAATTAACATAGGCACATTTAGCATCTCCTGGCTTCCACACTCCTGCCTAAAAGCCACTGATGCAGACCTTTGGAAGATCTACATTTGAAAAAGTCTAATAAATCCATTTAATATAGCCTACACCTTCACAACAAATCCATGATTTATTTTAGACCGGTCTAAAGAAACATGATATGAAGGAAATGTAGTCTATTTCAGAAGAACAGAATAGCATACTCTGAGTTGTCCTTATGTTAGGTCCTGATCTGGCTATGCCAAATGGCTGTGGGCTACACTAGTTCATTTAGCAGACAAGATTTGCTTAGAATTCCGTGGCATTAATTTATAGTATGAAGAATACAATTGAACAAAGCTGAATAAAATAGAAAGGATATTTTCTCCAAACCATTTGAGGGAGTGCGCACATGCGGCTATTCTGTGTTGAGCGGTTACCAAAAATAGGTACTCCTACATGTTTAATTTAGAGTTATTAATGTATCTTTAGTTGTTCTACAAACGTTGGGCTTCATGTTTTGATTTGTAATACATTGTAAGGCTGCATGATGCGACTCTAAATGATTTTCTTTTGTCGCTTGAAAGGCATGAACTCTGCTTTCTTTTTTTTGCGCAGGCTGTACACACTTCGTCAGTCTCTCATTCACAATTTGAGAAGCACTTGATAATGCCTTGAATTTCCCGGCGGCATCCCCTTGTGTGGCCATAGTGCACCCTAAAAAAAATCCATGCCTTTTGCAGCCCTTCACCCTGATTGCTGCATGCTCCGTAGCACTTCTCACTCACATGGCTCTCCATCACGTGATCTGGTCTTTCTCACAGGCTACAAGTGAAGACAGACACATCGGGATGCAACTGAGCACGTTCTTATCCAATTCCGAGGTGCATATTGAAGATATTGGAAGAACTGTCCACATTTACTTTTCGTCAGCCAACAAGATGATCAGGCCTAACGTACAGCAAAAGCACTAGCCTTTGGCAATCTATTATCCCTCATAGTACAAAAGTTGGCCTATTATATTCTGTACGAGAAATAAATATTCCAAACATAGTCTGGGACAGTTGTGGGATTCGATAGATCTCAAATTAATACAACCACTAGCATCAAAAAAAACGTTGTTACGCAATGTGGCTGACGCAACAGATCAGAACATTTAGCTTAAAATGTTGAAAAAATATTAGGCTATTTCTTCACATTATAAGCGCAGCAATACGCACACGGCAGTAGGCTATAACTTGAAGGTTCCATTGGCGGGAAAACACCATTATCAAAAGTGACCACACAATTATGCATGAAACTCAGGCGCTGCTTATATATGCCATTTAGGCTCTACACCCCTTGTAAAGTGGATTAATGTGCTTAATTTTAAGAAGATATTTGACCACTTTTTAGTTGTGATTACAAACCTTCAAACGGGCCTATGGACTAGGCTATATGAGCTGTGCGATTATGATTTTTTTTTTTATTAAGTATCTTTTTCTTGCCTTATGCTGGGCATCATTCACAAGTGATAATATATAATTAACAAGTGATAAGCTAATAGTCACCCATCAGACTATTCTTGATTTAATTTTATCTTTACATATACTAAATAATATATGTGTGAAATCCGTTTTGATTTAGAAGTGGACCATTATTTTGCACCGGTCTCGAAATGGGCAGGGGAAAAAAAGACATGTCATCTATGCACTTAAATAGAGAATGGAGGACGCAATTTCCGTGGTTAATTTTCATGCCAGCCAGGTTGGCTATACTCCTGTTGTAAAGAGAAGCAATATGCTTAATATTAGGAAAGTTGAGAAATAAATATAGTAGGCCTAGCCTATAGAAATCTGATGGGATCCTCCTTTTTTTAAGAGGCCATCACTCTGTTTTTTTACACAATTTCATAGCCATAGAAATGTTACGCAACATGAGCTTATGGACTCTCATGAAGTGTTTGATTAGATTTTCGATTACATTTGCATTGATGCCAGAGTGATTAGAGGCACAATAGAGTGCTGAGTATCAGGCAGTTAGCAAGTTTGGTATTCTACTAATGACCATCAGCAGCATCAGAGCTGGGAGAAGCCTAATTACCGTGACTAAAAGGTCACACGGAATTTGACTGCCTTCATGACTCGTGACCACCGGTGTGGCGGTAAGGTCACTGCAACAGCCCTATTCCAGACTTGGTGTATCAGTACTGATTGCCGTGCGGAAGCAGAGAGAACAGTCTATGACTTGGGTGGTTTGGGTCTTTGACAATTTTTAGGGCCTTCCTCTGACACCGCCTGGTATATAGGTTCTGGATGGCAGGGAGCTTGACTCCTGTGAGGTACTAGGCTGTATACACTACCCTCTATAGCGCTTTGTGGTTGGATGCCAAGCAGTTGCCATACCAAGCGGTGACGCAGCCAGTCAAGATGCTCTCAATGGTGCAGCTGTATAACTTTTTGAGGATCTGAGGGCCCATGCCAAATCTTTTCAGCCTCCTGAGGGGAAAGAGGCATTGTCATGCCCTCTTCATGACTGTGTTGGTGTGTGTGTGGACCATGATAGGTCCTTAGTGATGTGGACACTGAGGAGCTTGTAACACTCAATCCACTCCACTACAGTCTGGTCGATGTGAATGGGGGCATGCTCAGCCCTCCGTTTCCTGTAGTCCATGATCAGCTCCTTTGCCTTGCTGACGTTGAGGGAGAGGTTGTTGTCCTAGCACCACACTGCCACTTCTCTGACCTTCTCCCTGTAGGCTGTCTCATCGTCGTCGATGAGCAGGCCTACCACCGTCGTGTTGTCAGCAAACTTAATGGTGTTGGAGTCGTGTGCGTCCACACAGTTGTGGTGAACAGGGAGTACAGGAGGGGACTAATCTTAGTGATGAGCTTTGAGGACACTATCGGGTTGAACGCTAAGCTGTAGTCAATGAACAGCATTGTCACCTCTTTTCCAGGTGGGAGAGGGCAGTGTGGAGTTCAATAGAGATGGTGTCATCTGTGGCCCTGTTGGGTCGGTATGTGAATTGGAGTGGGTCCAGGGTGTCTGGTGTGATGGTGTTGATGTGAGCAATGACCAGCCTTTAAAAGCATTTCATGGCTACAAATGTGAGTGCTACGAGGCGATAGTCATTTAGACAGGTTACCGAGGCGTTCTTGTGCACAAGGACTACGGTGGTCTGCTTTAAACATGGGGCGGCAGGGTAGCCTAGTGGTTAGAGCGTTGGACTAGTTGCAAGTTCAAATCCCCGAGCTGACAAGGTACAAATCTGTCGTTCTGCCTGCCCCTGAACAGGCAGTTAACCCACTGTTCCTAGGCCGTCATTGAAAATAAGAATTTGTTCTTAACTGACTTGCCTAGTTAAATAAAGGTCAAATAAAAAAATAAAAACATGTAGGTATTACAGACTGGGTCAGGAAGAGGTTGAAAATGTCAGTGAAGACACTTGCCAGCTGGTCAGCGGATGCTCTGATTACGCGTCTGGTAATCCGTCTGGCCTTGTGAATGTTAGAACTTTAAACAGGTTCTCTCAAATGAGCTTTTTGGCAAAACGGATTCAGTTTTCCTGCATTAAAATCACTGTACCTCTTCTGGATGACCATTTTCTTGTTTGCTTATGGCCCTATACTGCTTTTTGAGTGTGGTCTTAGTCCCATTATCTTGTTGGGGTTGTAAATAGACAGCTATGAAAAATATAGATAAACTCTCTTTGTAAATAGTATGGTCTAGAGCTTATCATGAGGTATTCGAACTCATGAGAGCTGAACCTCGAGACTTCCTTAATATTAGAGATCGCACACCAGCTGTTGTTAACAAAGAGACATACACCTCCCCTTTGAGCTTACTGGATGCTGCCATTCTGTCCTACTGCTGCCAGATGTATATTATCCATGTTCATGTTCAGCCAAGACTCCGAGAACCATAGGTTATTACAGTTCTTCAGGTGCCGTTGATAGGATAGTCTCGAATGGAGCTCGCCCAGTTTGTTTTCCAGTGATTGTACATTCGCAAATAGAAGGGGGGTTAGAGGTGGTTTATGTATTCGCCTACGTAGTTTGTCAGGGCGCCTGCAAGTTGGCCTCTCTTGCGCAGTCTTTTTCTTTTCCGAGTCTTCGTTCTTAGGGCCTGGTCCGGGGTGAGCAGTAGGTCCTGCTCCTCTGACTCGTTGAAGTAGAAATATTAATCCAAATCGAGGTTAGTGATCGCTGTTCTGATGTCCAGAAGCTCTTTTCGGTCATAGGACTTAGAATTATGGGGAATAACTCATCACGATGAGGTATTGCCTGCTTTGGACTATAGAATGCTTCAGACAAGCATCAAATGTTGCAATGGTAAAATGTTTAATATAATTTTCACCTAATACAATTACTTTGCCTACTCTTAATTCTTGCCTAATATTTTTTGCATGCATAACCTTTTTTGTAACCAATTCTGATGGTGGTTAAAAACGGAATTTTGTCAATGGGCTATTACAGTTATATCAACACATTCGTCACTACTGTTTAACAACTCTAAATCGCTTTGGCACAGTAGGCATCAACCAACTTGCCGATAATGTTGCATAAAACGTTTGAACAGTCTATCATTTTCATTGAACATAATCAAAGTTAACATAGGCCATACCATGTGAAAATGATAGACTTTCAAACATTTTATGCAACATTATCTAATGCTTTCAATTTCCAAACCTACAGGCATGCCCAATTTAAGTATATATTTTTTAAAGATAGACTGTCAACGTCTATCAAGGTGATATTGCGCTCCAAAGTGATAACTTAAAATAACATAATGTAGGTTATTGAAATAATCTTTAGCCTAGTGGTTAAAACAATTTAGGCATATAATGTGAAATCATTGTCAAAAGCGCAAGAGATACTGTTGCAGGTAGGTCTACATCATTTATGAGTTGATCATATTCAAATATAAACACTTTATTTCAAGGACTCCAAAGTCATTGCCTATGGTGGAGGAACCACTGACTCGCTGACCTTTTCTATTATCAAGACACTTGCTCAACTAGTTAGGACAGCTCATGAGGTCTCCTAAATATCTGTAGACTAGATGGGACTCTTATGACTAAAGATGCTTCAAGCATAGCTTTTATTTTTACCCATTAGAATAGGAGAACTACTACTCTGAGACACATTGTGGATGCGGGTCCTGGTCTTGATTCATTTTGTCTTAAGTGTGGGACCATGTCTTTGAATTATCAAACCATTAAAGAGTATCAAGTAATAAAATCAACTAACATGTTTGTATAGTATTCATAGCAATCTCTCCATTGCCCAATCAGAAGCTGCTTCATAGCAGGGTGCTCGTATCAGATTTCTTGATCCAACAACCTCTCACTCTGTATCTCTTACAGTCAGTAGACATGGAGGATGGGAAGCCTGATCTGCTGCTGGTCAAAGAGGAGACAATAGAAGATGGACCAGAGAGCATTGACCTGCTGAGTGGATTAAAGATGGGGGAGCAAGGTAAGGGAGAAATGCACATACAGTAGCCTACATACAGTAATAGATCTTCAATGGAAATAGTAATGTGCCTGGCTATTATTTTTTCAGAAAATGAAATCAATACAACTTATGTTTACATACAAAAACACACAATGCATGAACTTGACCAGGTAATTGATTTAAAAAAAACTCCATATGTAGAGTTCTCTGCCATGTTTTTTAAAAGTCTATTTTCTAATCTCTTCCTTCAGGTGATTGGCTGGAGGTTAAAAAAGGAGACTGGGCGGCCATCTTGGATTCCCAGACCGGAGCAGCCAAGGGTCGAGGAGACGACATCACCGAGCTGGCCAGGGCCAGAGGCGACATAGTGGAGGTCAGTGGATGGGACAGCATCCTTAATGCCGGGCTGGGGAACAACACTGTTAACCACAACCCAAAACAGACAGTCGAACACAAAACAACAGCCAAACTTAGTTTCCATGACAACAGACTGGCTGAGACCAGGGCAAGGCGTAGATTTGGTCTGCAGGGACGGGGTGGTGTGGTTGTGAGTCGGGAGAGAACAGACACAGACTCGGCTAGCGATGCTCCGTCCTGCTCCTATAGTTGTGATTCAGAGAGACTGATGGGGCCTCAGGTTAACCCTGTAACAGATGCTGCCTTCAGCCTGCCTTCTATAGGATCTATCAACTGGAACATGGACCCTGCAACAACACAGACACTCCCTGGCCTTCATCCTCCTCATACTATTCTAATGTTAAACCAGACCTCCGACAATGACAGTGCCTCAACACTAAATAGCTACACAAGCCCATTGACAAATGACAGTAGTGGAGATGGAATCAGAAAAGGTGGTGGCGCCAAAGAGAAGCGATTCCCGTGTTCGTTCTGTGGGAAAGCCTTCAGTTTCCCCCAACAGGTGGAGATCCACCAGAGGATGCACACAGGGGAGAAACCTTTCTGCTGCAACCTGTGCCGGGCCAGTTTCTCCCACTTATCCAGCCTGAAGAGGCACCAGAGGGTCCACACAGGGGAGAAACCTTTCGGTTGCCACCTGTGCCGGGTCAGTTTCTCCCACACGTCCAGCCTGAAGAGGCACCTGAATGTCCACACGGGAGAGAGGCCATTCGCCTGTACGCACTGCGAGAAGAGGTTCTCAGAGAGAAGCTACCTCAGGTTACACCAGCAGAAAATGCACACGGCCCATGTATAGTGTAGAGTAGTATTAGTTAGTTTGTAGTTAATTATGTTTTTTTTATGTAGTAGGGAACTGGATCAGATGAACTGAGGAAAGAATTAGTATGATGAAGCAGAGTAGATGATATGGTGATGGTTGGTGTGATGGGGTCTTTTAAAATGCTTCACTGATAAGAAATGACAACATTGTCCTGATGTTTGATGCGCTTGTTTTATAATGAGGAACTGATAGTGCCTTAATTCATGTTTTCTTGACAAAGTAATGAAGCTGTGTGTAATGTTAAACCTTTTCCAAAGTATTCTCATTCATTTTATCAAAGCGAGGGTACCAGATTTACAGAAAAGGTCAAGTGTTACCATAAGGAGAAAAAAATATATACTTGTTACTAGGGCTTTTGCGGTAATCCAGCATTCATGAGTCATGACCTCAATAAAATTCTATGTGACCAGTCATGGTAATCTCCTTTTAAGCACTCTGGACATATGTTAGTAGTACCCAACTCGGTAATGATCATCAGGTCGCTAATGGCCTGGTTCTCAGGGCTCTATTGTCCTTCTAGCCCCTCTGACATCAACGCAAATGTCATCGAAAATCACAAACACTTATCATCAAAACATTATGTGCTTTTAAAACTTACCTCCCTGTGATTGGTTGATTAGTTGTAGTTCTGCTCTTGAACAAGGCAGTTAACCCACGGTTTCTTAACTGACTTGCCTAGTTAAATAAAGTCAAAATAAAAAAATAAAAACTGATGGAAAAAAAGTTGATAAAAAACAGATATAAGATATCTTTGGTACAAAATTGGCCAAGCCTAAATAAAACGAATTCAGTCTACATTATAGTGAATGTTGATTTTATTTTGAATAGCCTAGTAATAGGGCACGTTTTATATTTTTCATAATTATTAGGCTGACACATTACCTTTAGCTACAGAATATCTCACCACCATGTGCTTCCATCTCCTCCCCGCTCTCCTTCATGACATTCTTCAGCGCGCAGAGAGAGGCGCTGTCAACAGTTTAATGAAATACCGTATACAGTTTCGGTGTGAAAACATGTTACTATCGATTTTCTCTTACAGAATTTCACTTAGTTTCCCAAATGAAGCACTGGGTAGCTGCAGGAACAGGTTTGGAGTGCCCATGGCATACAGAGTTTGGGCGGAATATCTATCACATGTTGCGCCGCGACATAACCGTAGTTTACCGGATATGGGACGAAGCGGCGGGAAAGTGGCCTCCATTCGCTATTCGATACAGATGATATGTTTTATTTTTTTCTTGCCCATGTTTCTGCAAATGTGATAATGGGCCATTATAGATCTAAACTAATTTGACATATTAGTTCAGATTAAATTGAGAATAGTCTGGTGAAAGAATGGTCACTTGATGAAAGCTGGAGGGAACAGCATGTGCAGCCAGCCTGAGGCAAGGAACCGAGCACAAGCTTTTTTTGCGATATTCTCAAAATCGTCAATACCCAAGAGTCGCATCATGCAGCCCATATATCTTTTGATTTCTAAGGCATCCTACGGTTTGTATCATTCACAACTAAAGTTGCCAAATTACTGAAAATCTAGCATATAGTAGGACCTGTTCAAAATGATTGAATTTTACGTTCAACATAGACACTTAATATGCGCACTCCTCTGGAAAGGGAAAACTATCATTTCTATTTTAAGTTCAATTATAATCTTCTTACTATAAAATCATATAATATAACACAATGGCATGGGACTTAAGGATATCTTGTCTGCTAAATGAACAAGCCTACAGCATGGCGCATAGCCATCAAATTATGTATTTTTGACAGTGTACAGTAGGGCAACTCATATTCTATTCTTCTGAAATACATTTTCTTCATATCATGTATCTTTAGACTGGCCTAAAATAAATCGTGGCTTTATTGTGATGGTGTATATTCAATTGATTTGATATTGTTAAATGTAGATGTTCCAAAGTTCATCAGCAGCTTGTATGCATGGAGGCCTGGAGATGCTCAACGTGTTTATGTTAATTACTGGTCAATTACGTGAGACTGACAGTTTTGCATGACAATAACCAGCTGACAAAATTTGTCATGACCACCACAGCCCAACGTATTGTTTTCTTTAATAAAAAAGTACTGTACTTTACATTATGTAAGTGTATTTCCATTTTAGTTGAAATTAAATACAAATTTGACTCTGCTGACTGGCTTGTTTGTTTTTTTTTGTATCATTTCAGTCGAACCAAAACATTATACTTAATTATTGAATCAACACATGGCTTTAAAAAAAAAAAAAAAACTCCAATGGTCCATATTGTTGGGTACTTGAATCACAGTGTTAGAGATGGGCTTGACTGTGGGTGAACATTTTATAATATGTCATGTTACTGTGTGTACAGCAGTTTCTTATATGAACCTTTTATATGCTCTTTTGTAAAATGTGTCTTTAGTCTGCAGTCCATGAAGACCTGCTGATATCCGGTGTTGCTGGCGGGAGAGAGTGGACCTCTGAAGAGGCTGGTCACAAACCCTGGCCCCGGATCAGAACCCTGGATCAGGAGCCATTGTTATTCCGTCCCGATTCGGAACTAGGTCCAACCGACGAGGGACAGAGATTCCACCACTACACAGAACACAACCAGTGGACAGGTGGACTGAACAACCTCAGTCCTGGTGGTCATCAGAGAGACAGAGGCTTCAGTCAGGGATCCAGTCTGAAGCCCAGACCCTTCTCTTCACAGTCTCAGTGCAGGGATGAAGCAGGACCTGGGGCTGATAGAGATAGACCCTCCTGTTCCTATGATACAAACACCACAGTATCCATGATGAACAGAGCAGGTCACCTTAGGCGTCAGCCTTCACAGAGAATGGTGGGAGATCCCCTGGGTGGTAGTCTATCAGGAAGTCTTTCTTTTCCTTCAGGATCTCATCTAATATCTGGTGACTGGGTTCATAGTAAGCCTGGACCTGGGTCTAGCCTTCCTCAGCTGCCTCATGGTAACCCCACGAATGCAGACAGGGTCAGGGTGGGCGTTCACCACGAGAGGCACCTAACCTATAACACAGCACACAATCCCATCAACACCAAAACAATGGCTAGAGGTCAAGGAGGGAGCTCAAAGACTAACCACCTGGCGGTGGTGTCTCCTGCTTCTACCTCCTCTGGTGTCATAGGGTCACAACGTAAGAGGCCAAGCAATAGGACAGATTCTGAAAAGCCGTATGCCTGCCCCACGTGTGGGAAGAGCTTTGCGGAGGCAAGGTATGTGAAGCAGCACCAGACCATTCACACCAAGGAGAGGCCCTTCAAGTGCAAACTATGTTCCAAGAGCTTCTCCTTCCTGAGTTACCTCATCAGGCATAGGAGTGCCCACAATGGGGATAAATCGTAGCAATTCTTTAGCTGAACTATTATAGTTATCATGTGAAGTATCCTGGGCTAATATTTTTTATTACTATGTCCCTCAGTTGAGCATCTGGGTACTCGAACGTTCTCCCATTATACAGATTGGTTGTTTGGTGTGCTGGCATAGCCAACACACTGTCATTGAAGTCTAACACTATATAAATACAGTGCATTCGGAAAGTATTCAGACCCTTCACTCAGTACTTTGTGAAATCACCTTTGGCAGTGATTACAGCCTCGCATCTTCTTGGTTATGACATTACAAGCTTGGCACACCTGTATTTGGGTAGTTTTTCCCATTCTTCTCTGCAGACCCGCAAGCTCTGTCAGGTTGGATGGTTGGCGTCGCTGCACAGCTATTTTCTGGTCTCTACAGAGATGTATGATCGATCGGGTTCAATTTTGGGCTCTAGCTGGGCCACCCAAGGACATTCAAAGACTTGTCCTGAAGCCACTCCTTCATTGTCTTGGCTGTGTGCTTAGGGTTGTTGTCCTGTTGGATGGTTAACCTTTACCCCAGTCTGAGGTGCTGAGCACTCTGGAGCAGGATTTCATCAAGGATCTCTCTGTACTTTTCTCCTTTCATCTTTCCCTCATCCTGACTAGTATCCCAGTCCTTGCCTCTGAAAAACATCCCCGCAGCATAATGCTGCCACCACCATGCTTCACCATAGGGTTGGTGCCAGATTTCCTCCAGATGTGATGCTTGGCATTCAGGCCAAAGAGTTTTCTCATGGTCTGAGAATCTTTATGTGCCTTTTGGCAAACTCAAAGCGGGCTGTCATGTGCCTTTCACTGAGGAGTTGCTTCCGTTTGGAGGAGTTGCTTCCATTTGGCGGAGTGCTGCAGAGATGGTTGTTCTCCCATCTCCAGAAGAACTCTGGAGCTCTGTCAGAGTGACCATCGGGTTCTTGGTCCCCTCCCTGACCAAGGCCCTTCTCCCCCGATTGCTTAGTTTGGCCGAGTGGCCAGCTCTAGTAAGAGTCTTGGTGGTTCCAAACTTCTTCCATTTAAAAATAATGGAGGCCACTGTGTTATTGGGGATCTTCAATGTTGCAGAAATATTTTGGTACCCTTCCCCAGATCTATGCCTCGATACATTCCTTTCTCGGAGCTCTTCGGACAATTAATTCGACCTCATGGCTTGGTTTTTGGTCTGACATGCATTGTCAACTGTGGGACCTTATATAGACAGGTGTATGTGTGCCTTTCCAAATCATGTCCAATCAATTTAATTTACCGAAGGTGGAGTCCAATCAAGTTGTAGAAACATATCAAGGATGATCAATGTAAATGGATGCACCTAAGCTCAATTTCGAGTCTCATAGCAAAGGGGCTGAATACTTATGTACATAAGGTATCAGTTTTTTATTTGTAATAAATTAGCTAAAATGTCTAAACCTGTTTTCACGTTGTCATTATGGGATATTGTGTGTCGATTGAGGAAAATAATTCATTTAATCAATTTTAGAATAAGGCTCAAATTTCCAAATGCACTGTAAATTCCCCCTTTGGAATTTGGTTTTACCTTTGTTCTAGTCATAACAAATATAATGTCCCTCCCAACAACATTTTGCATAATCAGGTGGTACCTGTTCCTTTAAATCCTATAATTAGGTGGTCAAATCTGTTAATGAGAAATCATGTTGTCCTTTTGATATGTTGACTTTTTATGAACTTGTTTATCATTTAGAATTAAAATGGGCGTAATTTTCATTCGTCCTATGAAAGGGTTTCCACTAGATTCTACCGCCAAAGTAATTTAGGCTATACGTAAAAATGAATTATATAAAAAAAAAGTGCTTTTTGGTCTTTAATTAAAGTTATGGTTAAGGTTGGTTTTAAAATCAAATGTTAAGAAGAGACATTGTGGAAATAGGCAGGGTTTAGACAATAATGATTTTGGCTGTGGATGTTAGTGACGACTGCTTGAAAGATAGTGATCATGAATAGGTTTGACGTGGAACGTAATAAGCAGTACCGTAATTCACATTACAGCGCGCATACCCTTTATTTAGCCACACCCTTCTATGACGCCTACCAATAACATAATTTCTCTTCGGTGTAAACGGAAGTAAATTACGAGTAACAACTTTCACGTTGGCGTGTTTATCGTTGCTATTTAGACGTTTATTAAAACCATGGCACTTAAAATGACCAATTTAACGGCACAGAATCACATACTTACCATATGTAGTCTTTAATACTTGTTAGAGACAGGACTTTGTGATAGATATATAGTTAACGCTAGCTAGCTGCTAACGTTAGCTAACAATGACTAACGGTATGGTTTTCCACACGCAAATTGCCTCCATAATGGAGGTGTTAGCGAATGCCGCCGTGGCAGAGATCTGTAAACTCGTAGACGACGACTATGCAGTGTTTCGTTTGGAAATAACTCAAAGCCAGAAAGAAAACAGGTCATTGCGGAGGAAACTACAGCTACTTGAACTGAAGATGGCACGGGACCGCGTCCTAGCCAGTCGTCCCAGTATCAAGATCCTCGACCGGTACAGAGGAATGGCAAGAGGTATGCTCTGCAGAAGGCGGAGGCAACGCGGCCTGTCACCGTTCATATATAGATAGTTCAGTGCCTGTCCCCTCTCTTCTGCACGTGTTCAGATGTGTTACCCAGAATTTGGTCTTGGTCAGTTTTTGGATAGTATACAATAATTCCCCTGATTACTTAGCTATCTTGCACAAAGACACAATATTATATTCTAACCATATTCTATTTACTGCATTTCCTATTATTTACTCAGTAAAAAAACAGTACATGGAACATAATACAATACAGAGAAATAAATAGAGAAATAGCATATCAAGAAGTGTTACCTTAAATCGTTAACAATTAAATTGTTTACAATTCTAGACAGTGTCAACAGGGTACAATATACAGTTGAGCATGGACAGTACCGGACTTAACCCCATCTTTCCCTCAATCACTCTCTCAGGTGAAGGACATCTCACTGGAGGCCACAGGAGCTTTGTGAAGCCAGCGGGACACAATACATGGGGAGATGACCAACCAATCACTGATGAGGGGAGTGGAACCTCAACCCAGCACGTTATCATGATAGAGGTTAGTGTAATAGTGTTGCATAAAAAATGCTACTTTGTAAATCAATGGCCTGTTTATTTCAGCAAGGCTTTCTTCAGCTATTGACTTGCGTACATGCACATTTACCATAGCGGAGCTTGTTTGACTTCCCTACGACATTGTTATCCAATTTAGGTTATAACCTCCTCTTCTTGTGTTAGTCTACAGATGCAGAGACTGCAGGTCCTGGGGTCAAGCAGGAGAGGTCTGAAGGAGAGGAGGACCCACGGCACAGTAGAAACATCCAGACTGGAACGGCTGGAGTGCACACTGTAGACACAGAGAACCCCATTGCCACAGTGCAGCCCAGGACCCAACGCAGCATCACGGAGGTCAGAGACAGACACAAGTCAGAGACAGACACAGAGACTTTAACTGTAACACAAAGCCTTATACTCACAGGATCTGACCACAGATCAGACCCAGAGAGACTGGGGCTGGGGCCACTGGGATGTCCTCCTGCTCCTGGCTCAGAGTACTTACTTTACGGTAACCCGAACATGAGGGCTGTTAATTCCCATCTGGACTCAGGTGATGTGTTAGAGACTGGCAATGATCCGTCTTGTTCTTACGCTACAGAGATGGACCCTGGCAACATGCGATTGGGTTTAGAGACACACACTGATCTGTCTAGAGGGGACTGGAACCGGTACAGTAGTAGTGTATACTCCGAAGGGTGCCTAGATAAGAAAGGGGAGGGTCTGCTCATAGATGAAGTGACTGTGAAAGTGGAGGGTGACCCTCCTCCCATATGGAATGCAGATAGTCAGCTAGGAGACAGACACTCACAGGGCAGAGATTTCTTAGATTACAGGGAAAGCTTAGAGACCAATCAAAATGTTGCGACCCATTCCCCTTTGCACGCACTCAGGGATCACGACCCAGTGTCAACGTCGATGGGGCATTCCGATTCACACAGCCGCGTCCTTTTCGATCAGGTATTGAACTCAAAAGACAGGCCTAGAGCCCAGGTTCAGGGAGGGGGAGAAACATCAGGCGGTATTAAAGAGAAACCGTTTCTCTGCATGTTCTGTAACAAAGGCTTCAGCTGCCCCCAGAAGGTGGAGATCCACCAGAGGGTCCACACAGGGGTGAAACCCTACAGCTGTAACCAATGTCACATGCGCTTCGCCCAGGCTGGCAACCTGAAGAGGCACCAGATGGTTCACACAGGAGTGAAACCCTTCAGCTGTCCCCAGTGTCCCATGTGCTTTGCTCAGGCCGGTGACCTGAAGAGGCACCAGAGGGTCCACACAGGGGAAAAACCCTACAGCTGTACCCAGTGTCCCATGCGCTTCGCCCAGGCTGGTCACTTGAAGATGCACCTGAAGGTCCACACTGGAGAGAGGCCGTTCGCCTGTACACACTGCGGGAAGAGGTTCTCAGAGAGAAGCTACCTCAGGATACACCAGCAGAAAAAACATTCCACTCTATAACAGAAAGTAACCATTCCAATCGATAGCTTCTGATGTTTAGATCAAATCCTGCATTAAAGACTAAGATTAATTTTCATTGATGTCAATCAAAAATAGCCACAGATACATTTGGAATAATGAGAGTAACGGATTTCAGTGTTTAATAATCCTGAGTAGAATATTGCATCCAGACATTGTGATACACTGTATAACCCTAAACAAGTCTGATAGATGGTGTTTGTACTGTGTCGGATATAAGATGTTCACAAATGCCTGTTTCATTACTTCCATTCAACATTTTTTTTCCCAAGACACTTTTAATGAGAAAATGAATGCAGTTTATCGAATTCATGCAGATTTTTTGTTGAGAAGTATGTGGTTTTCATATGGTGTATTTCAAGACTTCCTCCCGTGATTAAACTTTTCCTGTTGTAAAGTGATATCGCAAGTATAAATACAATGTTGAACAATACAATGTTTTGAACAAAAGTTTTTTTTTTGACACAACTGCAAACTTCATGGAGTAAGGCATTCAATGAGTTGGTTTGATGGGAAGTTGTGATGCCATTGGCCTAGTGAACAAAAGAAGAAAGGCCTAACCCACCCACTTGTGCTATGTCCTGGACCACCTATTAAGATGTGCCTTTTTGCTAAGTAAATCAGGTGTTAAGAGGTGAAAAGGAGACTGGAGTGGCACCTTAACACTTGTTCATGTTTAATAAACACAAAATGGGACTTTTCATTCTAAGACTCATTGAGACTCTCTTTAGTATACATCCCATCTCACCCTATTCTGCATACATCCAACAGTGCTTTATAACCATTATACACTTACTAAATATACCTACACATACCCACACACTAACAAACACCTACTGTACACCTCAAAATAGTTAAGTCAGGTTTGTCTGATTATGACTTTTGACTTATCATAGCTGACTTATTTTTACCCACAACAACATATTCATGTCCACCATGATGGGTTTAACAACAATGAAGTCATTCTGTAACTACAGTATAGGACTCAAGCGTAGTGGGGATGGGTAAACACTCCATGTTGAAAGTGTGTTTATCTGTGTGTGTGTACCTGAGGGAGTGTATGTCTGTGTAATCTGTATCACCTGTCTCTTCCAGGAGGAGGAGGGTCCAGAGGTGCTGATGATAAATGAGGAGGGGTGTGAGGAGGGTCTAGACGACACCTTCTCCTGAACCCACAGAGGAACCAGCTGATTAGCACAGGACCACACACAGTCTCACTGAGGTGAGCCACTGTAAAAAATTGTCTGCATGGTATTAAGTCAGGTCCAATATCCACAAAGCAACTCAGAGTAGAAGTGATGATCTAGGATCATATTTGCCTTTTAGATAATAATGAATAATACTGTGTAGACAGGTCCTTGATCATCACTTCTACTCTGAGATTGCAGATAAGGGACCATGCTTTTGAATGACCAAACCATTAAAGAGTGTCAAGTAATCAAATCATCTATCACTTTTCCAGTTTTAAGTCAACTACCATGTTTCAATTGTACTCCTAGCAATCCCTCATTGCCCAACTAGAAGATGCTCCATAGCAGGGTGCTCATATCAGATTTCTTGATCCAACATCCTCTCACTCTGTACCTCTTACAGTCAGTAGACATGGAGGATGGGAAGCCTGATCTGCTACTAGTGAAAGAGGAGACAATAGAGGACAGACCAGAGAGCATTGACCTGCTGAGTGGACTAAAGATGGGAGAGTAGGTAAGGAAGAAATACATATAGCCTTCATGCAGTAATAGAGCTTCAATGGGATGCCATCTTGGATTCCCAGACCGGTGAAGGCAAGGGCCCAGGGGACATAAGCAAGCAGGCCAGGACCAGAGGCGACATAGTGGAGGGGGATTGCTGTGGGATTATTTAAGATACTCTTTGAAGAGATAGGGTTTCAGATGTTTTCGGAAGATGGGCAGGGACTCTGCTGGTTCAGGGCATAAAATGAACACCTGCTAAATGCGGGTAGATTTATGTATTGACGGGTAAGAATTTCTATTGCCTGCCTTGTGAGTGGGAGGGGACTGGGAAAGGGAGATGTCAAAGGGAGGGGAAAGAAAGAGTTGGAAAGAAATTAATCGAAGGCAGATGTCGGGATGTTGAAGTCGCCCAATACGAGCGGTGACCCATTGTCAGAAAATTAGCTTAGCAAGGTGTCAAGTTCATTGAGGAACTCAAAGGGCACCTGGTGGAAGATTTGATGACAGCAATGTTATTGTTGCACACAGGGGAGAAATCATACACCTACCCCCAGTGTGAGAAGAGGTTCTCCCTCCAGCACCAACTGAAGAGGCACCAGAGGGTCCACACGGGATAAAGGCCATTTGTCTGTACGCATTGCGGGAAGAGGTTCTCAGAGAGGAGCAACCTCATGATACACCAGCAGAAAATGCACACAGCCCATGAATAGTGTGTAGTGTGATATGTAGTACTCGTTCCTTTTTGTAAATTTTATTCTTTTGGATTTGGATGTATAGAGAACTGGATGAGGTGAACTGAGGAAATAATGAGTGTGATGAGGCAGAGTCGATATGTTGGTGAGATGTTGTCTGTAAAAATGCTTCACTAAGGAAAATGATAAACTTGTACTGTTCTTTGATGCTGGTGTTTTATAATGAGGAGATGATAGTGTTTTAATGTTTACTTGGGATAAAGTAGTGAAGCTGTGTGTAACAATGTTGAAACTTTTTCAAAATATTCTAAAATTAATTTGATCAAAGCGAGGGTACCATAATTAACAGAAAATGTGACATGTTTCCACAGTGAGAAGTTATTCTACTTGTCACATGTATTATTTTGTGCAATAAGAATAGTGTACTTCACATTATGTGAGTGTATGACCATTTTATTCAAATTAAATACAAAATTGACTCAGTGCTCACTGACTTGGTTATTTTTGTATAATTGCAGGAACTGAGGAACCCTTCTCCGTCAAACCAAAACATGATACTTAATTCTTGAATCAACACATATGGCCATTTAACAAACTCCACTTTCTCCGCACATTTTATAATATTATGTTTCTGTGTTCAATGTGTTCCACATTGTGTTGTGTTCCAGCCTGAATTTAAAATGGATTACATTTTGATGTTTTTGTCACTGACCTAAACACAATACACCACAATGTCAAAGTGGAATTATGTTTTTACACATTTTTATAAATGAATTAAAAATGAAAATATAAAATGTCTTGAGTCAAGTATTCAACCCCTTTTGTTATGGCAAGCTAAATAAATTCAGGAGTAAAAATGTGCTTAACAAGTCACATAATAAGTTGCATGGACTCACTCTGTGTGCAATAACAGTGTTAAACATGATTTTTGACTGACAGCCTCATCTCTGTACACCCCCACACAATTATTTGTAAGGTTCCTCAATTGAACAATGAATATCAAACACAGATTCAACCACAAGACCAGACCGGGGAGGTTTTCCAATACCTCGCAAATGAAGGCAACTATTGATAGATGGAAAAATATTTTAAAAAGCAGTATTCCTTTGAGCATGGTGAAGTTATTAATTACACTTTGGATGGTGAATCAATACACCCACTCACTTTGAAGATACAGGCGTCCTTCCTAACTCAGTTTCCGGAGAGGAAGGAACCCGCTAAGGGATTTCACCATGATTCCAATGGTGACTTTAAAACAGTTAGAGTTTAATGGCTGTGATAGGAGAAAACTGAGGATGGTTCAACAACATTGTAGTTACTCCACAATACTAATTTAATTGACAGATTGAAAAGAAGGATGCGTGTGCAGAATAAAAATATTCCAAAACATGCATCCTGTTCGCAATAAGTAAGATAAGTAAAACTACTAGAAATGTGGCAAAGAAATTAACTTTATGTCCTGAATACAAAGCGTTATGTTTGGGGAAAATCCAACAACACATCACTGAGTACCACTCGTCAAGCATGGTGGTAGTTGCATCATGTTATGGGTATGCTTGTCATCGGCAAGGACTAGAGAGTTTTTTTATAAAAATAAACGGAAGCACAGGAAAAATCCTAGAGGAACACCTGGTTCAGTCTGCTTTCCAACAGACACTGGGAGACAAATGTACCTTTCAGCAGGACAATAACCTACAACACAAGGACAAATATACACTGCTTGGTTACCCAAACAACATTGAATGTTCCTGAGTGGCCTAGTTACAGTTTTGACTTAAATCTATAGCAAGATTTGAAAATGGCTGTCTAGCAATGATCAACAACAACTTGACAGAGATTGAAGAATTTGTTAACTTCTTATGGCTGCAGGGGGAGTATTGAGTAGCTTGGATGAAAAGGTGCACAGAATAAACTGCCTGCTCCTCAGTCCCAGTTGATAATATATGCATACACTCTGAAGTTTCTAAAACTGTTTGAATGATGTCTGTGAGTATAACAGAACTCATATGGCAGGCAAAAACCTGAGAAGAAATCCAAACAGGAAGTGGGAAATCTAAGGTTGGTCGATTTTCAACTCAGCCCCTATTGAATACACAGTGGGATATTGGTTATGTTGCACTTCCTAAGGCTTCCACTAGATGTCAACCGTCTTTAGAAACTTGTTTGAGGATTCTACTGTGAAGGGGGAGAGAATGAGAGAAGATTGAGTCAGAGGTCTGCCAGCAGTCACGCGCTGGTCACGCGCATTTCCCATGAGAGGTAACTCACGCTCCTTTGCTTTTCTGAAGACAAAGGAATTCTCCGGTTGGAATATTATTGAAGTTTTATGTTAAACTTCCTAAAGATTAATTCAATACATCGTTTGACATGTTTCTACGTACAGTAATGGAACTTTTTGACATTTCGTCTGCAACTGGGGAACGCGCTTCGTGACTTTGGATTTGTTTACCAAATGTGCTAACGAAAGTAGCTATTTGGACATAAATGGACATTATCGAACAAATCAAACATTTAATGTGGAACCTGGATTCCTGTGAGTGCATTCTGATGAAGATCCTCAAAGGTAAGTGAATATTTATATTGTTATTTCTGATATCTGTTGACTCCAACATGGCGGATATATATATTTGTTTTCTGGGCGCCGTTCTCAGATTATTGCATGGTTTGCTTTTTCCGTAAAGTTTTTTTGAAATCTGACACAGCGGTTGCATTAAGGAGAAGTTTATCTATATTTCCATGTCTAACACTTGTATTTTCATCAACATTTATAATGAGTATTTCTGTAAATTGACGTGTCTCTCTGCAATATCACTGGATGTTTTTGGAACTAGTGAACATAACGCGTCAATGTATACTGAGTTTTTAAAAATATAAATATGCACTTTATCGAACAAAACATACATGTATTGTGTAACATGAAGTCCTAATGAGTGTCATCTGATGAAGATCACCAAAGGTTAGTGATTCATTTTATCTCTATTTGTGCTTTTTGTTACTCCTCTCTTTGGCTGGAAAAATGGCTGAATTTTTCTGTGACTTGGCGGTGACCTAACATAATCGTTTGTGGTGCTGTAAAGCCTATTTGAAATTGGACACTTTGGTGGGATTAACAACAAGATTACATTTAAAATGGTATAAGATGTATGTTTGAGGAATTTTCATTATGAGATTTCTGTTGTTTGAATTTGGCGCTCTGCACTTTCACTGGCTGTTGTCATATCAATCCATGTTAATGGGATTGCAGCCCTAAGAAGTTAAAGAATAATGTGCAAAGCTCTTAAGCTTGTTCAGACTGCAGGCCTTAACGCTCAAATCAGTTTTGTTTTTCAAATCCGTTTTGGACTACGGACTGTCCAGATGATCCAACTTTCAAAACAATAACTCTTTGGGTGAGTCACAGCCATCAACTAGCTAGTTGCCATAGCTGTTTAGTTTTCTAGCACATTCACTTATTTGTATGTAAACAATTAACAAGCTAGTTAGCTACCGTACCACATGTTTTTGTCAAATTGTCAGAGTAGCCAGCAAGCAACAAGATATGCCGAATAACAGTCTAAAAAAACACTTGTGGGAAAATAATCGGATATGACTTGTCTGAACGGTCAAATGGCCAGGAATCAGATTTGTATCTGACTTCAAACCACCTATGAAAATGTGGCTTGAAATATTCGATTCCATGTGCTTTTTGACTGTTCAGAATACAGGACGTATAACAGATTCTAACCGGATATGGAAATAAATTAGATTTGATTAATTTCAAACTGCCAATGTGAGCACGGCTTTAGAGACTTACCCAGAGAGACTCACCTGTAATCGCTGGCAAAGTGATTCTAACATGTATTGACTGAGGATGTGAATACTTATGTAAAATGACATATCTGTATTTCATTTTCAATATATTTGAAAAAATTCGAAAAACATGTTTTCACTTTGGTATTATGGTGTATTGTGTGTAGATGGGTGAGGGGAAAAAATATGTAATACATTTTGAATTCAGGCTGTAACACAACAAAATGTGGAATAAGTCAAGAGGTATGAATAGTTTCTAAAGGCACTGTATGCTCTGATAATGTAACCTCTACAAAATAAATGCCTTTCTTATAATTTCACATTGTTTTTATGTCAACATATAAAAACCATGACAATTACTATAAGAAAAATACAATACTTGTATATACACGTTCAGGTATGAGTTTTCATGGCTAAGGATGGACAGCACTTCCTACTGAACAGTTGATTTATCTACAGCTATGCCTTTAGTCTCCCATCCTGGGGTTTAACCAAGCCAAGCCCTGCTTAGCTCTGATATTTGTCACGGACTACTTGCAATGTGAATGAGAATAATTGTTGAGAGATCTCCACTTAATAATTAAATAGAATCACTGCTATCCAACCATTCTTCTACTCCCACTCCTTCAGGTTTTCCCCTGTCTCCTGCTACTCCTCGCGGCAGACTTGGCTTCATTCTTCAATAAGTGTGACATTGCGTGCTTCAATGACGTCAGTGGTATGCAAGTGCTTTGAAATGTTGTATGTCCCACGTATGTGAGACCTTAGAAGGCTTAGCTTACATATGTCTCTCGTATTTGTTTTATACAATCCAAGCAAAAGCTAGTTATTACTACGGTCCAAGTGTTTTGAAATTCAAATGTCCAATGCACTGTATATCTCCCATGTCTGTTACGTGTATTATTGCTATGAACCCCCCATGGCTGTAGCAAACATTGCCACTTGGTAATTTACTTACTCGGCCACATACTGTTGGCTTATTTATACTGATGTACGTTACCATGTCACTGTGTTCATCAATGCAACAACGAACAAAACATGCTCAAGTCAAGATCCCCCTTAACTGTTTCCGTTATTAAAAACCCAGAGTTCACAAGCTTATCTATAATCTGTAGTATGGGATCTTTACAAACAGTCCTTGACCCTAAGCTGTTTTCAGTAAATGGCCTGAAGCCTTCAGGTCTTGTGATGACTGGGAGTGAATATTAAACATAAACGAATGTGAACTTGGGCTTGATATTCCAGACTGACTGTTCTCTACAAACTGAATCCGTTTAGGAGGGTACTTAACTTGTCATTCAAAACAGGCTTGTGTACATCCCTGTTTTTAGAGACAGTCAACCTAGGCAGAACAAGGACAGGGATGTAATCTTTCGTCCAAACAGTTGTGCAAGTAAAACGAGAGTTTCGATTGGACAAATTCAGGTATGTCCCCATTCTTTTTTCAGTCTATGTAGGTCCCTCCCCGCATCGTTCCATTTGCTTCCATTTAAGAAACGTTTTGCAACAGAAACGGCGTAATGCATATAATAAAATACAAATTAATACGGCCCAGCTGAATATTTACGTTACTGGGGTGATGTAGATGGAATAAAGTAATTACTTATATTCTACTATATTCTTGCTAACACACTGTTCTTTAAAACAAGTCTGCTCCGAGTTTGAAATATACTGATCATATGATATTTGATGTGTAATAAATAGTACCGTAACTAAAAGAACAGCACGCGTGAGTTTTTAATTTAACCACACCCTTTAGCTATGACGCCAACCAATAAGACCCTTACACGGAAGTGAACAATTTCGTCACTTAGCGTTTTAGTTATTTAGACGTTTGTTTACACCCAGGAACTCAACATTTTACTTATTTAACTTCCCAGTATCACATACGTACCCCATATCGTGTTTAATTCGTGTTGGTGAAAGTACTTGTTGATATATGTTATCTAGGTAACGCTATTTAGCTAGCTGCTAACAATGGCTGACTGTAACGATATGGGTTTTCACACTCAAATAGCCTCCGTCATGGAGGTTCTAGCGAATGCAGCCGTTGCAGAGATCTGTAAACTCGTAGACGACGACTATGCAGTGTTTCGTTTGGAAATTTCTCAAAGCCAGAAAGAAAATAGCGGATTACGGAGGAAACTACAACTACTGGAACTGAAGGTGGCACGGGAGCGTCGTCCCAGTAGTGTCAAGATCCTCGACCGATACAAAACAGGATTGGCAAGAGGTACATGTTGCAGAAGGCCGATGTTGCTGTCGCCCCGTTTCCCATGTGTTCAGATGTCATACCAAGAATTGGGTCTTGGTCAGTTTTTGGATAGTATGGAAAAAGTCCCGTGATTACTTAACTACCTATCTTGTGCAAAGGCACTATCGTATTCTAACCAGATAAGCGAGACCTTTGGATGAAGAATTAAAGAAGTTAGCGCCGCTGCCTCGAATAAACATTTATAGTTGTTGTAATCAACCATATTTTGGGGATGTCATAGTACCCTTACAATGTTTATAATTTAGCTTGAGCAGACACTAATATTATATTTGGTTGGGATCTTTGTAAAATACTTATTTCGGCAACAGCACTTGTTAGCTAGAATGCTAACGCACATTGACATAGGCTGTAGTATTTTATTTGATTTATTTAACCTTTATTTAACTTGGCAAGGCAGCTAAGAACTAATTCTTATTTACAATGACGGCCTACACCGGCCAAACCCGGACGACGCTGGGCCAATTGTGCGCTGCCCTATGGGACTCCCAATCACGGCCGATTGTGATACAGCCTGGAATCGAACCAAGGTGTCTGTACTGACGCCTCAAGCACTGCGCCATTCGGGAACCCAGTGGCCTAAAGTTAGCCAAAGTTTTACTGGTTGAAGTTGTTAAAAAAAAAAAAAAAAAAAAAAAAAGTGAAATGCAGTTGATTTGTGATGAGACCAGTGGCGATTTTACCATGTAAATCTTGGTGGGGCAAAACAATACTAAATGTGGGATGCATGCCAACAAAGCCATAACACCAAACAATACATTAATTGCACTATAACGGTGACAAACGGTGCCCACAAACTGTTATGGCATACATAAAGCTGTCCCAACACCTTACCACTACCAGTGAAACAGTTCATTCAGCCTCATTTACTGCCTTAAAAAAAACATGGCTGACTTGCTTAAACAAATGTGGTTTCTACTGACAATTGAGATGTACAAACTATGGCATAATGGAAGACAAGCGGATAAGAGGTAATCCGTAATTTTGATTAAGACAATGAGCAAGCGTCGGCGGACGTAGTCATAACTATTTGTTCAGCACTTTTGAAATGTACAGCGACAGAATTCAGAACATGGGCCGTTTAGTGTTTTCCCTGTACACCAAGTCAGAACCGTAGGATAAATAAAGGGGGCATATAAACAGACAATGAAAGCTCTTACAATATTCAATGATTACATTTCTCTAAAACAGGTTATAGGCTACATGTGCACCACGAAGTTAGAACAGTGGGTGAAATTAAGAGGTGAAAATATACCAAATTATTAGGGTGAGGCACATTAAATGCCGTTTGGGTCTTGCGTCAAATAACACAATTCTATTATAGAATGTTCAGCACTCACTTTGTGATGTCACTTAAACAGGAAGGTGGCGTGGCACCTTTGTGGGCAAATTTTGTCATCAAAGTCTGGCACTATTTGGATTTATGGTGGGAATTCGGGGAAAAACACACAGCCACTCCATTGAGTAGCAGGCTAGTGGTTGCTTTGCAATGCTTGCAGTTAGCCACTGATGCAAATTCAACAAGAAGTTGTATGGAAGGTGATTTCCAACTTGTCGTGCAAATCTTTGTCCAATGGCCGATGAGAAACGATACGTTTTATCTGTAATTTCTCTTCATATGACAAGGATTAAAAAGGATTTGCCAGTAAATTGATGACTTGATTCATGATGATGACTGCTAACTAAGACTTTGAAAGTAATGTAATTGAAAGATGTTGACATCAAGTCAAAGCTACTGAACAAATAATGTGATTTGATGTAATTTTATCTGTGGCCAGTGATCTTGAGCCTTCTTGGAAGGGCACTTGTAATATAACTCTATGGCAGGACCCAAAGGGCTGAAACTTTAGATGTCTACCCTTACTAAAGACTTAAACTTGCCGATGATGTAGTGTCCCCATAAGTGACAGAACACTGAGCCAATCATGGCGCAATGCTCCTATTTTCTGCTGGCTCGCCCTAACACCACAGAAAGCATGGAACTAAGCTGAAGCACCTGCATTTTGGAGCTGCCTTACTCAAGAAAACAAAGGGACCATGTTTATATGCAGCTTTATTAACTCAATTATATATATTTTTACGTTTGTTTGCAAACTGATATGTGACACATACGTATTTAGTATTTGGTCAGCCACCAATTGTGCAAGTTCTCCCACTTAAAAAGATGAGAGGCCTGTAATTTTCATCATAGCTACACTTCAACTATGACAGACAAAATGATAATTTTTTTTCTCCAGAAAATCACATTGTAGGATTTCTAATGAATTTATTAGCAAATTATGGTGGAAAATAAGTATTTGGTCAATAACAAAAGTTTATCTAAATACTTTGTTATATACTCTTTGTTGGCAATGACAGAGGTCAAACGTTTTCTGTAAGTCTTCACAAGGTTTTCACACACTGTTGCTGGTATTTTGGCCCATTCCTCCATGCAGATATCCTCTAGAGCAGTGATGTTTTGGGGCTGTTGCTGGGCAACACAGACTTTCAACTCCCTCCAAAGATGTTCTATAGGGTTGAGATCTGGAGACTGGCTAGGCCACTCCAGGACCTTGAAATGCTTCTTACTAAGCCACTCCTTCGTTGCCCGGGCGGTGTGTTTGGGATCATTGTCATGCTGAAAGACCCAGCCACGTTTCACCTTCAATGCCCTTGCTGATGGTAGGCTTTGTTACTTTGGTCCCAGCTCTCTGCAGGTCATTCACTACGTCCCCCCGTGTGGTTCTGGGATTTTTGCTCACCGTTCTTGTGATCATTTTGACCCCACGGGGTGAGATCTTGCGTGGAGCCCCAGATCGAGGGAGTATTCCAGATTATCAGTGGTCTTGTATGTCTTCCATTTCCTAATAATTGCTCCCACAGTTGATTTCTTCAAACCAAGCTGCTTACCTATTGCAGATTCAGTCTTCCCAGCCTGGTGCAGGTCTACAATTTTGTTTCTGGTGTCCTTTGACAGCTCTTTGGTCTTGGCCATAGTGGAGTTTGGAGTGTGACTGTTTGAGGCTGTGGACAGGTGTCTTTTATACTGATAACAAATTCAAACAGGTGCCATTAATACAGGTAACGAGTGGAGGACAGAGGAGCCTCTTAAAGAAGAAGTTACAGGTCTGTGAGAGCCAGAAATCTTGCTTGTTTGTAGGTGACCAAATACTTATTTTCCACCATAATTTGCAAATAAATTCATTAGAAATCCTACAATGTGATTTTCTGGGTAAAAAAATCCCATTTTGTCTGTCATAGTTGAAGTGTACCTATGATGAAAATTACAGGCCTCTCATCTTTTTAAGTGGGAGAACTTGCACAATTGGTGGCTGACTAAATACTTTTTTGCCCCACTGTATTAATGCCAAAATAACATACAAAACAGGTAAGTTCCATATTTTTCTTTTAAATATACACTACCGATCCAAAGTTTCAGAACACCTACTCATTCAAGGGTTTTTCTTTATTTTTTTACAATTTTCTACATTGTAGAATAATAGTGAAGACGTCAAAACTATGAAATGACATATGGAATCATGTAGTAACCAAAAAAAGTGTTAAACAAATCTAAATCTATTTTATATTTGAGGTTCTTCAAGTAGCCACCTTTTTCTTTGACAGCTTTGCACACTCTTGGCATTCTCTCAACCAGCCTCACCTGGAATGCTTTTCCAACAGTCTTGAAGTAGTTCCCACATGTGCTGAGCACTTGTTGGCTGCTTTTCCTCCACTCTGCGGACCAACTCATCCCAAACCATTTAATTTGGGTTGAGGTTGGGTGATTGTGGAGACCAGGTCATCTGATGCAGCACTCCATCACTCTCCTTCTTGGTCAAATAGCCCTTACACAGCCTGGAGGTTTGTTGGGTCATTGTCCTGTTGAAAAACAAATGATAGTCCCACTAAGCCCAAACCAGATGGGATGGCGTATCGCTGCAAAATGCTGTGGTAGTCATGCTGGTTAAGTGTGCCTTGAATTCTAAATAAATCACAGACAGTGTCACCAGTAAAGCACCCCATACCATATCACCACCTCCCATGCTTTATGGTGGGAAATACACATGTAGAGATCATCTGTTAACCCGCACCGTGTCTCACAAAGACACAGCGGTTGGAACCAAATATCTCCAATTGGGACTCATCAGACCAAAGGACAGATTTCCACCTGTCAAATGTCCATTGCTTGTGTTTCTTGGCCTAAGCACGTCTTCTTTTGGTGTCCTTCAGTAGAGGTTTCTTTGCAGTAATTTGACCATGAAGGCCTGATTCACGCTGTCTCCTCTGAACAGTTGATTTTAATGTGTCTGTTACTTAAATTCTGTGAAGCATTTATTTGGGCTCCAATTTCTGAGGCTGGTAACTCTAATGAACTCATCCTCTGCAGCAGAGGTAACTCTAGGTCTTCCTTTCCTGTGGCGGTCCTCATGGGAGCCAGTTTCATCATAGCGCTTGATGGTTTTTGTGACTGCACATTTTCACATTGACTGACCTTCATGTCTTAAATTAATGATGGACTGTTGTTTCACTTTGCTTATTCGAGCTGTTCTTGCCATAATATGGACTTGTCTTTTACCAAATAGGGCTATCTTCTGTATACCACCCCTACCTTGTCACAACACAACTGATTGGCTCAAACTCATTAAGAAGGAACGAAATTGCACAAATTCAATCAACAAGGTACACACCTGTTAATTGAAATGCATTCCAGGTGACTGACTACCTCATGAAGCTGGCCAAGTTCTATTCACAATGGTATTCCGTTGGTAAGAGGCAGACATTCCGTAAATACTAGGAATAGATTGTCCACCATCTATGCGTTATCCAGACAGAAAAGAGAAATAGGCAAAATCACATTTTGATTTAGAGCAATAAAGAAATTGAATAAATTAATTGAGAAAACCAGAAACCTTTCAACGTATACATTTAAACATTATTTTAAAACTATTTAAATATAATGTATAGAAATGTTGTGGGACTATAGTAGATGAAGAATCAATATTTTTTTAGATTGAGTATTTATTGGGTCTTTATGTTAGTATATTATGTATGTTTGTAATAGTGTGTTATATGTGTGAATGTTTTCGTATTATAAATTGTATTTTAATGTTTAAGGACTCTTGGAAGATTAGTCCAAATGGGGACTAAAAGAGAATTACAATCCAATCAAATACAACAACCACCCGAGCCACTGCCTGTTCACCCCGCTACCATCCAGAAGGCGAGGTCAGTACAGGTGCATCAAAGCGGGGACCGAGAGACTGAAAAACAGCTTCTATCTCAAGGCCATCAGACTGTTAAACAGCCACCACTAACATTGAGTGGCTGCTGCCAACATACTGATTCAAATCTCTAGCCACTTTAATAATGAAACATTTATGTAATAAATGTATCACTAGTCACTTTAAACAATGACACTTTGTTTACATACCCTACATTACTCATCTCATATGTATATACCGTACTCTATACCATCTACTGCATCTTGCCTATGCCGCATGGCCATCGCTCATCCATATATTTATATGTACATATTCTTATTCATTCCTTTACACGTGTGTGTGTGTAGAAGGTAGTTGTTGTGAAATTGTTAGATTACTTGTTAGATATTACTGCACAGTTGGAACTAGAAGCACAAGCATTTCGTTACACTCGCATTATCTGCTAACCATGTGTATGTGACCAATAACATTTTATTTGACTTCGAGGAATATCAAATATATTTTAATTTGTTTAACACTTTTTAGTTACTGGATGATTGCATATGTTATTTCATAGTTGATGTCTTCACTATTATTCTACAATGTAGAAAATAGTAAAAATAAAGAAAAACCCTTGAATGAGTAGGTGTGTCCAAACTTTTGACTGGTACTGTACATGCAAAACACAGGCAAATATTGTTTTTTGACTTCACACAAGGCTTAAAATCATATTATAATCCAAAGGTAGTGTGAAATACATTTACATGTTTCTCATGAATGTATGTTTTTTTTTGTGTGTTTTCAGAGAACTCCCCCGTGTTCAGTAATCAAATTGCACGCATTGCCCTTGTGCGGCAATGTTTGCAAACACAGAAAGATGTCTATACCACCGTAGTTAACCTAACAACCGCTTTCCCCCCAATCACTCTCTGAGGTGAAGGACATCTCACTGGAGGCCACAGAAGCTTTGTGAAGCCAGCGGGACACAATACATGGAATGATGACCAACCAATTACTGTTGATGAGGCGAGTGGATCCTCAACCCAGCACGTTGTCGTGATAGAGGTTCGTGCAGGGCTCTCCAACCCTGTTCCTGGAGGGCTACTGTCCTGTAGGTTTTCACTTCAACCCTAATCTAGTGCACCTGATTCTAATAATTAGCTGGTTGATAAACTGAATCAGGTTACTTACAACTGGGGTTGAAGTGAAAACCAACAGAAGGGTATCTCTCCAGGGACATGGTTGGAGAGCCATGGCTTAGTGTAATAGTGTTGCATTACAAATTACAGTTACTTTATAAGTCAAATGTGGCCCATTTATTTCGGAAAGGCACCCTTCAGCCATTCACATGTACATTAGCCATAAAGGAGCTTGTGAGACTTATCCAATTCTACTCTTGTACCGGTAATAACCTCCCCTCTTCTTGTCAGCCTGCAGATGCAGGTCCTGGGTTCAAACTAGAGAGGTCTGAAGGAGACGAAGACCCACGGCACAGCAGAAACATCCAGACTGGAGTCGAGGACCCTACCACTGACGCAGCGCAGCCCAGGACCCGACGCAGCATCACGGAGGTCAGTGGAACGCTGAACGCCGTCCTCAAGTCAAAGACAGACACTAAGACGTTAACTGTAACACACAGTCTCTTACACACAGGACCTGACCAAATATCAGATCCAGGTCTGGGGAGACTGGGCTGTCCTCCTGCTGCCGGCTCAGACTATTTACCGGTATTTCACCAGAGCCAGAGGCCTGTTCATTCCCGTGGGGATGGTGATGGTGACATGTTAGACACTGGTGGTGATGATCCTGCTTGTTCTTACGCTACAGAGAAGGACCCTGGCAACATGCCCCTGGGTTTAGAAACACAGACTGATCTGTCTATAGGGGACTGGAATCAGTACAGTAGTAGTGTATACTCTGAAGGGTACTTAGATAAGAAAGGGGAGGGGCTTGTCATAAATGAAGTGACTGTGAAATTGGAGGGCGATGTTCCTTCCACATGGAATGCAGATAATCACCTAGGAGAAGGACACTCGCAGGGCAGAGATTTTTTAGACTACAGGGAAAGCTTAGAGACAAATCCAAATGTTGCGAACCACTCCCCTTTACACACGCTCAGAGATCGAGACCCTGTGTCCACGTCGGTGGGATCTTCAGATTCACACGGCCATGTCTTTGTCGATCAGGTATTGAACTCAAACAACAGGGCTAGAGCCCAGGCTCGGGGAGGGGTAGCAACATCAGGCAATAGTAAAGAGAAACGGTTCCTCTGCATGTTCTGTAACAAAGGCTTCAGCTGCCCCCAGAAGGTGGAGATCCACCAGAGGGTCCACACAGGGGAGAAACCATTCAGCTGTACCCAGTGCCACATGCGCTTCACCGAGGCTGGCACCCTGAAGCGGCACCAGAGGGTCCACACAGGGGAGAAACCTTACAGCTGCCCCCAGTGCGAGAAGAGGTTCTCCCGCCAGGACAAACTGAAGAGGCACCTGAAGGTCCACACGGGAGAGAGGCCGTTCGCCTGTACGCACTGCGGGAAGAGGTTCTCAGAGAGGAGCTACCTCAGAATACATCAGGAGAAAACCCATTCCACTCTATAACATGGAAAGTAACCATTCCATTCGATAGCTTCTGACGTTTAGATGAAAGCCTGCATTAAAGGTAGACTTTCAATTTCTGCAACAACTAAGAGCGTTGGAAGGGCAAGGCCACGACATTGTGGAATATACACTGAGTGTATAAAACATTAGAAATACCTGCTCTTTTCATGACATAGACTGAACATGATCCCTTATTGATGTCACCTGTTAAATTCACTTCAATCAGTGTAGATGAAGGGAAGGAGATGGGTTAAAGAAGGATTGTTAAGCCTTGAGACATGTATTGTGTATGTGTGCCATTCAGAGGCACCAGCTTGTCAAGAATTGCAATGCTCAACAGTTTCCCGTGGGTTTTAAGAATGGTCAACCACCGAAATGGCATCCAGCCAACTTGACACAACTGTGGGAAGCCTTCGAGTCAGTCTGGGCCAGCATCCCTGTTGATCGCTTTCAACACCTTGTAGAGTCCATGCCCCAACGAATTGAGGCTGTTCTGAGGGCCAAAGGAGGTGCAACTCCATATTAGGAAGGTAAAGTCAAATGGTATTTGTCACATGCACTGAATACAACAGGTAGACCGTACAGTGAAATGCTTACTCACAAGCCCTTAACCAGCAATGCAGTTTTAAGAAAAATAAGTGTTAAGCAGTAAAATAACAGTAGCGAGGCTATATACAGGAGGTACCGGTACAGAGTCAGGAGTCTTGTGACTTGGGGGTAGAAGCTGGTAAGAAGCCTTTGTTTTGTACACTAATGTTTTGTACACTCACTGTATAAGACTGTATATGCCTAAAAAGTATTTAACGTATTGTTTGTACTGTGTAGGCTATATGATGTTCACAACTGCATCTTTCATTACTTCCATTGAACTACTTAATTTTTTCCCACAATATTATTTTAATGTGAAAATGAATGAAGTTCATGCAGCTCTGTAGTTGATGTGTGTGGTTTTCTTATTGTGTATTAACTTGTTTATGTTTAATAAACACAACATTTTACTTTTTTGTCTAAGACACTTGTGATGTATACGAAAGAGAATCTCAACATCTGATCTCATCCTATTCTGCATAAACCCAACAGCCCAATATACACATCAAAATAGTTTAATCATGTTTTAATCAACTTTTATTTTTGTTTTTGGCTTTAATATTGCTGATAGATTGAAGCTTACATCAATGTAATTGTCTGCATAATTTCCAATCCCCCATATTTTTTGGGCATATATATATATATATATATACACACACACATTTAAAAAAATATTTTCCTTTATTATTCCCTGCTAACCCTACCACCCCTAATTGGAGAAAACTAATAAACACATACGCTTCTACTTACAGCTTATACATAATATATACATTTTACAGGCACAATCTATTTTTACAATAGTTATATTTAGTTTGTTTTTAGTCCTGGCCTTCCTCTATTCCTGATCAAATAGCAAACATGTAGGCTACCATTATCACCATCACCTCTAGGTGGCACACACTGCTAAAGCGGTTGACTCAATCTATAGTGCACTTTAACCATGAGCCCCTCCTGCATCAAGATTTTTTTGTTAGGAAAAAACTGTTCACTGCTGGTCCTTGATGCTCGATTCAAAACACGTGACTAAGTGGATGACTAGAATAATGCATAGCCTATAAAATGTTGTGGGCAACTCCAGTCCTCGAGGGCCTGTTGGTGTCGCACTGTTTCTCCATCCCAAGCTAACACAGCTGATTAATCAAATTGCATTCTAAAATTAAGATCATGATTAGGTGATTATTGGAGTCAGGTGTGTTAGCTGGGGCTGGTGCAAAACTGTGACACCAATCAGGCCCTTGAGGACTGGAATTGCCCACTGCTGTTGTAGGCCTTCATGTAAGTGTAGCCTACATAGGAATATAGCCTACACTAATGTGCCCTCGCCAGGAGAGGGCGTAATCACTCTGGGTAAGCTCCACTAGGCTTTAACCTCACCGCACTGGAAGTCGAGGCTACAGTTAATGGGGTTCATCATAAATTCAGGTGTACCATGCAAAGTTTCATATGCATTAGTAGGTTATAGCATAAGGAGGACACTATCTGATGTGAATTAATGTAGGCTATAGCTCTACTATTGATTGGACGGTGTCTGGGTGAGCCTTTTCTTGTTTGCTTATGGCCCTATACACCAGCATCTGTTTGTTGTGGTAAATAAATGGCTATGACAATTATGGATAACTCTTGGTAAATATACTTAACAAAAATATAAATGCAACATGCAACAATTTCATAGATTTTACTGAGTTACAGTTCATATAAGGAAATCAGTCAATCAAAATAAATTCATTAGTCACTAATCTACAGTTTTCACATGACTGGGAATACAAATATGCATCTGTTGGTCAAATACATTTAAGAAAAATGGGCCGCCACATTATCTCTGTGCATTCAAATTGCCATTAATAAAATGTAATTGTGTTTGTTGTTATGCCTGCCCATACCATAACTCTACCGCCACCATGGGGCACTCGGTTCACAATGTTGATATCAGTAAACCGCTCACACATATGACGCCATACACTTGGGTAGAGAAATTAACATCAAATTCTCTGCCAACAGTTCTGGTGGAAATTCCTGCAGTCAGCATGCCAATTGCACGCTCCCTCAACTTGAAACATCTGTGGCATTGTGTTGTGTAACAAAACTGCACCTTTTAGAGTGGCCTTTTATTGTACCCAGCACAAGGTGAATCTGTGTAATAGATCATGCTGTTTATTCAGCTTCTTGATATGCAATACCTGACAGCTGGATGGATTATCTTGGCAAAGAAGAAATGCTCACTAACAGGGATGTAAACAAATTTGTGCACATTTGATAGAAATAAGCTTTTTTTTAATGGAACATTTCTGGGATCTTTTATTTCAGCTCATGAAACATTCGACCAGCACTTTACACGTTCAATCAATCTAATGTATTTATTAAGCCCTTTTTACATCAGCCAATGTCACAAAGTGCTGTACAGAAACCCAGCCTAAAACCTCAAATAGCAAGCAATGCAGGTGTAGAAGCACGGTGGCTAGGAAAAACTCACTAGAAAGGCCGGATCTTAGGAAGAAACCTAGAGAGGAAACAGGCTCTGAGGTCAGTCCTCTTCTGGCTGTGCCGGGTGGAGATTATAACAGAATATGGCCAAGATGATGTTCAAACGTTCATAGATGACCAGCAGGATCAGAAAATAATAATCACAGTGGTTGTCGAGGGTGCAACAGGTCAGCACCTCAGGAGTAAATGTCAGTTGGCTTTTTATAGCCGATCATTCAGAGTTAAGAGACAGCAGGTGTGGTAGAGAGAGAGAGTTGAAAACAGCAGGTCCGGGACAAGGTAGCACGTCCGGTGAACAGGTCAGGGTTCCATAGGCACAGGCAGTGTACAGGCAGGCAGTGCCAACAGTTGAAACTGGAGCAGCAGCATGACCAGGTGGACTGTGGACAGCAAGGAGTCATCAGGCCAGGTAGTCCTGAGGCATGGTCCTAGGGCTCAGGTCCTCAGAGAGAAAGAATAGAGGGAGCGTACTTAAATTCACACAGGACACCGGATAAGACAGGATAAATACTCCAGATATAACTGGCTGACCCTAGCCCACCGACACACAAACTATTGCAGCATAAATACTGGAGGCTGAGACAGGAGGGGTCGGGAGACACTGTGGCCCTGTCCTACGATACCCCCGGACAGGGCCAAACAGGCAGGATAAAACCCCACCCACTTTGCCAAAGCACAGCCCCACACCACTAGAGGGATATATTCAACCACCAACCTACTACCCTGAGACAAGGCCAAGTATAGCCAACGAAGATCTCCCCCACGGCGCCAACCCGGACAGGAAGATCACGTCAGTGACTCAACCCACTCAAATGACGCACCCCTCCTAGGGACGGCATGGAAGACCACCAGTAAGCCAGTGACTCAGCCCCCATAATAGGGTTAGAGGCAGAGAATCCCAGTGGAGAGAGGGGAACCGGCCAGGCAGAGACAGCAAGGGCGGTTCGTCGCTCCAGTGACTTTCCGTTCACCTTCACAGCCCCGGGCCAGACTACACTCAATCATAGGATGAGTCTTCAATAAAGACAAAGGTCGAGAACAAGTCTGCTTCTCTCACATGGATAGAGGCAGACCATTCCATAAAAATGGAGCTCTATAGGAGAAAGCCCTGCCTCCAGCTGTTTGCTTAGAAATTCTAATGACAGTAAGGAGGCCTGCATCTTGTGATGGTAGCGTACGTGTATGTATGTACGGCAGGACCAAATCGGAAAGATAGGAGGAGCAAGCCCATGTAATGCTTTGTAGGTTAGCAGTAAAACCTTGAAATCAGTCCTAGCCTTAACACGAAGCCAGTGTAGTGAGGCTAGCACTGGAGTAATATGAAACATTTTTTTGGTTCTAGTCAAGATTCTAGCAGCCGTGTTTAGCACTAAATGAAGTTTATTTAGTTCTTTATCCGGGTAGCCGGATGTAGAGCATTACAGTAGTCTAATCTAGAAGTGACAAAATCATGGACACATTATTCTGCATAATTTTTAGACAGAAATGTTCTGATTTTTGCAATGTTACGAAGCTGTCCTTGAAATATTCTTGATATGTTCATCAAAAGAGAGATCAGGGTCCAGAGTAACGCAGAGGTCCTTCACAGTTTTATTTGAGATTACTGTACAACCATCAAGATTAATTGTCAGATCCAACAGAAGATCTCTTTGTTTCTTGGGACCTAGAACTAGCATCTCTGTTTTGTCTGAGTTTAAAAGTAAAACATTTGCCGCCATCCACTTCCTTATGTCTGAAACACAGGCTTCCAGGGAGGGCAATTTTGGGGCTCCACCATGTTTCATTGAAATATACAGCTGTGTATCGTCTGCATAGCAGTGAAAGTTAACATTATGTTTCTGAATGACATCACAAAGAGGTAAAATATATAGTGAAAACAATAGTGGTCCTAAAACAGAACCTTGAGAAACACTGAAATTTACAGTTGATTTGTCAGAAGACAAAACATCCACAGAGACAAACTGATATCTTTCCGACAGATTAGATCTAAACCAGGCTAGAACTTGTCCCTGTAGACCAATTTGGGTTTCCAATCTCTCCAAAAGAATGTGGTGATTGATGGTATCAAAAGCAGCACTAAGGTCTAGGAGCACGAGGACAGATGCAGAGTCTTGGTCTGACGCCATTAAAAGGTCATTTACCACCTTCACGAGTGCAGTCTCAGTGCTATGATGGGGTCTAAAACCAGACTGAAGCATTTCGTATACATTGTTTGTCTTCAGGAATGCAGGGAGTTGCTGCACAACAGCTTTTCCTCAAATGTTTGAGGAATTAGATATAGGCCAATTATTTTTTAAAATATTTTCTGGGTCAAGGTTTGGCTTTCTCAATAGAGGCTTTATTACTGCCACTTTTAGTGAGTTTGGTACACATTCGGTGGATAGGGAGCCGTTGATTATGTTCAAAATAGGAGGGCCAAGCACAGGAAGCAGCTCTTTCAGTAGTTTAGTTGTTATAGGGTCCAGTATGCAGCTTGAAGGTTCAGAGGCCAATACCATTGTCATCAATGTGTCAAGAGATGTACAGTTGAAGTCGGAAGTTCACATAAACTTAGGTTGGAGTCATTAAAACTCTTTTTTTTAATCACTCCACACATTTATTGTTAACAAAGTATAGTTTTGGCAAGTCGGTTAGGACGTCTACTTTGTGCATGACAAGTCATTTTCCCAACGATTGTTCACAGACAGATTATGTCACTTATAATTCACTGTATCACAATTCCAGTGGGTCAGAAGTTTACATACATTAAGTTGAATGTGCCTTTAAACAGCTTGGGAAAATCCAGAAAATGATGTAATGGCTTTAGAAGCTTCTGATAGGCTAATTGACATAATTTGAGTCAATTGGAGGTGTACCTGTGTGATTTCCTTATATGAACTGTAACTTGTATGTTTCTTTTATATTTTTGTTCAGTATGTATGTGTGTATTCCCAGCCCATGACTCCTCTGACCTGTGAATGGCAGCGAGCAATACGCAACATAGCGTCTAGTCTGCCGGAAACTCACACTAAGAAGACGTAAACGGAAGTGAACAGTGACCACGTTAGCGTTTTTATTGTTGTTATTTAAACATGTATTAACACCCTGGAAAATACGAGTCTTTAACTGCACCGCATCACATACTTACCCCACGTAGTGTTTAATTCGCGTTGCAGACAGGACTTAGTTAATAGATGTTATCTAAACGCTAGCTTGCTAACGTGAGCTAAAAATGTCTAACTGTATTGCTTATCACGCTCAAATAGCCTCCATCATGGAGGTTCTAGCGAATGCAGCCGTGACAGAGATATGTAAAGTCGTAGACGACGATTATGCACTGTTTCGTTTGGAAATAACTCAAAGCCAGAAAGAAAACAGAGGATTGCGGAGGAAACTACTGGAAATGAAGGTCGCACGGGAGCGCGCAGAAAGGATAATGCGAGAGCGCGTCCTCGCCAGTCGTCCCAGTAGTGTCAAGATCCTCGACCGATACAGAGGAATGGCAAGAGGCACGTTTTGTTTAAGGCTGAGGATGCGCAGCCTATCGCCGTTCATATATCCCGTAGTGCATGTTGCCCCGTTCCTCTCTGTACATGTGATGTGTGTAATATTCATATGTGTAAACATACTGAATTATAATTGGATGCATTTTACCGCCGTATCATACTGTGCTATGATTGGTTAAGACCACCCAGATGGTTAGGTCATGGTCAGTTGATCATGGTTGGAGATACGTGAACATGCCAGTTATAACTAGCTAATAAAGAGCAACGTTAAGAAATATCCTGTAGTACTGCATTTTATTATTTTGTACAAAGCGTACAAAACAAGACAATGTGTTACCAATAATTGGGTATTGGTCAGATTTTGGATTGCATGGAATTATTCCCCTGATTACTTAGCTAACTTGCGCAAATACACTATCATATTCTAATCAGATTTGAGATTTTCTGCATTTCCTATTATTTAGTCAACGAAAACAATGTGATGCATGGAACATAATACATAGATCAATAAATAGTATATCAAGAAGTTATGAGACCTTACACCCTGGACAATTCTAGACAGCGTCAATAGTGTACAATATAGCGTTGAGTATTGACAGTAGATAACCTAACCACCTCTTTTCCTCCCAATCACTCTCTCAGGTGAAGGACATCTCACTGGAGGCCACAGGAGCTTTTTGAAGCCGTCGGGACACAACACATGGAGAGATGACCAACCAATCACTGTTGATGAGGGGAGTGGAACCTCAACCCAGCACGTTATCCTGATAGAGGTTTGTGTAATAGTGCTGCATAAAAAAATAAAGTTACTTTGTAAATCTATGTGGCCTGGTTATCTCAGAAAGGCTCCCCTCAGCTATTGACTTGCTTAAATGTACATCCTCATTTATCTGCCATAGGGGAGCTTATGAGACTTCCCTACGACATTGTTATCCTTGTTATCTTGTTGTGTCAGTCTGCAGATGCAGAGGCTGCAGGTCCTGGGGTCAAGCAGGAGAGGTCTGAAGGAGAGGAGGACTTACGGCACAGCAGAGACAACCAGGCTGGAGCGTCTGGATTGCCCGCTGTAGTCACGGAGGACCCCACTACCACCCCAGTGCAGCCAAGGGCCCGACTCAGCATCGTTGAGGTCAGTGGAACGCAGAACGTCATCCTCAAGTCAGATACGGATCCCAAGACTTTAACTGTAATACACAGGGAAATACACACAGGATATGACCATAGATCAGACCCAGAGGGGCTGGGGAGACTGTGCCAACCTCCTGCTCCCGGATGAGTATTTACCGGTATTTCACCAGAGCCAGGGGACGGTTCATTCCCCTGGAGATGGTGAGGCGTTAGACACTTGTGTTGATGATCGGTCTTGTTCTTACACTACAGAGATGGACCCTAGCAACATGCCCTTGGGTTTAGAGACACAGACTGATCTGTCTAGAGGGGACTGGAACCAGTACAGTAGTAGTGTATACTCTGATGGGCGTCTGGGTAAGAAAGGGGAGGTTATAGTGGTAGATGAGGTGACTGTGAAAGTGGAGGGTGACGCTCCTCCCAAATGGAATGCAGATAGTCACCTTGGAGACAGACAGACACGGGGCAGAGATTTCTTACATTATACAGAAAGCTTAGAGACAAATCCATACGTCGCGACCCACTCCCCTTTACACGCATCCAGGGATCTAGACCCAGTGTCCACTTTGATGGCACCTTCTGATTCACATGGCTACATCCTTTTTAATCAGGTATTGAACTCAAACGACAAGGCTAGAGTCCCGGCTCAGGGAGAGGGAGCAACATCAGGCAGTAGTAAAGAGAAACGATTCTTCTGCATGTTCTGTTCAGCTGCCTCCAGAAGGTGGAGAGGCACCAGAGGGTCCACACAGGGGTGAAACCCTTCAGCTGTTCCCAGTGTGAGAAGAGGTTCTCCCACCAGGACACCCTGAAGAGGCTGTACCTTTGAGAGCACCTTGACTGGAGGTGCATCACTGCATGGTATGGCAATAGCACCGCCCTCGATCGCATTGCGCTACAGAGCATGGTGCGGACAACCCAGTACGTCCAGGACCTCTATATCAGGCGGTGTGAAAGGAAGGCCCAGAAAATATTTTAAGACTCCAGCCGCCAAGCTATAGACTGTTCTCTCTGCTTCAGCACGGCAAGCGGTACCGGTGCATCAAGTCTGACATCAACCGCTTCAATCCCCATGCCATAAGCCTTCTAAATAGCTAACAAAATGTCTACATCGACCATCTGGGTTGACCATTGTATTTTATTTTTGCATTGTCTCTATGCACACTCACACCAGAACACACACAAACACTCAATTCATAATTTGCTCACACACATAATATGCACATGCATTTATACTGACTCTACACCCACTCACATACATTCATCATATACGCTGCTGCTACTCTGTTTATCATATATCCTGATGCCTTGTCACCTTACTCCTATACATATCTACCTCTCTATCACTGCAAAATATAATATGGTACTGGAACTGACTGACTCTGTTTATATAGTATGCTTATTTACTTTTTCCTTGATTACTGTATTGCTGGGTTTAAAGATTACAAGAAAGGCATTTCACTGTATCTGTACAGGTGACATTAAAACTTGAAGGAGAGAAAGGTAATTTGCCTGTACACACTGCAGGAAGAGGTTCTCCGAGAGGAACTACCTAAGGATACACCAGCAGAAAATACATTCCACTCTATAAAATAAAAAGTTACCATTCTTCTGATATCTTCTGACGTTTAATTCAAACCCTGCATTAATGACAAAGATACATTTTTGTTGTTTTCAGCAGAAAGAATAAATAGCTTTTGTGTGATATAAGCCTAAAAAGTCTGCTTCATATTGCGTTAGTGCTGTGTAGGTTATATGATATTCAGATTTTCCCAAGACACTGTTAATAAATGCAGTTTATCAAGTTCAAGCTGATTTTTGTGTGTGTGTGTGTGGTTTTCATATAGTGTATTTAACACTTGTTTAATAAACACAACATTTGATTTTTTATTCTTAGACTTTCATTGAGACCCACACACTAACAAACACCTACTGTACACATCAAAATAGTTTGATGATGACTTTTGACTTATCATAGCGGACTTATTTTTTACCAACATCATCATATTTATGTCCACCGTGATGGGTTTAACAATGAAGTCATTCTGTAACTACAGTATAGGACTCAAACGTAGTGGGGATGGGTAAAGACTCCATGTTCAAAAAGTGTTTATCTGTAGGTACCTGAGGGAGTGTATGTCTGTGTAATCTGTATCACCTCTCTCTTCCAGGAGGATGAATGTCCAGAGGTGCTGCTGGTGAAGGAGGAGCTGTGTGAGGAGAGTCTGAGGAACACTGATGGGACCATGGTCATGGAGGACAACCAGACAACACCACCTCCTGAACCCACAGAGAAACCAGCTGAGCAGCACAGGACCACACACAGTCTCACTGAGGTGAGCCCAATGTGAACTACTGTCTGAATGGTATTAGGTCAGGGCCAATATCCACAAACCCTCTCAGAGTAGGAGTGCTGATCTAGGATCAGTTTTGCCTTTTAGATCATAATGAATAAGACTATATAGACCGGTGGGGACCTGATACTCGATCAGCAATTCTACTCTTTGTGGATACAGGCCCAGAACTGGATTAAGTGTGGGACCATGCCTGTCAATTATCAAACCATTAAAGATAGTCAAGTAGTTAAATCAACTAACATGTTTGCATAGTATTCATAGCAATCCCTCATTGCCCAATCACAAGATAGCAGTGTGCTAATATCAGATTTCTTGATCCAACATCCTCTCACTCTGTATCTCTTACAGTCAGTAGACATGGAGGATGGGAAGCCTGATCTGCTGCTAGTCAAAGAGGAAACAATAGAAGATGAACCAGAGAGCATTGACCTGCTGAGTGGACTAAAGATGGGGGAGCAAGGTAAGAGAGAAATACATATAGATATACCTCAATGGGAATAGTGATGCACCTGGCTATTATTTTCTTTCTTTTCATTCATAAAATTAAGTCAATATAATTTAGGTTTACATACTAAATTATAATGTATGAACTTGACCAGGGCATTAACTCATGCCATGTTTGTAAAGTCTATTTTGTAACCTCTTCCTGCAGGTGGCTGGCTGGAGGCTATCAGAGGAGACTGGGTGGCCGCCTTGGATTCCCAGACGGGTGCAGCCAAGGGCCCAGGGGACGACGTCACTGAGCAGGTCCGGACCAGAGGCGACATAGTAGAGGTCAGTGGATGGGACAGCGTCCTCAACTCTGGGCTGGGGAACAACACAGGGTCCATGTTCCAGTTGAAACAGACAGTCGAACACAAAACAATCAAATTTAGTCTTCATATTTATTTATTTATCTTTATTTAACTAGGCAAGTCAGTTAACCCCTTAACAGGTGCTGCCTTCAGCCTGCCTTCTATAGGATCTATCAACTGGAACATGGACCCTGCGACAACACAGACCGTGTCCGAATACCCATAATAGCATACTACATACTGTACTTAAACTGCGTAGTATGTACTCATTGTTATACTATTTATGACGTAATGTTCAGTAAAAAGTATGCCGTACGCCATGACGGTTGCGTTCTACTTCGCAACTATAACTGGCTAGCTAGGTTAAACATGAAGTGGTCACTCAACAGCAGAAAGCTTATCGGGTATTCAGCTAACTTCAAGTCCTGCGAGCAGAACATCATTGTCAACAGATCAAAAGGAAAAATGTCTTCAACAATACAAAGAAACGGAACGGGATTCAAACATGTGAAAATACATTTGAACGCATTAAATTGTCCACCAGCAATAGTAGCTTGTCAAGGTTAAGTTTTCACTCTCAATTTCTCAAATGACTCTCTCTAAAGTCTTGGCACCTTTAGGTTTGAATTTCAGTCTGATTGGAGGGGGGCTTAAAGGCGGGTGCTTGTATAGAAAACCTAGATTGACCTGAACCGTTTGGAAGAGATGCGAGTTGGTGGAAGGGGTCGGCGATGATCTTTCCTGCACGGTTCCTTGCCCTGGTGTCATGCAAGACCTCAATGGAGGGCAGGCGGCAGCCAATAACCCTCTCAGCAGACTGGCCAATCATTGCAGTGATCGAGGAGGTGAGGATGGACTCGATGATGGACGTTTAGAACTGAGTCAGTATACACAGCATTCAAAGGAGGACTGAGGTAAAAAACAATGCCATGCATTCACCAAATATTGCACTGAGAAACAGATTTGATGTATAGTAATTGGCTGATTGGGAACCATCATTGTCTATCAATTACAGAATATTGAATGATTTCAATTTGGCATTGAAAGTTTTACAGTCTGTAATACAGGGGTCAAATCGTATAGGGAGTTTCATCAGATCAGATTTCATCAGCAACCCAGAGCCATCTGTGGGAAAATCATACGTAGAACAAAGATAAGCACATCATTCAACATAAGATTCCACCAATCTCTGCTCAACTCCTCACTTCCTCTACTCGCATCCTTCTCAAAACCCATTGGAAGAGGTCTGAGGCGAGGAACCTTGGGCCGTCTCCTCCAATGGGGTTTTAGGAGGAGCCATGGTCTGTCCTTGCATCCATAGCTCTTGTCTATGAATTTGAGTGGTTCACAGAAACAGTGGTGGGGAGTACGCTTTGTTATTGTTTCAACTACTGTTGGTCGCTTTAAGAAACACGTACATTAGCATACAAGTATGTTTAAGCATACATGACTGTTGGGAGTGCGGTGCCATACCTTTAGCTCCCGGGTGCAGCAGAGCTGACGCACTGTTTGTGGCCACGTCACCTCCCTCAGTGAAGATCTCCAGGTTCTTACAGCGGGGCAGCAGCATAATCTATAGAGAGGGCAGAACGATACAGGAGATGGAATTAGATTAAGTATGGAGTGGAAGTCCCAATTTACATCCATCGATATTGGTAAAAAGGTAAACACACACACACACACACACACACACACACACACACACACACAGAGAGAGAGGTGTCAGGAAATGTCACAGTTCAAAAGGAGTTTAAAATGTTTTAACACCTTACTGTTGCAATCAAGGTAACAGTCCATTTTGTTAAGACTGCTGTAGCTGTAGGCAACTACGGATGATAATTTAGCCAAATAATAACACGCAATTTGGGACTGAGCCGAGCTGTACCAATCCACGCCACTTGTCAGTCAACATGGCTCCGTGTTGACTTAGCTATAAGCCTTTTGCTACACTCGCATTAACATCTGCTAACGCTTTAACATCTGCTGTGACCAATAAAATTTGATTTGACTTGAATGCTCTTAGTTCAATCAATCACATTTATTTATAAAGCCCTTTTTACATCAGCCAATGTCACAAAGTGCTATACAGAAACCCAGCCAAAAACCCCAAACAGCAAGCAATGCAGATGCAGAAGCACGGTGGCTTGGAAAAATTCCCTAGAAAGGCAGGAACATTGGAAGAAACCTAGAGAGGAACCAGGCTCTGTGGGGTGGCCAGTCCTTTTCTGGCTGTGCCGGCTGGAGATAACAGTACATGGCCAAAGATGTTCAAACGTTCATAGATGACCAGCAGATTCAAATAATAATAATCAGTGGTTGTAGAGGGTGCAACAGGTCAGCACCTCAGGAGTAAATGTTGGGACAAGGTAGCACGTCCGGTGAACAGGTCAGGGTTTCATAGCCGCAGGCAGAACAGTTAAAACTGGAGCAGCAGCATGACCAGGTGGACTGGGGACAGCAAGGAGTCATCAGGCCAGGTAGTCCTGAGGTATGGTCCTAGAGCTCAGGTCCTCCGAGAGGAGAAAGAGAGAGAATTAGAGGGAGCATACTTCAATTCCCAAAGGACACCGGATAAGACAGGAAGAATACTCCAGACATAACAGACTGACCCCCCCAAAAATGAAATAATACAAATATGTAAATAACATTGAATTGCACATAGAGGTATACAGTACCAGTGAAACATTTGGACACCTACTCATTCTAGTATTTTTCTTTATTTTTACTATTTTCTACATTGTAGAATAATAGTGAAGACATCAACTATATATTTGAGATTTGAGATTCTTCAAAGTAGCCACCTTTTGCCTTGATGTCTTCACTATTGTTCGACAATGTAGAAAATAATAAAATTAAAGAAAAACCCTGGAATTAGTAGGTGTCCAAACTTTTGACTGGTACTGTACATACCTCAATATGAGCAATAGTGCCTTACCTCATGTTTACTTGACATGAAGTAGTGAAGCTGCGTGTAATGTTATATTGAACCTTTTCCAAAGCATTCTAAAATTGATTTTGTCAAAGCAAGGGTACCAGATTTACAGAAAAGGTATAGTGTTACCATAATGAGAAGTTATTCTCGTCACGTATCGTTTGGTGCAATAAATGCAATTGTAATACCATTTTGTTTAAGTTAAATACTAGTTTGACTCGGTGCTGTCTGACTTGGTTATTTTTGTATCATTGCAAAGATTCCAATGGCTCCATATTGTTAGGTACTTCAATCAGTGTTAGAGATGGGCTTGACTGTGGTTAACATTTTATAATGTCATGTTTCTGTGTACAGTAAAGAGTTTCTTATATAAACCTTTATGCTTTTCTGTACCATCTTTGTTTGCAGACTGCAGTCCATCAAGACCTGCTGATATCCAGTGTTACTGGTGGGAGAGACTGGACCTCTGAAGTGGCTGGTCACAAACCCTGGCAACAGATCAGGACCCTGGATCAGGAGCCGTCGCTTTTCCTTCCCGAGTCGGAATCAGGACCCAACCGTGAGGGACAGAGACTCAACCACCACACAGAACACAACCAGTGGACAGGTGGACTGAACAACCTCAGTCCTGGTGGTCATCAGAGAGACAGAGGCTCCAGTCAGGGATCCAGTCTGCAGTCCAGACCCTTCTCTTCACCGTCTCAGTGCAGGGATAGAGCAGGACCTTGGGCTGATAGACCCTCCTGTTCCTATGATACACACACCACAATATCCATGATTAACAGAGCAGGTCACCCTGGGCTTCAGCCTTCACAGAGAGTGGTGGGAGACCCTCCTGGTGGGAGTCTAACAGGAAGTCTGTCTTCTCCTTCAGGGTCTCATCTAATCCCTGGTGAATGGGTTCACAGAAGACCTGGGTCTAGCCTTCCTCAGTTACCTCATGGTTACCCCACCAATACAGACAAGGTCAGGATGGGCATTCACCTAGCCTATAACACAACACACAATCCCAACAACACCCAAACAATGGCTAGAGGTCACGGAGGGAGCTCAAAGACTAACCACCTGAGGGTGGTGACTCCCGTTTCTACCTCTGGTGTCATTGGGTCACAACGTGGGAGGCCGAGCATTAGGACGGACACCGACAAGCCATACGCCTGCCCCACGTGTGGGAAGCGCTTTACTGAGGCGAACTATGTGAAGCAGCACCAGACCGTTCACACCCTTCAAGTGCAGACTAAACTACAAGAGCTTATCAGACATAGGAGTGTCCACAACGGGGAGAAATCGTAGCAGTGTGTCTTCAGATGTACGCAGGGGATGTCAGGGAATCACTCTTTAGCTGACATATTATAGTTATCATGTGAAGTGTCTTGGGGTGAGAGTGTAATTAACAACATACCCCCTCATTAACACTTTAACTTGTTTTTAAGAGACAGTACATCAAGGCTCGAACAAGGACAGTTTAATATTGACCTTACTGAGGTGATGTCGATGGAATAAAGTCATTATATTAGTTTCTACTCTATTCTTGCTAAACACACTGTTCTTTCTAAACAAGTTTGCTCTCAGCTTGAAAGATCCCGATCATAGGAGATTTGATGTGTAATGTAATAAGCAGTGCCGTATTTCAAGGAACAGGGTAAATAACTTTTTCATTTCACCACACCCTTTGAACTATTACGCCAACCAATAAGGACTACAGCCTTAACTTGTGGATTATGGAGAGTCTATGCTAAGGGTGCCACGTCAGACACCCGACTCACTTGCACAGGTTCACCACAAAGGTGTCACCCCTCCTTTTTAAAGTTTCTACACCAATGACTGAGGGCCCGCGCCAACCGCCCTTTTGTGAAGTTTGCCGATGACGCAGTCCTCTGGTCACTCCTCTCAAGAGCCTGACCATGGCCCAGCCATCCAGGACTTCATTGACTGGTGTGGGAGTACGCCGCTGGAGTCGAATGTCTTTAAGACAAAATACAACGATTGTACAATTAGCCCGCCAGTACAATGATCATTGATGGAGAGGAGGTGGACAATGTGGACCAGTATACATATCTTGGCACCATCTTTGATAACACCCGGGAAGTTTGAGCAAAACACAGACGACCATCATCAAAATAGCAGACACAATACTTCCTCAGGAAATTGAACTCGTTAAGTGTCCACAAATCAATGTTGCAATCCTTTTTACAGTTCTTTCATCGAGAGCATTCTGTGTTGTCCTTCGTATGCTGGTTTACATCCCTCTCTGTCAAGAACAGATACTGCCTTCAAGCCATTGTGAACACCTGCTCAAAGATCACCGGGCTGCCTTTCAGAAGTCTGGCCTCATTCTTTGAGCAGCAGGCCAGGAGGAAAGCCTATGTATGACATTGTGGGGGAGAGCACTGTGTCCTCAACCCGCAGTTCCATCTGCTCCCCTTTGGGACATTGCCTGTGCTTTCTCAAGTGTTCCACCAATAGGTGCAGGGCGTTGTTTGTGCCCGAGGCCAATCGCCTGGTTAACAAGAAAATGTAATGAAGACCTAGGGACTATTCTGGAGATAATTAATGGCAGGGCTAAACTAAGAACTGTGGCTACCATGGACTTAAACTGGCACCATGCACTTTTAACTGATGCCTTAGTTGTTGTTTTTTTGTCTCCTACTTAAAAAAAAAAAAATACTGTGTGTGTGTTTGTCCTGTCTGAAGCACCGTCAGCCCTGAACGAATTGCCTCTTGGGGATGAATAGTTGAATTCTAAGTTTCGAGAAGTAGAATTGTTGCGGTTTTCTTTTTCTTTTGTGCATCCTTTGCCCAGAGGCAGCGGGCTCTCTCCTGCTCTCTGGAGCAGGTAGCATTGAGTGTAGAGGTGGATCAACTGAAAATGAATATTTCTGGTGTTTGTGATGCCCGCCGTTTGTTGAGACGTAGATCCGGTGGCAAAGGCAAGACAGGGTATTCTCAATCTGTCTTGAACTATGACACAGAGTTTCTACTGATAAGGCCAGGTTATATTTGCTATTCCGTGAGGCCTATGTTCCAAACCCGCTATGGTGCTTTTGTTGCAAAGGATTCAGACATGTTGCAGCAATGTCTAGAAGGGAGATCCCACAATGTGAGAAATGTGCAGGAGGGCATAGTCAGAGTGTTGGGAGTTGGGATAGAGAAAGCACTGTGTCAACTGTGCGCCCTGTGAGAGAGAGACAGGTTGAGATTGACAGAATTTGAGTGGTGCAGAAAGTTTCCTATGCTGAGGCAGTGAAGAGAATAGAGGACAGCCCAAGGGTGAGTGAATAGGCCTGAAGAGAGAGCTCCGGAGAGGATGAATGTTAGTAAAATAGGGTTTCTTGCATTTATTGCTATGGTTAACTGTCCTGCACTGATGGAGTGTAAATCCCAGAAAATACAGGTAACTGCCAAAATAATGGAAACAATTGAGTAAATGAGGGATGCAAAGTATATTGAAAGCAGATGCTTCCACACAGGTTTGGTTCCTGAGTTAATTAAGCAATTAACATCCCATCATGCTTAGGGTCATGTATAAAAATACTGGGTAGGCCATTATTTTGGCTACTGTGGCTATGCCACAGGATGACATTGTCCCCATCCACAGGGCACAAGAGGTCACTGAATGGTTTGATGAGCATAAATTGTGTAAACCATATGCCATGGCCATCTCAGTAACCAGATGTCAACCAACTTGAACACTTATGGGAGATTCTGGAGTGGTGCCCGAGACTTTTCCTGCACTATCAACAAAACACCAAGTTATGGACTGTCTTATGCATGAATAGATGTCGCATCCCTCCAATAGATTTCCAGACCTTTGTAGAATCTATGCCAATGCGCATTAAAGCTGTGGTGGCCCAACGCCCTATTAAAGACACATGTTGCCGTTTCCTTTATTTTGGCAGTTACCTGTAGATGTGGCAGCAGCAGATATATTTTTGGGTGTAAGAGATTTTAGAAGATCTACTACAGGGGGTTTAAAGAAAAGGGGACCATCCTTCCAGGCTGTTGGCCGGGGGGCTCATTTATAAACCGTGCATATACAAAATATATCCCAAAGGGAGAGTGCACCAGTTAATTCAAAGATCCATAAGAGGATGCACACGGGGGTAAAACCGTTCGGCTGCCACCTCTGCTGGGCCACCTTTCTCCCACCTGTCCAATCTGAAGTGGCCCACACTGGAAAAATCCTACAGTTGCCCCCAGTGTGAGAAGAGATTATCTCAACAGCACCAGCTGAAGAGGCACCTGAAGGTTCACACGGGAGAGAGGACGTTCGCCTGTAAGAATTACGGGAAGAGGATGCAAACGGCCCATGTATAATATATGTAATGTAGTATTAGTAAGTTTGTAGTTCATTCTGTTGATTTTGGATGTAGTAGGGAGCTGGATGAGGTGAACAGAGTAAAGAATGAGTAGATTATATAGTGACGGTTGGTGTAATAGTATCTGTAAAAATACTTCACTGATAAAGTGATCAGATGCTGGTATTTTATAAAGAGTAAAAAAAAAAAAAATTGACAGAAAGTAGTCTAGATGTGTGTAATGTAATGTTTAACATTTTCCAAAGTATTCTAAGTGGGGGCACCAGATTTACAGAAATGGTAAAGTGTTAGCATACTGTGAACAGTTATGTAGATGTAATAAAGTAATTCATTTTCTAACACTGTTCATTCTGAACAAGTCTAAAACAAGTCATGAGATTTGATGCATAATGTAATAAGCAGTAACTTCATTCAAAACAGCGCGCATACCCTATTCATTTAGCCACACCCTTGGAGCTATGATGCCAACCAATAAGATCCTTTCTCTTCAGTGTAAACGGAAGTGAACTGACCAAGAACAATTTCCACGTTAGCGTTATTGTTGTAATTTAGACGTTTATTAACACCATGGAACTCAAAATATGACTCATTTAACTGCACTACATCATATACTTACACCAGGCAGCGTTTAATTCGCGTTGAAGACAGGACTTAGATGTTATCAAGATAACGCTAGCTAGCTGCTAACAATGGCTAACTGCATGGTTTTTCACACTCAAATAGCCTCCATCATGGAGGTACTAGCGAATGCAGCCGTGGCAGACATCTGTAAACTCGTAGACGACGACTATGCAGTGTTTCGTTTGGAAATAACTCAAAGCCAGAAAGAAAACAGGGCATTGCGGAGGAAACTACAACTACTGGAACTGAAGATGACACGGGAGCGCGCAGAGAGGACAATTAGAGAGCGCGTCCTCGCCAGTCGTCCCAGTAGTGTCAAGATTCTCGACCAATACAAAGGAATGGCAAGAGGTACATTTTGCAAAAGGCCGAGGCTGTGAGACCTGTCGCCCTGATCCCCTCTGTGTGACTAGATGTGTCAACCACATATACGGTTAACCAGAATTGGGTCTAGGTCAGATGGATAGTAGGCAGTACTACCCCTGATTACTTAGCACAAAGACACTTAATTTACTTATTTTCCTATTATTTACTCATTGAAAACCATATGATGCATGGAACATAATTATAATAATCAAATCTATGAATAGTATATCAATAGGTTATGTGGAGTGTTATCTTACACTCTTGCCAATTCTAGTGTACAATATAGTGTTGAGCATTGACAGTAGCTAACCTAACTACCTCTTTTTCCCAAATCACTTTCTCATGTGAAGGACATCTCATTGGAGACCACAGGAGCTTTGTGAAGCCAGCGGGACACAATACATGGAGAGGTGACCAACAAATCACTGTTGATGAGGGGAATGGGACCTCAACCCAGCATGTTATCGTGATAGAGGTTAGTGTAATAGTGTTACATAAAAATATACAGTTACTTTAAATCAAATGTGGCCCATTCATTTCAGAAAGGCTCCCCCTCAGCTATTCAGTGGCTTACATGTACATCTGCCATAGGGGAGCTTGTGAGACTTCTTTACGACATAGGGGAGACAACGACATTGTTATCCAATACAATTGATGTACCGGTAATAATCTGGGTGGTTGTTACGGTGACCAAATTACCACCACACCGGCAGTCTTGAGTCATGACCACAGCCAACATCCACAACACTGTTTAGTCACGGAAACTATGCTTCTCCTAGCTCTGATGCTGCTGATGGTAATTAGTAGCTTACCAAACTTGCTAACTGTCTGGTACGCAGCACTCTATTGTCCCTCTAACATCAATGCATATGTAATCGAAATTCAAATCAAACACTTCATGAAAGCTCACTTTGCGCAAAATTTCTATTGGCTATGCAATTGCTTGAGAAAACAGAGATTTGATGGGCTCTATTAATAAGAGGAGGAACCCATCAGCTTTCTATAGGCTAGGCCTACTATATTTGTTTCTCAACTTTCCTAATATTAAGCACATTGCTTCGCTTTACAACAGGAGTAGCCTACCTGGCTGAGATGAAAATTAACCACAGGAAAAGAGTCCTCCATTCGCTGTTTAAGTGCATAGAAGACATGTATACCCCCCCCCCCCCCTGCCCCTGTTCCCAAGACAGGTGCATGATAAATGGTCCAGTATAAGTCAAAACTAATTTCACACATACAGTGCTTTCGGGAAGTATTCAGACCCCTTCACTTTTTCCACATTGTTACGTTACAGCCTTATCCTAAAATGGATTCAATATTTTTTTCCCCACATCAATCCACACACAGTATCCCATAGTGACAACCCGAAGATATGTTTAGACATTTTTGCACATTTATAAAAAATACAAAACAGATAACTTATTTACATAAGTATTTAGACCCTTTGCTATGAGACTCAAAAATTTGAGCTCAGGTGCATACTGTTTCCATTGATCATCCTTTAGATGTTTCTACAACTTGGAGTCCACCTGTGGTAAATTCAATTGATTGGACATTATTTGGAAAGGCACTTGCCTGTCTATATAAGGTCCCACAGTTGACAGAGCATGTCAGAGCAAAAACCATGCCATAAGAGCTCAGAGACAGGATTGTGTCGAGGCACAGATCTGGGGGAAAAAAGTTTGAAGGTCGCCAAGAACACAGTGGCCTCTATCATTCTTAAATGGAAGAAGTTTGGAACCACCAAGACTCTTCCTAGAGCTGGCCGCCTGGCCAGACTGAGCAACCGGGGTAGATGGGCCTTGGTCAAGGTGGTGACCAAGAACTCGAGTCACTCTGACAGGGCTCCAGAGTTCCTCTGTGGAGATGGGAGAACCTTCCAGAAAGACGACCATCTTTGCAGCACTCCACCAATCAGACCTTTATGGAAGAGTGGCCAGACGGAAGCCACTCCTTAGTAAAAGGCACATGATAGCCCGCTTGAAGTTTGCCAAAAGGCACCTAAAGGGCTCTCAGACCATGAGAAACAAGATTCTCTCATCTGATGAAACCAAGATTGAACTCTTTGCCCTGAATGCCAAGTGTCACGTCTGGAGGAAACCAAGCACTGCTCATCACCTGGGCAATACCATCCCTACGGTGAAGCATGGTGGCAGCATCATGCCACAGGGATGTTTTTCAGCGCCAGGGACTGGGAGACTCGAGGGAAAGATGAATGGAGCAAAGTACACAGAGATCCTTGATAAAAACCTGCTCCAGAGTGCTCAGAACCTCAGACTCTGAAGGTTCGCCTTTCAACTGGACAACGACCCGAAGCATACAACCAAGACAACGTAGGAGTGGCTTCGGGCCAAGTTTTTGAATGTCCTTGAGTGGCCCAGCTAGAGCCCGGACTTGAACCCAATCGAACATCTCTGGAAAGACCTGAAAAAGTGAAGGGGTCTGAATTCTTTCCGAATGCACTGCATATTATTTAGTATGTGAAAGACATGATTAAATTAAGAATAGTGTGATTGATGACAATATTAGCCTATCACTTGTAATATTATGTATTATCACTTGTGAATGATGCCCAGCTTGTGCAGTAAGGCAAGAAACAGAGTATGCCTTTTTTTCAGTCACACACCTCATGTAGCCTAGCCCATATACCTACCTATATGTTGATAAGGTTTGTAATCACAACTAAAGTAGCTAAATAACTTCTTAAAATTAAGCACATTCACATTCTTCTTTACAACCGGTGTAGAGCCTAACTGGCATACATAGGTGGTGCGTGAGTTTCTAGTTTGGAGAAGATCATTTTTCTTGTAAAAAATGCACCTTTATAAAGCATTACATGCATAAATTGCATTTTCAGTCACGTTTGAGAATGGTTCTTTCCCACTAATTGATTGCATTTTGGAACATCAGCGCTTATAGCCTACTGCCGTTTGCACGTTGCTGTGCTTAAAATGTGACAAAATAGCCTAATAATTTATCTACATTTTAAGCTAAACGTTCTGATCGGTTGGTATCAGCCTCATTGCTTTTAAAATGTTTTTTTGGTGCGAGTGGTTGTATTAATTTGGGATCAATCGCATCCCATAACTGTCCCCAGAGTATGTTTGGAATATTTATTTCTCACACAGAAGGAAAAGTTGACCAATAGAATAGGTAAACTTTTGTACAATGGGGGATAGTAGATTGACATAGGCTAGTGCTTTTGCTGTCCGTTAGGTCTACTCATCTTGTTGGCTGACAGTTCTAACATCTTCAATATATGCCTCTGAATTCGATAAGAAGGACGCACACAGTTGCATTCCTGATGTGTCTGTCTCCACTTGTAGCTTACTGTGGAGCTGAGATGTCTGTGAGAAGGACCCAATCAGATGACAGGCATTGGCTAATAAGAATTTTGATTTGAGAGATCCATGTGAGTCAGAGTTGCTTCAGAGCACGGCGTTTGGCAGCCGGGAGAAGGGAATTATGATTATTATATTATAAACAGACACTGTGGCCGCAAAAGGCGTGGATTTTTTTAGGGGACATTACGGCCACACAAGGGGGATGCCGGCGGGAAATTAGAGGCATTATCAAGTGCTTGTCCAATTGTGAATGAGAGACTGATGAAGTGTGTGCAGCCTGCGCAAGAAACAGAGCAGAGCTCATGCCTTTCATGCAACTCTTCAATTAATTCATCATTAGTTGCGTCATGCAGCCTCATGTTTTAAAAATCTAAACATATAGCACAACGTTTATCACAACTAAAGTTGCATAAATAACTCTAAAATTAAGCATATAGGAGGACCTGTTTCTTTCTTAACCGCTCAACACAGAATAGCTGCATGTGCGCACTCCCTCTGAAATGATCCTATTTTATTCAGCTATGTTCAATTGTATTCTTCATACTATAAAATAATGCCACGGAATTCTAAGCAAATCTTGTTTGATAAATGTACTGGTGTAGCCCACAGCCATCTGGCATAGCCAGATCAGGACCTAACATAAGGACAGCTCAGAGTATGCTATTCTATTCTTCTGAAATAGACTACACTTTCTTCATATCATGTTTCTTTAGGCCTGTCTAAAATAAATTATAGATTTATTGTGGTGTAGGCTATATTATATGGATTTATTAGGTGTGCATCAGTGGCTTATAGGTGATGCGTGGAAGCCAGGAGATGCTTAATGTGTTTGTTGATTAACAGCCAATTACCGTGAGACTGGCAGTTACTTGCTTGACAATCACCGGCCCTAACCTCCTCTCTTGTTGTGTCAGGCTGGAGGTCCTGAAGTCAAGCACGAGCGGACTGAAGAAGAGGAGGACCCACGGCACAGCAGAGACATCCAGACAGGAGTGCTTGAAGTGCCCCTTGTAGCCACGGAGGACCCTACCACTGCCACAGCGCAGGCCAGGACCCAATGCAGCATCACGGAGGTCAGTGGAACGCCGAACGCCGTCCTCAAGTCAGAGACCGACACCAAGACTTTAACTGTAACACACAAGCTCTTACACACAGGATCTGATCATAGATCAGACCCAGAGAGACTGGTGGTGGGGCCACTGGACTGTCCTCCTGCTCCTGGCTCAGAGTATTTACCAGTATTTCACCAGAGCCAGAGAACGGTTCAGTCCCGTGGAGATGGTGATGCATCATACCCTGACGTTGATGATCCGTCTTGCTCTTATGCTACCGAGATGGAACCTGGCAACATGCCCTTGGGTTTAGAGACACAGACTGATCTGTCTAAAGGGGACTGGAACCAGTACAGTAGTAGTGTATACTCTGAAGGGTGCCTAGATAAGAAAGGGGAGGGTCTGGTCACAGATGAAGTGACTGTGAAAGTGGAGGGCGACGTTCCTCAAACATGGAATGCCGATAGTCACCTTGGAGACAGATACTCACAGGGTAGAGATTTCTTAGATTACAGAGAAAGCTTAGAGACAACTCAAAATGTCGCAACTAACTCCCTTTTACACACGTTCAGGGAACGTGACCCAGTGTCCACATCGATGGGGCCTTCTGATTCGTATGGCCAAATCCTTTTCGATCAGGTATTGAACTCAAACGACAGGGCTAGAGCCCAGGCTCAGGGAGGGGGAGCCACATCAGGCAATGTTAAAGAGAAACGGTTCCTCTGCATGTTCTGTAACAAAGGCTTCAGCTGCCCCCAGACGGTGGAGGTGCACCAGAGGATCCACACAGGGGAGAAACCCTACAGCTGTACCCAGTGTCACATGCGCTTTGCCCAGTCTGGCAGCCTAAAGAGGCACCAGAGGGTCCACACAGGTGAGAAACCCTACAGCTGCCCCCAGTGTGAGAAGAAGTTCTCCCACCAGCACCATCTGAAGACGCACCTCAAGGTCCACACTGGAGAAAGGCCGTTCGCCTGTACGCTCTGTGGGAAAAGGTTCTCAGAGAGGAGCTACCTCAAGATACACCAGCAGAAAAACCATTCCACTCTATAGCTTCTGATGTTTAGATCAAACCCTGCATTAGAGACAAATATACATTTAACGGTTGTCAGCAGAATAGAACCACAGATCCATTTGGAATAATGAGAGTAACAGATTTCAGTGTTGAATATTCCTGGGTAGAATATTGCATCCAGGCATTGTGTGATATATAAGGCTAAAAAGTCTGTTACATATTGTATTTGTACTGTGTAGACTGTATGATGTTCACAAATGCCTATTTCATTACTTTCATTTAACTACTTTATTTTCTTCCCATTTTTAATGAGTTAATAAATGCAGTTCATGCTTTTTTTGTTGACATGTGTATTTGTGGTTTTCATACTTATTTGTTTCATAAACACAAAATGGGACTTTTCTTTGTAAGACTTTCATTAAGACTCTTTACTATACATCAAACCTGATCTCACCCTATTCTGCATACACCTGACAGCACTTTATAACCAACATAGGACTTAGTAAATATACCTACCTGGGTACTCATACCCACACACTAACAAACACCTACTGTACACATCAAATAGTTTATTCCGATTTGTCTGATGACATCGTAGCTGACTTATATTTACCCACAACATCATATTTATGTCCACCATGATGGATTTAACAACAATAAAGTAATTATGTAACTAGAGTATAGGACTCAAACGCAGTGGGGATGGGTAAACACCATGTTGAAAGTGTTTTTATTTTCTGTGTGTACGTACCTGAGGGAGTGTATGTCTGTGTAATCTATATTACTTGTCTCTTCCAGGAGGAGAAGGGAGACTGATGGCGCTTCCCGTGTTCATTCTGTGGGAAAGCCTTCAGTTTTTGTAAACAGGGGAGATCCACCAGAGGATCCACATGGGGGAGAAACAGTTTGGCTGCCCCTTGTGTGAGAAGAGGTTCTCCCACCAGCACCAGCTGAAGATGCACCTGATGGTCCACACGGGAGAAAGGCTGTTCGTCTGTATGCACTGCGGGAAGAGTTTCTCAGAGAGGAGCAACCTCATGATACACCAGCAGAAAATGCACACAGTCCATGTATTGACTATAGTGATGTAGTACTAGTTAGTTTGTAGTTAATTCTGTTGGTTTTGGATGTATAGGGAACTGGGTGAGGAGAACTGAGGAAAGAACAAGTATGATGAGGCAGAGTAGATGATATGGTGATGGTGTCTAAAAATGCTTCACTGATGAAGAGTGGCAACTTTGTCCCTTTAGATACTGGTCGAGGGTAACAGATTTCTAGTGCAAACATAGTGAGACGTTATTCACCTTGACATTATTTTGTGCAATAAAAGTACTGTACTGCAAAGTTGTTAGTGTATGACCATTTTGTTCAAATTAAATACAAAGTTGACACAGTGCTGACTGACTTGGATATTTTTGTATCGTTACAGGGACTGAGTTTCCCTTATCTCAGTCTAAACAAAACATTATACTTCATTCTTGAAACACATATGGAAAATTGTTTATATAATTAACTCCAATGGCTCCATATTGTTAGGTACTTGAATCACAGTTTTAGACATGGGCTTGACTGGTTAACATTTTATAACATCATGTCATGCTTCTGTATGTACAGCAAAGAATGTCTTATAACCCTTTATGCTTTTCTGTATAAACTTTGTTTACAGTCTGCTGTCCCTGAAGACCTGCTGATATCCAGTGTTACTGGTGGGAGAGAGTGGACCTCTGAGGATGCTGGTCACAAACCCTGGACCCTGATCAGGAGCCGCCGCTCTTCCTTCCAGAGTCGGGACCAGGACCAAACCGCGAAGGACCGAGACTTCACCACAACACGACAGCTGGACTGAACAACCTCAGTCCTGGTGGTCAACAGAGAGACAGAGGATCCAATCAGGGATCCAGTCTGCAGCCCAGACCCTTCTCTTCACAGTCTCAGCCTTCATAGAGAGTGGTGGGAGACCCCCCTGGATATAGTCTAGCAGCAAGTCTGTCTTCTCCTTTGGCGTCACATCTATGTGAGAATGTGATCATATCCAGATGTTCAACTGAGGGACTTAGTAAAAAAAACACACAAAAAAAACTCTTACCACAAGACACTTCATAACTGTATTTCAGATAGTTCCCAGATATCCCCTGTGTATAATTCTAGCCACACTGCTGTGATTTCTCTCACTGGACACGCCTTTATCTGAGAAGGTTACTTAGGAAGGAGAACCTCCGTCATTGAGCTTACTCCTGGACCTCTAGCCATTGTTTGGGTGTTGTTGGGATTGCACACAATCTGTTGTAGGCTAGGTGCCTCTCATGGTGAATGCCCATCCTGACCCTGTCTGTATTGGTGGGGTAACCCTGAGGTAACCGAGGAAGGCAACATCCATGCCCAGTTCTTCTATGAACCCATCAAAAAGGGTTTTGGTCAAAAAGTAATTGAAATCAAATGGAACTACCCTTTTTATAGGAGGTTTAATTAAACACATACCCCTCATTAAACTTGTCATTTGAAACAGGCTTGTAAATGCCTGTTTTTAGAGAGACAGTAAACCTAGGCTAGATAAAAGGACAGTTGAATGTTTACCGTACTGAGGTGATGGAGTAAAGTGATTGTATTCTACTCTATTATTGCTAACACACTTCTTTAAACTAGTGATCTAAGCTCGAAAGACTGTTCTTAAATAGGAGATAACCGTATTTCAAAGAACAGCGTGCATACGCTTTTCATTTAGCCACACCCTTTGAGCGACAACATCCTTCCTCGTCGGTATAAACGGAAGTAAACAGTAACTAAGAACAATTTCCACGTTAGCGTTTTTGTTGTTATTTAGACGTTTATTAACACCCTGGAACTCAAACTATGACTCATTTAACTGCACAGCATCACATACTTACCCCATGTAGTATTTAATCCGCGTTGGAAACAGGACTTGATTAATAGAGGTTAGCTATCTAGGTAACGCTACCTAGCTGCTAAGTTAGTTAACAATGGCTGCTAACTGTATGGTTTTTCACACTCAAATAGCCTCCATAATGGAGGTGCTAGCGAATGCAGCCGTGGCAGAGGTCTGTAAACTCGTTGACGACGACTATGCAGTGTTTCGGTTGGAAATAACTCACAGCCAGAAAGAAAACAGTGCATTGCGGAGGAAACTACAGCTTCTGGAACTGAAATTGTCACGGGAGCGCGCAGAGAGGACAATGCGAGAGCGCGTCCTCGCCAGTCGTCCCAGAAGTGTCAAGGTCCTCGACCGATACAGAGGATTGGCAAGAGGTACATTTAGCAGAAGTTCAAGGATGCGAGGCATGTCACTGGTTCTCCTCTGCGCATGTGTAATTTTAGATGTGTTAACCACATATGGTTAACCAGAATTGAGTCTTGGTCAGTTTTTGGATAGTTAGTATGCAATAGTTCATCAGATTACTTGGCTATCTTGGGCAAAGACACAATATAATTTAACCAGATTCTTTATTTACTGCATTTCCTTTTATTTACACAATGAAAACAATGTGATACATGTAACATAATACATTGATCAATAAATAGTATCAATAAGTTATGAGATGTGTTATCTTACATTCTTCAAATCACATTTTATTTGTCACATACACATGGTTAGCAGATGTTAATGCGAGTGTAGCGAAATGCTTGTGCTTCTAGTTCTGACAATGCAGTAATAACCAATGAGTAATCTAACCTAACAATTCCACAACTACTACCTTATACACAAGTCTAAAGGGATAAAGAATATGTACATAAAGATATATGAATGAGTGATGCTACAGAACGGCATAGGCAAGATGCAGTACATGGTATCGAGTACAGTATATACATATGAGATGAGTAATGTAGGGTATGTAAACATTATATTAAGTGGCTATTCTAAACGGTGGCAATAGTGTACAATAGCTTTGAGCATTGACAGTACCTAACTTAACCACCTCTTTTCCCCCAATCACACTCAGGTGAAGGAGATCTCACTGGAGGCCACAGGAGCTTTGTGAAGCCAGCTGGACACAATACATGGAGAGTTGACCAAACAATCACTGTTGATGAGGGGATTCAAACCTCAACCCAGCACGTTATTGTGATAGAGGTTAGTGTAATAGTTTTACATTAAAATTACAGTATATCAAATGTGATCAGTTTATATCAGAAAGGCTCCCGTCAGCTATTCACTTGCTTACATGTACATCCTAATTTATCTGCCATAGGGGAGCTTGTGAGACTTCCCTATGACATTGTTATCCAATTGAACAGGATACTAGTAACAACCTCCTCTCTTCTTGTGTCAGGATACAGAGGCTGCAGGTCCTGGGGTCAAGCTTGAGAGGTCTGAAGGAGAGGAGGACCCACAGCATAGCAGAGACATCCAGACTGCAGCAGCTGGAGCTTCCCCTGAAGCCATGGAGGACCTCGCCGCCGCGCCCATGCCCAGGACCCAACGCAGCATCACGGAGGTCAGTGGAACGCCAAACGCCGTTCTCAAGTCAGAGACAGACACTGAGACTTTAATTGTAACACACAGCCTCTTAAACACAGGATCTGATCACAGATCAGACCCAGAGAGACTGCGTCTGGGGAAACTGGGCTGTCTACATGCTCCTGGCTCAGAGTATTTACCGGTATTTCACCAGAGCCAGAGGATGGTTCATTCCCGTGGTGATGGTAACGCGTTACACTCTGGCGGTGATGATCCATCTTGTTCTTACGCTACAGAGATGGACCCTGGCAACATGCCCATGGGTTTAGAGACACAGACTGATCTGTCCAGAGGGGACTGGAACCAGTACAGTAGTAGTGTATACTCTGAAGGGTGCCTAGATAAGAAAGGGGAGGGTCTGGTTGTAGATGAGGTGACTGTGAAAGTGGAGGGTGATGCTCCTCTGACACTGAATGCAGATGAGACTCACTTAGGAAAAGGACACTCGCAGGACAACACCAGTGACTTCTTAGACTACAGGGAAAGCTTAGAGACAAATCTAAATGTCCCGACCCACTCACCTTTACACACGTTCATGGATCGCGAGTCAGTGTCCACGTCGATGGGGCCTTCCGATTCACACGGCCGCGTCCTTTTCAATCAGGTATTGAACTCAAACGACAGGGCTAGAGCCCAGGCTCAGGGAGGGGGAGCCACATCAGGCAATAGTAAAGAGAAACGGTTCCTCTGCATGTTCTGTAACAAAGGCTTCAGCTGCCTCCAGAAGGTGGAGATCCACCAGAGGGTCCACACAGGGGTGAAACCCTTCAGCTGTACCCAGTGTCACATGTGCTTCACCCAGGCTGGCACCCTGAAGAGGCACCAGAGGGTCCACACAGGGGTGAAACCCTTCAGCTGTACCCAGTGTCACATGCGCTTCGCTCAGGCTGGTGACCTGAAGAGGCATCAGAGGGTCCACACAGGAGAAAGGCCATTTGCCTGTACGCACTGCGGGAAGAGATTCTCAGAGAGGAGATACCTCAGGACACACCAGCAGAAAAAACATTCCACTCTATAACATAAAGTCACCATTCCACTCGATGGCTTCTGAGATTTAGATTAAACCCTGCATTAAAGGTAGACTCAACGAGATTACATAAATGCACAAAGTAAACCGCAGGAGTGGGTCAATTTCTACAACAACTAAGAGCGTTGTAGTGCAAGGCCCAGACATTGTGGGATACAGCGCCTTCAGAAAGTATTCACACCCTTTGACTTTTTCCACATTTTGTTGTTACTGCCTGAATTTTAAAATTGATTAAATTGAGATTTTGTGTCACTGGCCTACTACACACAATACATCATAATGTCAAAGTGGAATTATGTTATTTTTTTAAATAATTAATAAAAAAATGAAAAGCTCAAAGTTCTTTGTTATGACAAGCCTAAATAAGTTCAGGAGTGAAAATCTGCTTAACAAATCACATAAGTTACATGGAGTCACTCGTTGTGCAATTATAGTGTTTAACATGATCTTTTAACCAGTACCTCATCGCTGAACCCCAGATTCAACCACTACCTCATCGCTGTAAAGAACAGATTCAAGTGTTGTTGGAATAAGTATATACACAAACGTACAGTGTAAATGTTTGAGGTTCTGCATTCAGGAGTGGGGATGGGATTACTGTATGTTTTGCCTTGCCGGCAACTCTATCTTTATGGTAGAGTTGCCAGACAGAAGCCACTTCAGAAGCCACTTTAGTAAAAGGCACATGACAGCCCGCTTGGAGTTTGCACCTAAAGGACTCTCCAACCATCGCAAGATTCTCTGGTCTGATGAAACCAAGATTGAACGCTTTAGCCTGAATGCCAAGCGTCACTTCTGGAGGAAACCTGGCATCATCGTTATGGTGAAGCATGGTGGTGGCAGCATCATGCTGTGGGGATGGTTTTCAGCGGCAGGGACTTTGAGACTAGTCAGGATTGAGGGAAAATTACAGAGAGATTCTTGATGAAATCCTGCTCAAGACCTCAGACTGGGGCAAAGTTTCACCTTCCAACAAAACAACGACCCTAAGTACACAGCCAAGTCAACGCGGGAGTGGCTTCGGGACAAGTCTCTGAATGTCTTGAGTGGCTCAGCCAGAGCCTGGACTTGAACCCGATCGAACATCTCTGGGGAGACCAGAAAATAGCTGCGCAGCGACGCTCCCCATCCAACCTGATAGAGCTTGAGAGGATCTGCAGAGAAGAATGGGAGAAACTCCCAAAATACAGGTGTGCCAAGCTTGTAGCGTCATACCCAAGAAGACAAGGCTGTAAAGGTGCTTCAACAAAGTACTGAGTAAAGGGTTTGAATACTTATGTAAATGTGATTATTCAGCTTTTTAATACACTTAAAAAATGTCTTTACCTGCTTTGTCATTATAGGGTATTGTGTGTAGATTGAGGGGAGAAAACAATTTAATCCATTTTAGAATAAGGCTGTAACGTAATAAAATTAGGAAAAAGTCAAGTGGTCTGAATACTTTCCGAATGCAGTGTGTGTGTGTTTATATATACATACATACATACATACATACAAAAAAACAGGCATTGAATATCCCTTTGCGCATGGTGAAGTTATTAATTACACTTTGGATGGTGTTTCAATACACCCAGTCACCGCGTCCTTCTTAACTCAGTTGCCGGAGACGAAGGTAAGTCCAATGGTAACTTTAAAACAGTTACAGAGTTGAATGGCTGTGATAGGAGAAAACTAAGGATGGATCAGCACCATTGTAATTACTCCACAATACTAACCTAAATGACAGTGAAAGAAGGAAGCCTGTACAGAATACAAATATTTCAAAACATGCATCCTGTTTGCAATAAGGCACTTAAGTAAAACTGCAAAAAATGTTTGGGGCAAATCCAAAACAACATCACTGAGTGGCACTCTTCATATTTCTTTTCAAGAATGGTGGTGCCCCCCCCCCCCCCCCCCACTCATTTTGCCCTCAGAACAGCCTCAATTTGTCGGTGCATGGACTCTACAAGTCGGTGAAAGTCCTTTTGAATAGTGGACCATTCTTGATACACACAGGAAACTGTTGAGCGTGAAAAACCCAGCAGCGTTGCAGTTCTTGGCATAAACCAGTGCACCTACTACCATCCCCTGTTCAAAGGCACTATTTTCTCTTGCCCATTAACCCTCTGAATGGCACACATACACAATCCGTCTCAATTGTCTCGACTTAAAAATCCTCCTTTATCGACACAGATTTGAAGTGGATTCATCAAGTGGCATCAATAAGGGATCAAAACTTTCACCTGATCAGTCTGTCATGGAAAGAGCAGGTGTTCTTAATGTTTTGTATACTCAGTGTACAGTATAAGCCTAAAGTTTGTTACATGTTGTGTTTGTACTGTGTAGCCTATATGATGTTCACAAATGCCTGTTTCATTACTTCCATTCAACTACTTAATTGTTTTCCCATGACACCTTTAATGAGACAATGAATGCAGTTCATCAAGTTCATGCAGATTTTTATTTGAGACTTGTATGTGTGGTTTTCATATGGTGTATTTAAAACTTGTTTGTGTTTCATAAATACAAAATGGGACTTTTCATTCCAAGACTTTCTTTGAGACTCTCTTTAGTATACATCACATCTGATCTGACCCTATTCTGCATACACTGATAGGGCTTTATAACCAATTTACACTTACTAAATATATCTACACATACCCACACACTAACAAACACCTACTGTACACGTCAAAATAGTTTAGTCAGGTTTGTCAGATGTTTACTTATCATTGCAGACTTATTTTTTTACCCACAAAATATTTATGTCCACCATGATGGGTTTAACATCCATATGGCTATTTTTCTGTATATCTAATAGGACCGGGACTATACCAGTATCGCGATATTCGTTAGTATCGTGGCAAGGAAACAAAACACGAAGCGGATTTAACTTTTTTAGGAAAACTGCCCTAATGTTGAAAACAAATATCATTGTGTTTTCATCCAGACTCACATTTATTTATTTTTCATAACACACAATATGTTACACACAGCAGGTTTTTAAAGGACCAAAGAGTTGTCTGCTTTGTGTTAAAAATTTTGGCATGAAAAAAACATTGCGGTACTGGTATCATTCCTGCTGTAATATCTAAGCATACCTCTTGAGTCTTCTGAATCCTCCTGACTGTGCCACCTGTATGAGTCATAATACCCACAAAAGCTAGCGGTCAAACAAGGAAATGGCTCCAATCGTTTTCCGCCATTCATTTCTCCCAAAGGGGATTTTAGAAACACTAAAAGGGGATGCATTTTGTATAAGCCTACCCTGGTGTGACGCTTTCATAACTGTGTAAATCTCGCTAGGACATGATGACTTAAAAAAAATTACAAATATATTTTTTTAAATTAAATTTGCCTGTAGTTACCCCCCCAAAAATGAAATGGTAATTAGCTGCTAATGTGGCTATCATAAAGAACTACAAATGCCATGATGATCTGGACGGGACTACCAAATCGAGGAAAAGGTAAGATTCTCAGCATTAATGTTAAGCTACGTTTAGTAGCTTTTCACAGTTTGACCGCTAGGTTTTCAACGTTTTTTTTTGTTGTAATTGGCTGATACTCATATTGAGCTGGAGAGACTATTTAAATGTAAATAGTTGCTTATGTTTGCAAGTATGGCCAAGCAATGTTAAAAGTGTGTTTAGCTTTGTCTGTGTACGTACCTGAGGGAGTGTATGTCTGTATAATCTGTATCACCTTTCTCATCCAGGAGGAGAGTCCAGAGGTGCTGCTGGTGAAGGAGGATGGTTGTGAGGAGAGTCTGGGGAACCCTGAGGGGACCATGGTCATGGAAAACAACCAAACAACACCTCCTCCTGAACCCACAGAGGAACCAGCTGAGCAGCACAGGACCCCACACAGTCTCACTGAGGTGAGCCCACTATGAATTAACGTGTTAAAACCTGTTGACGGGTGAGGGTTCCCTTTTGGGAACGACCCCTCCCACGTTCAGCTGGAACGTGGCGCATGGAACGCAAAAATATTCTTACAAATATTTAACCTCCACACATTAACAAGTCCAATACCTCAAATGAAAGATAAACACCTTGTTCATCTACCCAGCATGTCAGATTTTTTTAATGTTTTACGGCGAAAACACACCACATATATTTATATTAGACCACCGAAACGAAGACAAGAGGCAGCCATTTTCCACAGTCCCAGAAAATATAAAATTATAAAAGCAGGATTAAAAAATAAATCATTCACTAACCTTTTGAAAATCTTCATCAGATGACAGTAATAGGACATGTTACACAGTACTTTTTTTTTTTTTCAATAATATGCCATTTATATCCATAAATTCCATTTACATTGAATTCATGTTCAGAAAATACTGAAAAATGTCCGCAGAAAATATAGATAGCGCCGCAAGATAACGTAAATAGACATCATAAACTTTGACTAAATATACATGTTCTACATATAGTTAGAAAGATACACTGCTTCTTAATGCAATCGCTTTGTTACATTTCTTTTTAACGTTACAGAAATCGCTCACTATTCAATATTCTGAGACGGCGCTCAGACATAAGCAATATTTCTCCGCTATGTTGGAGTCAACAGAAACACACAATTTCAGCATAAATATTCCCTTACCTTTGATGGTCTTCGTTCAGAATGTACTGGAAGGGTTCATACTTACCCAAAACATTGTTTGGTTTCAAGTCTTGTGTCTTTGTATTGGCATCTGCTAACAATATCAGCTGAAATGCACCCAAAATGTCCTCTGGTCCCGAAAAGTTGCGCATCAAAACTTCAAAATTACATATTATATGTCGACGAAACAGGTCAAACTAAGTGCAGAATCAAGCTTTAGGATGTTCTAAACGTACAAAACAATTTTCAATTCAACCAGTCATTGTTAGTTCTCCTCCGGAGTGCTGGAACAAAGGAATGAATGGGACCAATTCGTGCCCTAACGCACAGGTATTTTCTCGCGACACGCACTCAATTCACTCCCATAGGGCCAAAACTCGCGGGATTTGAACGATTAAACGCTCTACTGAATGAGGACATCTAGTGGAATACATAGAAAGTGTCCCCAGATCCATAGCTGGTTGGGAAGGGTGGGGGCGATCACGTCAAAGTTGCCCCAACTTTCATGATCCCAAAACTACCTGTGAGTTCTGCTATACTTACAGACATAATTCCAACGGTTTTAGAAGCTTTAGAGTTTTCTATCCAATAATAATTATTATATGCATATATTAGCAATTTTGGACAGATTTTTTTTCAGTTTACTATGGGCACGCAATTCCTCCAAAGGGGGCAGTATTCTGCCTAGCCTTAAGAGGTTTTTAGTGGTATTAGATCAGGGCATGTATCCACAAAATGTGTCAGAGTAGGACTGCTGATCTAGGATCAGTTTTGTCTTTTCGATCATAATGAATAAGACGATGTAGACGGGTGGGGACCTGATCCTCAATCAGCACTTCTACTCTGTGACGCTTTGTGGATATGGCCCAGGTTGTGATTAAAGTGTAGGACCATGCCTTTGCATTATCAAACCATTAAAGAGTGTCTAGTAATCAAAGGTACTATCACGTTTGCATAGTATCAAATCAACTAACAGTTTTGCATAGTACTCATAGCAATCCCTCATTACTCAATCATAGCATGCTCCATAGCACAGTGCTAATATCAGATTTCTTGATCAAACATCCTCTCACTCTGTATCAGGCTTTCTGTTAGCCTGTAATAGACAGCTTTTGTCCTCTAAAAAATGTCAAAGCAGATAAATAAAATTGGCACAGCCAATATTCCGGGAGAAGAAGAAAAAATGCTTTCTTGCCTATTCATTTATGGAAACACCAGTCGATGGAATTACATTTGACTGATCAGTCTATAGGTTAATTTGCATAATTTAGTGGAATTAAATTGGCGTGTGTGTTGCTTCAGACTCATTGCTTTTGAATGTTTTTCTTATGTAGCCTAGGCCTACTGGTTGTATGAATTTGGGATATTTCGTCCCACAACTGTCCCAGAGTCTGTTTGGAATAGGTTATTTATTTCCCTACAAAGTGACCAATAGAATAGGTCATCTAAACTTTTGTACTTTGGTAGATAGACATAGGCTAGCGATTTTGCTGTTCGTTACTCATCTCGTTGGCTGAGGAAAAGTACATGTGGATAGTTATTCTAACATCTTCAAAGTCTTTGGCTCCCGAGTGGCGCAGCGGTCTAAGGCACTGCATCTCAGTGCTAGAGGCGTCACTACAGACGCCCTGGTTCGACTCCAGGCTGTATCACAACCGGCCATGATTGGGAGTCCCATAGGGCGGCGCACAATTGGCCCAGTGACGTCCGTGTTTGGCCGGTGTAGGCCGTCATTGTAAATAAGAATTTGTTCTTAACTGACTTGCCTAGTTAAATAAAGGTTCAATACAAATACATTTTTAAAAAGTGAAATTCAGAATTCAGTACCACACGTCGTTGCATTGTCGCATCCTCGACTTGTTCTGTTAATATGAACTTCCCATATTCTAACTGTGATTTATTTCATTCTGAGCACCATGGTGGGTGGCTCCTTAATTGGGGAGAACGGGCTGGTGGTAATGGATGGAGCGGAATCGGTGGAATGTTAGAAACCATGTGTTTGATGTATTTTATATTTGATTCCATTTGCGCCATTCTGTAGTGGGTGGACGCCCTATTCAGGTTATGCATCTAATGCTTATGGGTCCGGTACATTTCTCAAATGTCCAGCGCCACACTTTCCTAACGGAAACCATGCTCTGTATCTCTTACAGACAGTAGACATGGAGGATGGGAAGCCTGATCTGCTGCTTGTCAAAGAGGAGACAATAGAGGACGGACCAGAGAGCATTGACCTGCTGAGCGGACTAAAGGGGGGGGAGCAAGGTAAGGGAGAAATACATATAGCCTACATACAGTAATAGACCTTCAATGGGAATAGTGATGCACCTGGCTATTATTATTTCTTCATTTATAAAATTAAATCAATACAACTTATGTTTACATACAAAAACACATTACAATGTATGAACTTTAATTGAGTTCTCTGCCATGTTTGTAAAGTCTTGTAAAGTCTATTTTCTAACCTCTTTCTACAGGTGGTTGGCTGGAGGATTACAGAGGAGACTGGGCGGCCATCTTGGATTCCCAGACCCAGACGGGTGCAGCCAAGAGCCAGGGGGATGACATCACCGAGCAGGCCAGGACCAGAGGCAACATAGTGGAGGTCAGTGGATGGGACAATATCCTCAACTCTAGGCTGAGGAACAACACTGTTAACCACAACCAGAAAAAGACAATCGAACACAAAACAACAACCAAACTTAGTGTCCATGACAACAGACTAGCTGAGGCCAGGATGAGACATAGATTTGGTCCGGGGGGGCGGGGAGGTGTCCGTATGCAGCTGGAGAGAACAGACACAGACTTGGCTAGTGATGCTCCTTCCTGCTCCTATAGTTGTGATTCAGAGAGACTGATGGCGCCTCAGGTTAACCACCTAACAGATTCTGCCTTCAGCCTGCCTTCTATAGGATCTATCAACTGGAACATGGACCCTGGGACAACACAGACACTCCCTGGCCTTTGTTCTCCTCACACTCCCCTAATGTTAAACCAGACCTCAGACAATGCCAGTGCCTCAACACTGAGTGGCTACACAAGCCCATTGACAAATTACAGTAGTAGAGATGGAATCAGTAAAGGTGGCGGCGCCAAAGAAAAGCACTTCCCGTGTTCGTTCTGTGGGAAAGTCTTCAGTTTCCCCAAACAGGTGGCGATCCACCAGAGGATGCACACGGGGGAGAAACCGTTCGGCTGCCACCTGTGCCGGGCCAGTTTTTCAGACTCGTCCAACCTGAAGAGGCACCAGAGGGTCCACACAGGGGAGAAACCCTACAGCTGCCCCCAGTGTGAGAAGAGGTTCTCCCACCAGCCCCATCTGAAGAGGCACCTGAAGATCCACACTGGAGAGAAGCCGTTTGCCTGTACGCACTGCGGGAAGAGGTTCTCAGAGAGGGGCTACCTCAGAATACACCAGCAGAAAATGCACACGGCCCATGTATAGAGTATAGTGACATGTAATGTAGTACTAGTTAGTTTGTAGTTAATTCAGTTGATTTTGGATGTATAGTGAACTGGATGAGGTGAACTGAGGAGAGAATGAGTGTGATAAGGCAGAGTAGATTATATGGTGATGGTTGGTGTGAGGTGTCTGTACAAATGCTTCACTGACTGTTCTTTGTTGTTGGTGTTTATTTATGAGGCAATTATAGTGCCCTAATAGTACTTCATTTTATGTGAATGTATGACCATTTTGTTTAAATGAAATACAAAATTGACTCTGTGCTGACTGACTAGGTTATTTGTGTATCATTGCAGGGACTTGAGTTTTCCCTATCTCAGTGGAACCAAAACATTATACTTAATTATTGAATCAACACATTTAAACAATAAACTCCAATGGCTCCATATTCTTAGCTACTTGAATCAATACATTTTTTTTAAAAAGCCCTTTTTTTATCAGCAGATGTCACATAGTGCTATACAGAAACCCAGCCTAAATCCAAACAGCAAGCAATGCAGATGTAGAAGCACGGTGGCTAGGAAAAACTCACCTGTTAGAGATGGGCTTGACTGTGGTTAACATTTTATAATATCATATTTCTGTGTGTTAGAATGCTATTTTATTATGATTATTACATATTGGAATTTGGCCTAGGTACCCTCTGTAAGGCCAGATATCACCCTGTAAAGCAGGTCTCAGTAACTGGTATCTGGGCCCCTGAGCCATTAAATCGTCAATGGGTGTCCTTAAGCGATTAAGATGTTTCAAATGTATAGTCTATTCAACCCCAAGGCCCCGCCTTGATGTAATGATTTAAACAGCGAACAGATAAGGCAAGAATATTTAGGTAATTTCTCCCCACTGGAGGGGGGGGGGGGGGGGTGTCTGATAACCTCTTAGAGGAAAGTGTCTGTCTTCCCATATGTCTGTCTAGACCTGTAAAATATAGAAGTTGTTCACCTTATATTTTCCATCTTGTCATGTACTGTCATGTTGTGTCTTGTCTCTGTCCTTTCCCTTCACCCTGTCTCCCTCTGCTGGTCGTTGTTAGGTTACCTTTTCTCCCCCAATTTCCACCAGCTGTGCCTTGTCTCCTCCTAACCACCTCGTCACCCCGTTTCCCACCTGTTCCCTTTTTCCCTCTGATTAGGTCCCTATATCTCTCTCTGTTTTTGTTCCTGTCCTTGTCGGATTCTTGTTTGTTGTGTTTCATGCCTGAACCAGACTGTCGTCATGTTTGCTGTAACCTTGTCTTGTCCTGTCGGAATCTGCCGGTCCGTCTGAGCCTACCTATGTTTGGTAATTAAAGAAGCTCTGTTTAAGTTAATTCGCTTTTGGGTCCTCATTCACGCACCGTAACAGAAGAATCCGACCAAGAATGGACCCAGCGACTTCGGATCCTCTCCACTCAGCCGTCGGGATCCAGGGAGCGATGCTAGGCAGACACGAGCAGGAAGTGTCTGCTGCTCGACATGCCGTTGAGACCCTGGCCACCCAAGTCTCCAACCTCACAGAACAGGTTCACCATCTCCGCCTCGATCCACCGGCCACTTCCAGGGCTTTCGAATCTCCGGAGCCCAGAATCAATAACCCGCCGTGTTACTCTGGGGAGCCCACTGAATGCCGCTCGTTCCTCACCCAGTGTGATATTGTGTTTTCTCTCCAGCCCAACACTTACTCCAGGAGCAGTGCTCGTGTCGCCTACGTCATATCTCTCCTTATTGGACGGGCTCGTGAGTGGGGCACGGCAATCTGGGAGGCAAGGGCTGAGTGTACTAACCAGTATCAGGACTTTAAGGAGGAGATGATACGGGTTTTTGATCGATCTGTTTTTGGGGAGGAGGCTTCCAGGGCCCTGTCTTCCCTATGTCAAGGCAATCGATCCATAACAGACTACTCTATTGAGTTTCGCACTCTTGCTGTCTCCAGTGGCTGGAACGAGCCGGCCTTGCTCGCTCGTCTTCTGGAGGGTCTCCGCGCAGAGGTAAAGGATGAGATTCTCTCCCGGGAGGTTCCTTCCAGCGTGGATTCCTTGATTGAACTCGCTATTCGCATTGAGCGACGGGTTGATCTTCGTCACCGAGCTCGTGGAAAGGAGCTCGCGCTCTCCGTCGCCCCCCTCTCCGCATCACTACCATCTTCCTCTGCCGGCTCGGGTGCTGAGCCCATGCAGCTGGGAGGTATCCGCATCTCGACTAAGGAGAGGGAACGGAGAATCACCAACCGCCTCTGTCTCTATTGCGGTTCCGCTGGTCATTTTGTCACTTCATGTCCAGTAAAAGGCCAGAGCTCGTCAGTAAGCGGAGGGCTACTGGTGAGCGCTACTACTCCTGTCTCTCCTTCAAGATCCTGCACTACCTTGTCGGTCCATCTACGCTGGACCGGTTCGTCAGCTTCCTGCAGTGCCTTAATAGACTCTGGGGCGGAGGGCTGTTTTATGGACGAGACCTGGGCTCGGGAACATGACATTCCTCTCAGACAGTTAAAGGAGCCCACGGCCTTGTTCGCCCTGGATGGTAGTCCTCTCCCCAGGATTCAGCGTGAGACGCTACCTTTAACCCTCACTGTTTCTGGTAATCATAGTGAAACCATTTCTTTTTAAATTTTTCGTTCACCTTTTACACCTGTTGTTTTGGGCCATCCCTGGCTAGTTTGTCATAATCCTTCCATTAATTGGTCTAGTAATTCTATCCTCTCCTGGAACGTCTCTTGTCATGTGAAATGTTTAATGTCTGCTATCCCTCCTGTTTCCTCTGTCTCTTCTTCACAGGAGGAGCCTGGTGATTTGACAGGGGTGCCGGAGGAATATCACGATCTGCGCACGGTGTTCAGTCGGTCCAGGGCCACCTCTCTTCCTCCACACCGGTCGTATGATTGTAGTATTGATCTCCTTCCGGGAACCACCCCCCCCCGGGGTAGACTATACTCTCTGTCGGCTCCCGAACGTAAGGCTCTCGAAGATTATTTGTCTGTAGCTCTTGACGCCGGTACCATAGTCCCCTCCTCCTCTCCCGCCGGAGCGGGGTTTTTTTTTGTCAAGAAGAAGGACGGGTCTCTGCGTCCCTGCATAGATTATCGAGGGCTGAATGACATAACAGTGAAGAATCGTTATCCGCTTCCTCTTATGTCTTCAGCCTTCGAGATCCTGCAGGGAGCCAGGTTTTTCACTAAGTTGGACCTTCGTAACGCTTACCATCTCGTGCGCATCAGGGAGGGGGACGAGTGGAAGACGGCGTTTAACACTCCGTTAGGGCACTTTGAATACCGGGTTCTTCCTTTCGGCCTCGCTAACGCTCCAGCTGTCTTTCAGGCATTAGTTAATGATGTCCTGAGAGACATGCTGAACATCTTTGTTTTCGTTTACCTTGACGATATCCTGATTTTTTTCACCGTCACTCCAGATTCATGTTCAGCACGTTCGACGTGTCCTCCAGCGCCTTTTAGAGAATTGTCTTTTTGTGAAGGCTGAGAAGTGCACTTTTCATGCCTCCTCCGTCACATTTCTCGGTTCTGTTATTTCCGCTGAAGGCATTAAGATGGATCCCGCTAAAGTCCAAGCTGTCATTGATTGGCCCGTCCCTAAGTCACGCGTCGAGCTGCAGCGCTTTCTCGGCTTCGCGAACTTCTATCGTCGTTTCATCCGTAATTTCGGTCAGGTGGCAGCTCCTCTCACAGCCCTTACTTCTGTCAAGACGTGCTTTGAGTGGTCCGTTTCCGCCCAGGGAGCTTTTGATCTCCTCAAGAATCGTTTTACATCCGCTCCTATCCTTGTTACACCTGACGTCTCTAGACAGTTCGTTGTCGAGGTTGACGCGTCAGAGGTGGGCGTGGGAGCCATTCTTTCTCAGCGCTCCCTCTCTGACGACAAGGTCCACCCATGCGCGTATTTTTCTCATCGCCTGTCGCCGTCGGAACGTAACTATGATGTGGGTAACCGCGAACTGCTCGCCATCCGGTTAGCCCTAGGCGAATGGCGACAGTGGTTGGAGGGGGCGACCGTTCCTTTTGTCGTTTGGACTGACCATAGGAACCTTGAGTACATCCGTTCTGCCAAACGACTTAATGCGCGTCAGGCGCGTTGGGCGCTGTTTTTCGCTCGTTTCGAGTTCGTGATTTCTTATCGTCCGGGCTCTAAGAACACCAAGCCTGATGCTTTGTCTCGTCTCTTCAGTTCTTCAGTAGCCTCCACTGACCCCGAGGGGATTCTCCCTGAGGGGCGTGTTGTCGGGTTGACTGTCTGGGGAATTGAGAGGCAGGTAAAACAAGCGCTCACTCACACTCCGTCGCCGCGCGCTTGTCCTAGGAACCTTCTTTTCGTTCCCGTTCCTACTCGTCTGGCCGTTCTTCAGTGGGCTCACTCTGCCAAGTTAGCCGGCCACCCTGGCGTTCGGGGTACGCTTGCTTCCATTCGCCAGCGTTTTTGGTGGCCCACCCGGGAGCATGACACGCGTCGTTTCGTGGCTGCTTGTTCGGTCTGCGCGCAGACTAAGTCCGGTAACTCTCCTCCTGCCGGCCGTCTCAGGCCGCTTCCTATTCCCTCTCGACCGTGGTCTCACATCGCCTTAGATTTTGTCACCGGACTGCCTTCGTCAGCGGGGAAGACTGTTATTCTTACGGTTGTCGATAGGTTCTCTAAGGCGGCTCATTTCATTCCCCTTGCTAAGCTTCCTTCTGCTAAAGAGACGGCACAAATCATCATCGAGAATGTTTTCAGAATTCATGGCCTTCCGTCAGACGTCGTTTCGGACAGAGGTCCGCAATTCACGTCTCAATTTTGGAGGGAGTTTTGCCGTTTGATTGGGGCTTCCGTCAGTCTCTCTTCCGGCTTTCACCCCCAGTCTAACGGTCAAGCAGAACGGGCCAATCAGACTATTGGTCGCATCTTACGCAGTCTTTCTTTTCGCAACCCTGCGTCTTGGTCAGAACAGCTCCCCTGGGCAGAATACGCCCACAACTCGCTTCCTTCGTCTGCGACCGGGCTATCTCCTTTTCAGAGTAGCCTCGGGTACCAGCCTCCGCTGTTCTCATCTCAGTTCGCCGAGTCCAGCGTCCCCTCCGCTCAGGCTTTTGTCCAACGTTGCGAGCGCACCTGGAAGAGGGTCAGGTCTGCACTTTGCCGTTATAGGACGCAGACTGTGAGGGCTGCTAATAAGCGTAGAACTAAGAGTCCTAGATATTGTCGCGGTCAGAGAGTTTGGCTCTCCACTCAGAACCTTCCCCTTAAGACGGCTTCTCGCAAGTTGACCCCGCGGTTCATTGGTCCGTTCCGTATTTCTCGGGTCATTAATCCTGTCGCAGTTCGACTTCTTCTTCCGCGATACCTTCGTCGCGTCCACCCGGTCTTCCATGTCTCCTGCATCAAGCCCGTCCTTCGCGCCCCCGCTCGTCTTCCCCCCCCCCCCCCCCCCCATCCTTGTCGAGGGCGCACCCATCTACAGGGTCCGTAAAATTTTGGACATGCGTCCTCGGGGCCGTGGTCACCAGTACCTCGTAGATTGGGAGGGGTACGGTCCTGAGGAGAGGAGTTGGGTTCCCTCTCGGGACGTGCTGGACCGTGCGCTGATCGAGGATTTCCTCCGTTGCCGCCAGGTTTCCTCCTCGAGTGCGCCAGGAGGCGCTCGGTGAGTGGGGGGGTACTGTCATGTACTGTCATGTTGTGTCTTGTCTCTGTCCTTTCCCTTCACCCTGTCTCCCTCTGCTGGTCGTTGTTAGGTTACCTTTTCTCCCCCAATTTCCACCAGCTGTGCCTTGTCTCCTCCTAACCACCTCGTCACCCCGTTTCCCACCTGTTCCCTTTTTCCCTCTGATTAGGTCCCTATATCTCTCTCTGTTTTTGTTCCTGTCCTTGTCGGATTCTTGTTTGTTGTGTTTCATGCCTGAACCAGACTGTCGTCATGTTTGCTGTAACCTTGTCTTGTCCTGTCGGAATCTGCCGGTCCGTCTGAGCCTACCTATGTTTGGTAATTAAAGAAGCTCTGTTTAAGTTAATTCGCTTTTGGGTCCTCATTCACGCACCGTAACACATCTAGCATTTCTCCAAACTTTGACCAGTTTTCAATTCCCAACATTGGCGCTGCGAGCAAGGTGGGTTTATCACCGGAGGACACGTGACAAAAGAGTTGAGTGCTCTTTCATTTTAATTTAGAATGAGATTAATTTGATTTAGTCGCACCACCTCACCTGTAAAGTTCATGTTTAAAGAACTGACCACATTTGTATCTGTGTGTGACCCCACCAATCTGACAAAGAACTCTTGTGAATCGAATAACTGTTTGGTGTGGAAAGCATTGGTAAGTGTGTCTCCTTCAAATATTTCTGGGTTGCGAGCTCTGCATGAGTCTGATGTCTGTATGTGTATGTCACTAGAGAGCTCTTTTGACACCTTTGGGGGTGTAGTGTATTGCAATACAATCATGGTAGCTAGAGTGATGGAATAAATTAAAGTCTCATCTCGATGAAACTCCGAATTACAGATATGGCACTTATCCTTTTTTATGAACTGAGCAGGAGAAAAGGACCTGGTGGTAAAACTGCGTATGATGATGCACTGTCCTGATGATTTCATATAAGCAGGATAAACATGGGTATGCGTGTGCTGGCAATGTGTGATTGACTGTGAGCATATTATTTATGGTGAAGGCAGCAGTGCATGTTGCGACAGCCGGGTGCTGCAGCCTAATGTTTAAAGTGATTCCTCAGCCGTGTTGGGTGTAGAGTACTCAAATTACTTTTTTGTTGTAAAGAGTAACTTAACGCCTTAGTATTTTCAACTGAAGTAATCAGTTACAAATAAGCAAATTGTTACTTTTTTCTTTGTTTTGTTTTTTGGGCCCCGCAAAAATAAATCCTTTCCCTAAATTCACACACTTCCTGTTTCTTCAAGAACGTTGTGGCGGGAAGCCAGCAACATGGCAGAGACAACAGCCTTTACATCGTGGAAGTATTCACATTATTTTGAATTGGTAGAATTAAAGGAGAAAAAAAACATTAAAATTGTGCCAACTTCAAATATCAAGAAGCACCTTCAGGCCAAGCACAGCTCCACAAGACTAGCGGAGAAAGACCCACGCCAGCCGATTGCCGTTGATGCTGAGGATGACCGTGCTTCTTGCTTCAAAACAGCACAATATAGATTTCTGTTCGGATAAACCGGTCACCCCGAGAGAACTAAATAAACATGTATGTGTCTTTGATGATTGTAAGTAATTCCTTTGGTTGCATGTCATTTATTTCAATGCATTATGTTTAGGATTGATCTGACAGTTTGCATTTGTGTTCAGCAGTTTAATGTGCAGGGTATTTTAATTTTCATGTCGATATTTCAAATCGAGCTTGTTGTGACTTAATAGCCTGTATTTAGTGTCTTTAATATGTATATTTCGTTTCATAAAGCTCCCTAAATGTTGGTTTTGATTTATGGAAAATATTCATTTGATGCGTTGGATTGATCAATTCGCAACACTTTTCTTTGCGTTCATCAGACTGATTTATGTTCCCGGTATTAGACCTTATAATTGTTTACAGGGGAAGGACGTTAATATCTCTGTGAGATTATGATTATATTGATTTGAAGAGCGATTTCAAGCGGAAGAATACGCGCTTTGGGATAAGGGCAAAGGCTCTTTGTTGTATTTGGATCAATTCTCGAGACAACTGAGTAACAATGGCTTCCAGTAATAAGTACGGCAGGTTTGTTTCACGAAATGTAATAGAACATTAATACCTTATTAATGAATGCGTCAAACAGGAACAAATGACATGCATTACCGAAAAGGATCACTGATTCCTTACGCTGAGACATTAACTGTACTTACGACAGAAAAAAAATACATTTAGAGAGGTTAAGAGGACAAATTTAAGTCGAAACAGCTATTCCATATGTTATTGGACATGGGTCTAGTAAAGATGCCAGGATAATTTTACATGGTTATGGAAAAAGAGACCGGTCATATAATATGGGAGTGAACCGTTAGACCCGGTGGCGAGACACATGTTGCAGTGTCTGAGGGTAGCGCATACTAAATTAAGTGCAAATGAACATAAACGTTGGGATACATTAAAACAAACTCTTAATGAATTATGGGAGTATGGTGGATTTATCATAAAACTTTGGGTTGCTGATTATGATATTAGTTTTGTGAATGCTAACAAAATGTTTTGGGTTTTTTTCCCGGGAGAATGGGGGTTTCATTGTCTCTCTTTTTGTTTTTACCTTAAGGTTTGCAAATACCCACACACAACACACTTATGACTATTTGTTAGTGTTTTTAAAAATGCTATGTTTGATTTATTGTGAGTGTTCTATTTCATTTGGGTTTAGTGAGTTTTCCATTTTGTCTTCTTGCCAAGGTATTTTAAAGGGGAACACACACATGGAATTTTGAGGTTTTTATGTTCTGAGTTTTAATTGAACATGTTAATTATTTTGATAAGACATTTAGTCATATTTGAGATTTGGACCAATGGGAAGAAGGAGAGGGCGTTGCCTTTAACTAAGGGTAGTCTGTCTTAAGTCTATTTTACTATGACCGTATGGATACAATACTTTTTCTTTATGGAGTTAAGGGTAATGATTCGATTTTGTTATTTTTTGACCAGTAGTGTTTTTTGTGTGTTTTTTTTTTTTACACATTACTCACATTGGGAGTCATGTGTCAAAATGGGGGAGGTAACAGTCCTGAGGTTTTGGATTGAAGTTTACACACCTTGATATGTAGGAGTGTATTGACTGATATGTGAAGGAGTGTTTGTTCTGTTCTGACACACATCTCACCAGATTAGGTCTTTTGGATTGTTGGGATGTGGTCTAACTTCCTGATCCTGTGGGTCTATGATGAAGTTGACAGTAATGGTAGTATAGAAGTGTGAAGTATAAGCCAATTTGAAAAATGTGTTATTCTCTTTAACCTTTTCATGTATCAGTTCCAAATATCTCTAACGTCGCCCCAGCATGAGTTTATTATATATATTTTTATGCACGTGATGTTAGATATTTCTCTACCTTCCAGAATGTGATTGTTATGCAACAGTACATTTAATCTGCGCTGTCCTCAAACCAAGGCACTGTTTTTATTTGTAGGCTTTTTTCAACTTGTCAATTTCAAATGATTTTCTACGTTTTTATTTTGTATTGAGGTGTGTTCCGCCTCATTCATTCACATACAAGTAGTCATACTTTTGCGGACAATTTTTTATTTATTTTTACATTTCTGACCCGGACAAAATTCCCTAATAAGCACTTCGCAATTGTTTGTGCAGTTCAAGTCTGCAGACATTTGCGTATGTCCCGTCAGAACAGGATCTGCACAAACATGTTCACATTTTCCATCTGTTGCGAAACGCCACCATAGATTATTCAACTAACCTGGTATCTGCAACACTCTTTGTTCTTGATTCTGGAAAAGTTATCTTCTAAAACATATAAAAAAAATTGAGTGAGATGTGTGTCTACATCTTTGTTTTGATAGCACTGTGATGTACTGTCATCTACTTCTGCAAGTTGCTGCATCTCATAGAAACAACTAGTTCCAGCAAAATATGCTGGGAAATTCTAGATGTGCGGCAGCTAGGATGGCAAGGAACAAAACATGGATTTACTATTTTAGATTTGTTTTTTTTTGGTGATTGTAGAACCACCTGCAACTGGACACAGACATTTGATAAAATCACTGTTTTCCATAATTGAGAACGAGGAGAGTATCGGCAACACCATGTTAGTTGAATAATCTATGGCTGTGTTTTGCATTGACAACCCTGTAACGTCCAGTCATGGATACCAAAAATCTTTGTACACCAGATAATGTGATATAGCTACATTGGAGTAGAATGCAGAGCCTCTATCCTTAGCCTAGTTGTTGTAATTGTTTTGACTGTCAGGATTTTCATTTCTAGCTCAAACTACAATCCTTTGCGGTGATGATTTCTTTGATTCATTCTTCAGCTTTGTCTCATGATCTATTCAGCTCACCTTCCCTGTGTCCCGCTCCCAGAAATCAACCAAGTGCTATTCACCAAGCATAGGCTCAGCTGATTCACTCACCTGTGAGGAGAACCATCCTATTGCAGTTTGAACTAGCCTTGCCATCACCAATAGACACTGAGACCACATATGCATTGGCCTGTTGTATTTTCTTTGTGAGTTGTGTCTTACACAGTTTGCATTGTAGTGTATTTTAGAGTTGAAGAGCACCAAATCAGCAACTATAGATACACATGCTTATTAAAGCCATATAGAATCAGTTTGAGGTGACGAACAGATTGTTTTACTATTGTAACATGCAGTGATAAGAATTATATTGTCCCTGTCAGGAGCCCACCTTTTTGCCGTAGATGGTAGATTTCTCGTCTCTGGACCACACCATCTTAAATTGCATTCCGCTAAGGCACTTCACTCGCTCTAAATCGGTTGGCTCCATTGGTGACCAGGGTGGGATTATTTTGATTTAGGTGGGAATAGTGATGCATGCATTGACTACAGTTCTACAATCTCCATCAGAAGCTCTGGATTTTGACACATGGTGAAGCTCTCATTTCTGGTCTGCAAATTGTAAGATCGTGCCTCCCATGACGCTTCTCTCCCAAAACACATTGGTAGGTTACACTATATTTAGATACTTCATACTTTCCCGAGACACCTTTTGCTATTTGTCTTCGTACTTAATAAATAGTGAAACACAATGTGATAGTGTTCTTTATTCGAATGTATATGCATAAAATGTACATTATGGAAAACATTCCTCATAGTTAGCAGTATAATAATGGATTGGCAAGAATTTGGCACAGTCAACTTTTAAAAGGTTAGTTGGAAATGTAGGCTAATCATTTAATTCACAGATCAAAATAAGCTATTTTGTCAATCTTATCACGTAGACTATATACCCACACTGTATCTGCGTGTTGATGGCTAGAGTGCACGTGCCATCAGTAAAATTGAAAATGGGATGGAAACCAATTTATCGGCACATGGGAATTTAACCACAAAAGTCATTTTTATGTGCACTACCTCATCACATACTGCCTGTTATCTGCAACAAGAAAAGCGTTTTACTGTACTTGTGCATGTGACATTTAAACAGGAAACACCCCTCTGGTCGGAAAATTTGCAGATTTTACAATATTCACATGATAATATGTCGCCAATTGGATGGAAACCTAGCTAATGTATTTGAAAAATATTTCCAACTCTCTCCCTTTCAATAACCACCGAGCCTAGGTGTGAAAGGGAAAAATGTCATGCTCTGATCCAGTGAAAACATCATAAAATACCTGATTAATTCTTATCCTTTGCGTAAATACAGCTAGCTCTGTCCGGAACTCACTGGCGTGAGAAACTGAGGGCCCAGAATGGTTGATACAATGCTGCAGGTGGGAGCTTCAGACCAGACGCAGTTGATACAATGTTTTAAGTTCGTTGCAGACAGGCGGAGTAGAGAGAGAAATGCGATTGAAAGAACATTAACAAACTGCTATGCGTAGCCAATGTGATTTATAGGATACTTATTTTTATCGGAATATTTTCTACCTGAAACTGTTTTATTTGTGGCTTTATGTAGGCTATTTTTAACTAGTTGTCATTACAAGTTACTTGCATTGGTTATCAAAAAGAAAGTAGGACCAAGGCACTCTTCATATGATTCCTTAAAATGCCTTTATTTGTATGGCATGTTCATGTTCAAATTTTGTTTTTTTTAAATCTGACGCATTTCGGCTGCATGGCCTTTGTCAGGGAGTACAAAGAAATTATAATACAATCTTCTCTTGAACCGGTTTTTCCAATTAGCCCTAATTTGAAGAGGGAGTGGTTAAACATTGATTGAACAACACCTAGTATGCAATACTATACACATTAAAAAAGTGAAATACTCACTGCATCGCAGCGCTAGCTGTGCCACTAGAGACACTGGGTTCGCGCCCAGGCTCTGTCGCAGCCCGCCGCGACCGGGAGGTCCATGGGGCGACGCACAATTGGCCTAGCGTCGTCCGGGTTAGGGAGGGTTTGGCCGGTAGGGATATCCTTGTCTCATCGCGCACCAGCGACTCCTGCGGCGGGCCGGGCGCAGTGCGCGCTAACCAAGGTAGCCAGGTGCACAGTGTTTCCTCCGACACATTGGTGCAGCTGGCTTCCGGGTTGGAGACGCGCTGTGCTAAGAAGCAGTGCGGCTTGGTTGGGTTGTGTTTCGGAGGACGCATGGCTTTCGACCTTCGTCTCTCCCGAGCCCGTACGGGAGTTGTAGCAATGAGACAAGATAGTAATTACTAACAATTGGATACCACGAAATTGGGGAGAAAAGGGGGTAAAATGTAAGGAAAAAAAAGTGAAATACTATAGATATGTTTATTAAAAAATGTAACTCCAGAATGCCTAGAAAGGTAGTTCTAACCTTAAATAAGACTGGGCAAAGTGCCAAGAATAGGAAAGCGATCTATTCCATAGTACACTAGAACACAGCAAACATAGTCGACAACATAGCTAAAGATCGCTGAGGGCAATAAAGCAAAATGGCTACTAGATGACAGCAAATGGACCTATCATGACCCTACAGGAAAGGTGAGAAATCAATTTCTTCATTTAAACCAGGATACTTAGTGGCCTGTAGCCTGTAAATCCAAACACCTTCCCTTTGGTTTAGCTGTTTTAAGACGTTGCCCTTTTCTAATTGAGACCGGAACATGATCAATACCCATAGCTTGTAGGGATGCAGGGCTGCCATGGTGTAAGGACTTATAGTGCCTTGCATTTGGTATAAAGCCTATCTCTGAATTCTGCACTACGTTCTTTAGCTGCCAATGGCTCAAGGTGTATCGTACAATGTGTCCATTTTGCAGAGGCAGGCGCTCTTGCCTTAGATTCATTTGAACTTTTAGATCATTTTGATTTAGATCGAATTTAGATTAAAATCATTGTCATGTGGTTAATGTTATTATATTTTAAATTAAACTGTTTCACAAAAATGTGCATATGAAAGTCATAACTTGTACGCAGACCGGTAGAAATGGTAAGATAAATTGGCACTCCACATGAAAAATGTTATAGAAAGCAACCATTTCACTCGATAGTTTTAGATCAAACCCTGCATTGTTATTAGCAGAAAATATCCAAAGATGCATTTGGAATAACAGGAGTAACAGATTTCAGAGTTGAATATTCCTGGGTAGAATATTGTGTGATATACACTGAGTATACCGAGCACCTTCCTAATATTGAGTTGCACCCCCCCTTTTGTCCTCAGAACAGCCTCAATTCTTCATGGCATGGACTCCAAGGGTTCGAAAGCGTTCCACAGGGATGCTGACCCATGTTGACTCCAATGCTTCCCATAGTTGTGTCAAGTTGGCTGGCTGTCTTTTGGGTGGTGGATCACTCTTGATACACACAGGAAACTGTTGTGTGAAAAACCCAGCAGCGTTGCAGTTCTTGACACAAACCGGTGCGCCTGGCCTCTACTACCATACCCCATTCAAAGACACTTAAATTGTCTGTTTTGCCCATTAAACATCTGAATGGCACACATAGTACCAGTCAAAAGTTTGGACACACCTACACAGTCAAAGGTTTTTCTTTATTTTTACTGTTTTCTACATTGTGGAATAATAGTGAAGACATCAAAACTATGAAAGAACATGTATGGAATCATGTAGTAAGCAAAAAAGCGTTAAACAAATCAAAATATATTGTTGATTCTTCAAAGTAGCCACTCTGCCTTGATGACAGCTTTGCACACTCTTGGCATTCTCTCAACCAGCTTCACCTGGAATGCTTTTCCAACAGTCTTCAAGGAGTTCCCACATATGCTAAGCACTTGTTGGCTGCTTTTCCTTCACTCTGCGGTACAACTCATCCCAAACCATCTAATTTGGGTTAAGGTTGGGTGATTGTGGAGGCCAGGCCATCTGATGCAGCACTCCATCACTCTCCTTCTTGGTCAAATAGCCCTTACACAGCCTGGAGGTGTGTTGGGTCATTGTCCTGTTAAAAAACTAATTATAGTCCCACTAAGTACAAACCAGATGGGATGGCATTTCGCTACAGAATGCTGCTGGTTAAGTGTGCCTTGAACTTTAAATAAATCGCAGACAGTGTCACCAGCAAAGCAACCCCACACCTCCTCCATGCTTCAAGGTGGGATCCACACACGCGCAGATCATCAGTTCGCCTACTCTGCGATTCACAAAGACACGGCGGTTGGAAACAAAAATCTCAAATTAGGACTCATCAGACCAAAAGACAGATTTCCACCGGTCTAATGTCCATTGCTCGTGTTTTTGGCCAAAGCAAGTCTCTTCTTCCTATTGGTGTCCTTTTAGTGGTGGTTTCTTTGAGCAATTTGACCATGGCCTGATTCACGCAGTCTCCTCTGAACAGTTGATGTTGAGATGTGTCTGTTACTTGAACTCTGAAGCTTTTATTTGAGCTGCAATTTCTGAGGCTGGTAATTCTAATGAACTTATCCTCTGCAGCAGAGGTAACTTTGGATATTCCTTTCCTGTGGCGGTCCTCATGAGATACAGTTCCATCATAGCGCTTAATGTTTTTTGCGACTTCACTTGAAGAAACTTTAAAAAAGTTATTGACATTTTCTGGATTGACTGACCTTCATGTCTTAAAGTAATGATGGACAGTTTGTTTCTCTTTGCTTATTTGAGCTGGTCTTGCCATAATATGGACTTGGTCTTTTACCAAATAGGGCTATCTTCTGTATACCATGCCTACCTTGTCACAACACAACTGATTGGCTCAAAGGCATTAAGAAGGAAAGAAATTCCACAAATTATCTTTTAACAAGGTACACATCTGCTAACTGAAATGCATTCCAGGTGACTACCTCATGAAGCTGGTTTAGAGAATGCCAAGTGTGCAAAGTTGTCATCAAGGCAAATCAAATCAAATTTATTTATATAGCCCTTCGTACAGCTGATATCTCAAAGTGCTGTACAGAAACCCAGCCTAAAACCCCAAACAGCAAGCAATGCAGGTGTAGAAGCACGGTGGCTAGGAAAAACTCGCTAGAAAGGCCAAAACCTAGGAAGAAACCTAGAGAGGAACTAGGCTATGTGGGGTGGCCAGTCCTCTTCTGGCTGTGCCGGGTGGAGATTATAACAGAACATGGCCAAGATGTTCAAATGTTCATAAATGACCAGCATGGTCGAATAATAATAAGGCAGAACAGTTGAAACTGGAGCAGCAGCACGGCCAGGTGGACTGGGGACAGCAAGGAGTCATCATGTCAGGTAGTCCTGGGGCATGGTCCTAGGGCTCAGGTCCTCCGAGAGAGAGAAAGAGAGGAGAAGAGAATTAGAGAACGCACACTTAGATTCACACAGGACACCGAATAAGACAGGAGAAGTACTCCAGATATAACAAACTGACCCTAGCCCCCTGACACATAAACTACTGCAGCATAAATAGTGGAGGCTGAGACAAAGGCAAAGGGTTGCTACTTTGAAGAATCTGTTTTACACTTTTTTGATTACTACATTATTCCATGTGTTCACTATTATTCTACAATGTAGAAAATATAAACAAAATTAAGAAAAACCCTTGAATGAGTAGGTGTCAACTTTTAACTGGTACTGTACACAATCCATGTCTCAATTGTCTAAATTATTGTCTCCTTCCTTTATCTACACTGATTTGAAGTGGATTTAACAAGTGACATCAATAAGGGATCCTAGCTTTCACCTGGTCAGTCTGTCATGGACAGAGCAGATGTTCTTAATGTTTTGTATACTCGGTGTATACGTTTAAAAAGTCTGTTAAATATTGTGTTTGTACTGGGTAGGCTACAGTGCCTTCAGAAAGTATTAATATCCCTTGATTTATTCCACTTTTGTTGTGTTTACAGCCTGAATTAAAATGAAAACCATTTTTTCTCATGAATTGAAAATGAAATACGGAAATATGAATTTACGTAAGTATTCACACCTCCTGAGTCAATACTTTGTAGAAGCATTCTTGGTGGTAACTACAGCTTGGAGTCATCTTGGGTATGTCTGTATCAACTTTGCACATTTGGGGATATTCTTCCATTTTTCCTTGAAGATTTCCTCATGCTCTGTTCATCACCGCTTCCCATATAACTTAACAATCTTAGTTTTTCCACAGATTTTCAATGGGATTCAAGTCTGGGCTTTGGCTGTGCCACTCAAGGACTTTCACATTCTTGTTCTGAAGCCATTCCAGAGTTGCTTTGGCTGTATGCTTGGGGTCATTGTCCTGTTGGAACGTAAATCTTTTCCCCAGTCTAAGGTCGTTTGCTCTTTGAAGCAGATTCTCATCAAGGATTTTCCTGTATTTGCTCCATTCATTGTTTCCTCTATCCTTACCAGTCTCCCAGTCCCTGCTGCTGAAAAGCATCCCCATAGCATGATGCTACCACCACCATGCGTCATGGTAGGGATGGTGTTAGACAGGTGATGAGCTGTGCCTTTCTCCAAACATAGCGATTTGCATTCAGGTAAAAAAGTAAAATGTTTGTCTCATTAGACCACAGAATCTTTTGCCTTATGCTCTGAGTCTTTCACGTGCCTTTTTGCAAACTTCAGGCGTGCTGTCTGTTGTGCATTTTTCTCAGGAGTGGCTTTCGTCTGGCCACTCTCCCATAAAGCCCATATTGGTTAAGTGCTAGAGATTCTTGTCCTTCTGGCAGGTTCTCCCATCTCAGCCAAGGAACTCTGTAGTTCTGTCAAAGTGGTCACTGGGTTCTTGGTCACCTCCCTGACCAAGGTTCTTCTTTCTAGTTTGGTCAGACAGCCAGCTGTAGGCAGAGTCTCGGTTGTTCCATATTTTTTTAAATATCCCAATGACGGAGACCACTATGCTCTTAGAAACTTTCAACACTCTAGAAATTGTTTTATAACCTTCCATAGATATCTCAGCTCTATGGACAGTTTGTTGGACTTCCTGGTATAGTTTCTACTCTGACATACACATCTTTGAGATTGGATTGGCAGATCGCATACACCTTCAACAACTGTACTGGAGTGAGGCCAATCATGGCCTACCTGCATTAAATTCTCATTAGTCCTGTTCCTCCAAGAAAGTGAAATAGAGCCCTAGACACCACATTCCTCCCCCCACTACACCACCCAAACCTCCACAAGCCTGGTTAATCATTGGGAGCAATTACCTTACACATGAGGATACCACGTTCATCTGTACAAACAATAGTACGGAAGTATAAACACCATGGGACCACGAGCCGTCATACCGCTCAGGAAGGAGACGCGTTCTGTCTCCTAGAGATGAATGTACTGTGGTGCGAAAAGTGCAAATCAATCCCAGAATGACAGAAAAGGACCTTGTGAAGATGCTGGAGGAAACGGGTACAAAAGTATCTATATCCACAGTAAAACGAGTCCTATATCAACATAACCTGAAAGGCCAGTCAGCAAAGAAGAAGCCACTGCTCCAAAACTGCCATAAAAAAGCCAGACTACGGTTTGCAACTGCACATGGGGACAAAGATCGTACTTTTTAGAGAAATGTCCTCTGGTCTGAGGAAACAAAAATATAACTGTTTGGCCGTAATGACCATCGTTATGTTTGGAGGAAAAAGGGGGAGGCTTGCAAGCCGAAGAACACCATCCCAACCGTGAAGCACGGGGGTGGCAGCATTATGTTGTGGGGGTGCTTTTATGCAGGAGGGACTGATGCACTTCACAAAGTAAATGGCATCATGTGGAAGGAAAATTATGTGGCTATATTGAAGCAACATCAAGACATCAGTCAGGAAGTTAAAGCTTGGTCGTAAATGGGTCTTCCAAATGGACAATGACTCCAAGCATACTTCCAAAGTTGTGGCAAAATGGCTTAAGGACAACAAAGTCAAGGTATTGGAGTGACCATCAAGGCCCTAACCTCAATCCCATAGAAAATTCGTGGGCAGAACAGAAAAAGCGTGTGCGAGCAAGGAGGCCTACAAACCTGACTCAGTTACACCAGCTCTGTCAGGAGGAATGGATATGTGAACATTATTAAAACATCTTAACCCCTTTTTTCCCCCAATTTTCACCTAAAATGACATACCCAAATCTAACTTCCTGTATGTAGCTCAGGATCTGTATGCATATTCTTTTTTTAATTTTAATTTAAAACATTTTTTTTTACCCCTTTTTCTCCCCATTTCGTGGTGTCCAATTGTTGTACTATCTTGTCTCATCGCTACAACTCCCGTACGGGCTCGGGAGAGACGAAGGTTGAAAGTCATGCGTCCTCCGATACACAACCCAACCAAGCCGCACTGCTTCTTAACACAGCGCGCATCCAACCCGGAAGCCAGCCGCACCAATGTGCCGGAGGAAACACTGTGTACCTGGCAACCTTGGCTAGTGCGCACTGCGCCCGGCCCGCCACAGGAGTCGCTGGTGCACGATGAGACAAGGACATCCCTACCGACCAAGCCCTCCCTAACCCGGACGACGCTTGGCCAATTGTGCGTCGCCCCATGGACCTCCCGGTTACGACAGAGCCTGGGCGCGAACCCAGAGTCTCTGATGGCACAGCTGGCGCTGCAGTACAGCACCCTTAACCACTGCGCCACCCGGGAGGCCCTGATATGCATATTCTTGATACCATTTGAAAGGAAACACTTTGAAGTTTGGAAATGTGAAATGAAGGTAGGAGAAGACAACTCAGTAGTTCTGGTGAAAGATGACAAATAAAAAAAACATGCATTTTTTTGTTTTGTTGTACCATCTTTGAAATGCAACAGAAAGGCCATAATGTATTATTCCAGCCTAGGCGCAATTTAGATTTTGGCCACTAGATGGCAGCAGTGAATATGCAACGTTTTTCACTGATCCAAAAAACCATTGCATTTCTGTTCAAAATGTTGTATCAAGACTGCCCAAATGTGCCTAATTGGTTTATTAATAACTTTTCAAGTTCATAACTGTGAACTCTCTTCAAACAATAGCATGGTATTCTTTCACTGTAATAGCTATTGTAAATTGGACAGTGCAGTTAGATTAACAATAATTTAAGCTTTCTGACAATATCAGATATGTCTATGTCCTGTGAAATGTTCTTGTTACTTACAACCTCATGCTAAATGCATTAGCCTACGTTAGCTCATCTGTCCAGCGGGGAACGCACCGATCCTGTAGAGGTTTTAAAGTGACGAGTGATCAATTTATTAAAGTGGCCAATGATTTCAAGTCTGTATATAGGCAGCAGCAGCCTCTGTTTGTGATGGCTGTGTAACAATCTGATGGCCTTGAGATAGAAGCTGTTTTTCAGTCTCTTGGTCCCAGCTTTGAATCACCTTTTCTTCTGGATGGTAGCGGGGTGAACAGGCAGTGGCTCAGGTGGTTGTTGTCCTTTTATCTTTTTGGCCTTCCTGTGATATCGGTTGCTGTAGGTGTCCTGGAGGGCAGGGAGTTTGCCCCCGGGGATGCCACCACATTCTGGAGAGCCCTGCGGTTGTGGCCAGTGCAGTTGCCGTACCAGGCGGTGATGCAGCCTGACAGGATGCTCTCAATTGTGCATCTGTAAAAGTTTGAGGGTTTTAGGTACCAAGCCAAATTTATTCAGCCTCCTGAGGTTGAAGAGGCGCTGTTGTGCCTTCTTCACCACACTATCTGTGTGGGTGGACCATTTCAGTTTGTCAGTGACGTGTATGCTGAAGAACTTAACTTTCCACCTTCACTGATGTCCAGTCGATGTGGATATGGGGGTGCTCCCTCTGCTGTTTCCTGTAGTCCACGATCATCTCCTTTTGTTTTGTTGACATTGAGTGAGGTTATTTTGCTGACACCACACTCCGAGTGCTCTCACCTCCTCCCTGTAGGCTGTATTGTTGTTGTTGGTAATCAAACTTGATGATTGATTTGGAGACGAGCATGGCCATGCAGTCGTGGGTGAACAGGGAGTACAGGAGGGGGCTTAGCACGCACTCTTGTGGGGCCCCAGTGTTGAGGATCAGCGAAGTGGAGATGTTGTTTCCTAACCTTCACAACCTGGGGGCGGCCCATCATGAAGTCCAGGGCCCAATTGCACAGGGCGGGGTTGAGACCCAGGGCCTCTAGCTTAATGATGAGCTTGGAGGGTACTATGGTGTTGAATGCTGAGCTCTAGTCAATGAACAGCATTCTTACATAGGTATTCCGCTTGTCCAGATGGGACAGGGCAGTGTTATGGCGATTGCATCGTCTGTAGACCTCAGCTCAGTGGCATAGCAAAGGGGTGTGAATACTTATGTAAATTAGATATCTGTATTTCATTTTTAATACATTTTCTAAAATGTCCAAACATGTTTTCACTTTGTCATTATGGTGTATTGTGTGTAGAAAAACAATACATTTAATACATTTTGAACTACTTAATTTTTTCCCCCAAAACACTTAATGAGAAAATGAATGCAGATTTTTTGTTGACGTGTGGTTTTCATATGGTGTATTAAGCTTAATGTTTAATAGAATGAAAATTACCATTTTGGGTTTAAGAATTTGATTGAGACCCCCTTTAATATACATAACATCTGATCTCACCCTATTCTGCATACACATTTGTTGCGGGTTTCTTATGTACCACAGGAGAACCAAGAAATGAAGAGCGACACCACGGCTGTCTTTTAGGCTTTTATGTTGATCTGCAAAAGTATTGTGAAAAGACAGGGCAGGAACACATCAGTCTCCAATGCACCATCTGACAAGTTGTTCTATGCAGGAGCATGAAGAAAGGTAAAACACATATCCTGTCTAACAGCCCCAATACATTGCTAGGTGCTTTCAGTGTTGACAGTAGCAAAATACTGCAACTCGTGTACAAAAACACTGCAACATAAACAAGTTACAACGTGAGATCGCCTCTATTCCACTTGGACCGTAAAGGACCAAACTACATCTCCCATCATGCAATGCCAGCACCAGTCGGCAGCTCAGCTAACCGTCTGCATCACAGAAAGACATGCTAGCTAACAACAGCAGCCTTTTTAGCACTCTAAACTATATTAATAACAACAATAAAACTCTGAAAGTTACATGTTGCAATAGTCTCACACGCCCTTATAACAATATCTACAGCATTAACCTTGGGATGTTTTATTTATTTCACGTTATGGACTTCCACAAAGGAGTAATCTGCAACACATACCTTTCTCTCTGTTTTCTCAGACTGAGGAGAATGGGAGCTACGGGAAGTACCAGGGTGTTAGTAGCTGACAAGTATATTAGTGTCTAGTTTAAGAAACAGACGCCTCACAAGTCCTCAACTGGCAGCTTCATTAAATAGTACCCACAAAACAACAGTCTCAACGTCAACAGTAAAGAGGCGACTCCAGGATGTTGGCCTTCTAGGCAGAGTTCCTCTGTCCAGTGTCTGTGTTCTTTTGCCCATCTTAATATTTTATTTTTATTGGCCAGTCTGAGATATGGCTTTTTCTTTGCAACTCTGCCTAGAGGGCCAGCATCCCGTAGTCGCCTCTCTGCTAGTGGTGCTCCGTCCTGCTCCTATAGTTGTGATTCAGAGAGACTGATGGTGCTTCCGTTAAACCCCCTAACAGGTGCAGCCTTCAGTCTGCCTTCTATAGGATCTATCAACTGGAACATGGACCCTACAACACACACAAAGAGAAGCGACTCTCGTGTTCATTCTGTGGAAAAGCTTTCAGTTGTCCCAAACACGTGGAGATCAACCAGAGGATGCACATGGGGGAGAAACAGTTTGGCTGGCATCTGTGCCAAGGCTAGTTTCTCCCACTCGTTCAATCTGAAGAGACACCAGAGGGTTCACAAGGGAGAAATCCTACAGCTGCCCCCAGTGTGAAAGGGTGTTCTTACACCTGCACCAGCTGAAGATGCACCTGAAGGTCCACACGGGATAGAGGCCATTCACCTGCACGCACTGCAGGAAGAGGTACACAGAGAGTAGATTCAGGTTACACCAGCAGAAAATGCACACAACAGTAGTGTATAGTGATGTAATGTAGTACTAGTTAGTTTGTCATCAATTATGTTAGTTTAGGATGTAGTAGGGAACTGGATGAACTGAGGAAAGAATGAGTATGATGAGGCAGAGTAGATGATATGGTGATGGTTGATGTGATGGTGTCTAAAGATTATTCACAAATGAAAAGTGACAGGGGGGATACACCCTTGGGGCCTGGGGTCACAGCCAGGGATCAGCCATTATTGATGGCGACCCTGGAGCAATTAGGGTTCTTTTTTTTAACTAGGCAAGTCAGGCGGGAGTGTGTTGAAGGCGGGAGAGACTGGACCTCCGACGCGGCTGGTCACAAACACTGGCCCCGGATCAGGACCCTGGATCAGGAGCCGTCCCTTTTCGTTCCCGAGTCTGAACCAGGTCCCAACCGCGAGGGACAGAGACTTCACCACCACAGAGAACACAACCAGTGGACAGGTGGACTCAACAACCTCAGTCCTGGTGGTCATCAGAGAGACAGAGGCTCCAATCAGGTATCCAGTCTGCAGCCCAGAACATTCTCTTCACAGTCTCAGTGCAGTGATGAAGCAGGACCTGAGGCTGATAGAGATAGACCCTCCTGTTCCTATGATGCAAACACCACAGTATCCATGATGAACTGAGCAGGTCATCTTTGGCTTTAGCCTTCACAGAGGGTGGTGGGAGTCTAACAGGAAGCCTTTCTTCTCCTTCAGGATCTTGTCTAATGTCTGGTGACTGGGTTCAAGTCTAGCCTTCCTCAGTTGCCTCATGGTTACCCCACCAATACAGACAGGGTCGGGTTGAGCACTCACCAGAAGAAGCACCTAGCCTACAACACAGCACACAATCCCAACAACACCCAAGCAATGGCTAGATGTCAAGGAGGGAGCTCAAAGACTAACAACCTGAGGGTGGTGGCTCCTGCTTCTACCTCCTCTGGTGTCATTGGGTCACAATGTGGGAGGCTAAGCATTAGGATGGACACTGACAAGCCGTATGCCTGCCTCACGTGTGGGAAGTGCTTTGCTAACGCAAACTACAGTATGTGAAGGAGCACCAGACCGTTCCCACCAAGGAGAGGCCCTACAAGTGTAAACTAGACCTTCTCCTTCCTGACTAATGTTAACAGACATAGGAGTGTCCACAATGGAGATAAGCCACACCACTACAATTTGAGTTTTACGCAGGGGATATCTGGGAACCATTCTTTAGCTGATATTATAGTTATCATGCGAAGTGTCTTGGGGTATGACGGTAATTAACCACACACCCCTTAATAACTAGTTATTTGAAACAGGCTTGTGTAAATACCTGTTTTTAGAGCAACAGTAAACCTAGGCTAGAACAAGGACAGTTTAATATTTACCTAACTGAGGTGATGTAGCTCGAATAAAGTAATTTATTTTCTACACTATTCTTGTTAACAGTAATTTCTAAAGTCTGCGCTGAGCTTGAAATATAATGATCATAGTACATTTGATTTGTAATGTAATAAGCAGTACCGTAAAAAAATCAGCGCGCATAACTTAAAAATTCAACCACACCCTTTCAGCCACAATGCCAGCCAATAAGATCCTTTCTCTTCAGTATAAACGGAAGTGAACAGTGACCAAGAATAATTTCCACATTAGCGTTTGTCGTTATTTAGCCGTGCATTAACACATTGTAATTTAAAATATGACACATTTAACAGCATAACATACACTAGGTAGTGTTTATTTCATGTTGGAGACCGGACTTAGTTGATAATTGTTATCGGTAACTACTAACGTTAGCTAGCGAACAATGGATCAATGTATGGTTTTTCACACTCAAATAGCCTCCATCATGGAGGTGCTAGCGAATGCAGCCGTGGCAGAGATCTGTAAACTCGTAGACGACGACTATGCAGTGTTTCGTTTGGAAATTACTCAAAGCCAGAAAGAAAACAGGGCAATGCGGAGGAAACTACAGCTACTGGAACTGAAGGTATCACGGGAGCGCGTCCTCGCCAGTCGTCCCAGAAGTGTCAAGATCCTCGACCGATACAGAGGAATGGCAAGAGGTAGGCCCTTCCCCATATGCGCGACTTGTTTACCACAGATGTGGTTAAACGGAATTGGGTCTTGGTCAGTTTTTTAGATAGTATGCAATAATCCCCCTGATTACTAAGCCGTCTTGCACAACAATATCACATTTTAACTAGTTTCTTCATTTATTGCATTTCGTTCAATAAATAGTATACCAAGAAGTTATGAGAAGTGTTACCTTACTTCCTGGCCAATTCTAGACAGTGCCATTCGTGTACTGTTGAGCAATGACCATAGTTAACCTATCCACCTCTTTTCCCCAAATCACTCTCTCAGGTGAAGGACATCTCACTGGAGGCCACAGGAGCTTTGTGAAGCCAGCGGGACACAATACATGGCGAGATGACCAACCAATCACTGTTGATGAGGGGAGTGGAACCTCAACCCAGCATGTTATTGTGATAGAGGTTAGTGTAATAGTGTTATGTAAAAAATTTGTTACTTTGTAAATCAAATGTGGACAGTTTATTTCAGCAATGCTTTCCTTAGCTGTTCACTTGCTTACATGTACAGTGCATTCGGAAAGTATTCAGACCCCTTCCCTTTTTTACCACTGTTATTACACCCTTATTCTAAAATTGATTAAATACATTTTTTCCCCTAATCAATTTACGCAAAATACCCCATAATTACAAAGCGAAAACAAGTTTAGATATTTTTGCAAATGTATTAAAAATAAAAAACATACCTTATTTACGTAAGTATTCAGACCCTTTGCTCTGAGACTCAAAATTGAGCTCAGGTGCATTCTGTTTCCATTAATCATCCAATGAAGTAGAAACATCAAGGAGTCCACCGGTGGTCAATTAAATTGATTGGACATGATTTGGAAAGGCACACACCTGTCTAAACAAGGTCCCACAGTTAACAGTGCATGTCAGAGAAAAAAACTAAGCTGTGATGTCGAAGGAATTGTCCGTAGAGCTCCGAGACAGGATTGTGTCGAGGCACAGATTTGGGGAAGGGTACCAAAATATTTCTGCAGCATTGAAGATCCCCAATAACACAGTGGCCTCTATTTTTAAATGGAAGACATTTTTGAACCACCAAGACTCTTCCTAGAATTGGCTGCCAGGTCAAACTGAGCAATTGGGGGAGAAGGGCCTTGGTCAGAGAGGTGACCAATAACCCGATGGTCACTGTCAGAGCTCCTCTGTGGAGATGGGAGAAGCTTCCAGAAGGACAACAATCTCTGCAGTAGTCCACCAATCAGGCCTTTTATGGTAGTGGCCAGACAGAAGCCACTTCTCAGAAAAAGGCACATGACAGCCCGCTTGGTGTTTGCCAAAGGGCACCTAAAGGACTCTCAGACCATGAGAAACAAGATTCTCTGCTCTGATGAAACCAAGATTGAACTCTTTGGCCTGAATGCCAAGCATCACATCTGGCGGAAACCTGGCACCAACCCTACAGTGAAGCATGGTGGTGGCAGCATCATGCTGTGGGGATGTTTTTCAGGGACTGGGAGACTAGTCATGATTGAGGAAAAGATGAACGGAGCAAAGTACATAGATCCTTGATGAAATCCTGCTCCAGAGCACTCCGACTGAGGCGAAGGTTCACCTTCCAACAGCACAACGACCCTAAGCACACAGCCAAGACAATGCAGGAGTGGCTTTGGGACAAGTCTCAATGTCTTGAGTGGCCCAGCCAGAGCCCGGACTTGAACCTGACCAAACCTCGTTGGAGAGACCTGAAAATAGCTGTGCAGCGATGCTCCCCATCCAACCTGACAGCGCTTGAGAGGATCTGCATACAAGAATGGGAGAAACTCCCCAAATACAGGTGTGCCAGCCTTGTAGCGTCATACCCAAGAAGACTCGAGGCTGTCAAGTGCTTCAAGAAGTACTGAGTAAAGGGTCTGAATACTTATGCAAATGTTACATTTCAGTTTTTATTTTTAATACATTTACCAACATTTCTAAAAACCTGTTTTTGATTTGTCATTATAGGGTATTGTGTGTAGATTGATGAGGGGGAAAAAACTATTTAATCCATTTCAGAATACGTCTAACAAAATGTGGAAAAGGCGACGGGGTCTGAATACTTTCCTTATGCACTGTGTTTTGTGTGGTCCCCAGGAAGAGTAGCTGCTGCTTTAGCACCCTGAATTTTATGGCCCAAAAAACTTGCATAAACATTGAATATAATATAGGCTAGTGATGTGCGAGTTGACTCATAACTGCATTGCTCGTGGTTATATCCGCATTCCGCGGGGTGGGTGGATTTAGTGTCATTGAATATTATATGGGTGGGTTGATAGAAGAGAAAACAATGCATAAATCCATACATGTGCAATTCATATCTATAGGCTTCTTTCTTTTATTATATGCATAAGCCAAGCTTTAGGGCCTAACTGTACCCGTGCCAAATAAGCTACACAATTGTTTTTTGTTTCAACTACTGTGTTAATATATCACGGGATCCGGCAGTCTAACAGGAGAGTTTGAGCACAAGAGAACCATAGAAAAAAATATGGTCCAAAATGTAAGGTTTTATTTACAAGTGCACTTTACAAGGTGAATATTTACAAAAATGGCTCAGAATTTATCCAACAATTACGTCCTGGTAGCCTTTTGCAGTCGACAAAGTGCAAAATCATGCAATAGCAACTGAAAGGCAAAACGCATAAAGCCTATAACGGGCCAACAAACTTCACTCGACTGAGAATTTGTTTAGAGAACTTAACGTGTTGCTATCTTCACAGCAGTTCTACTGATAATGGTAAAGATATACCCACAATATCCCCCGGCACACCCAGTTGGAGAGAAACCATACCGATGCAAACTAAGCGGATACATGGCTAGATCATTGTAAAAGACACTAAAAGGAAATCCGATAGACAAACTTAAATCATAATTGCTACAGTTATTGGTTAAGCAATAGAATGGATAATTTTCCGAATATAGCATGACTCCAAAACAGGACTAACCAATGCAATGACCGATGGTATGAAGTGCGTGCGCTAGCAACACTGCTTGCCCGACACCAACGGATGGCAGGGAGCTCGGCGACCGTGATGTACTGCGCCGTATGCACTACCCTCTGTAGCACCTTGTGGTCGGATGACAAGCAGTTGCCATACCAAGCAGTGATGCAGCCAGTCAAGATGCTCTCAATGGTGCAGCTGTAGAACCTTTGAGGATCTGAGGGTCCATGCCAAACCAACAGGTAGCCTATTACAATGAATTAAACTTGTAAAATAAAGCACATTCTTTCTTATAAACAAATGAAATAGTCCTTGAGTTTGTTACTTCTAATGGCACAAACAAGTGGTGCACTCATAAGTGTAATGCAGTTTATACACTGAACAAAAATATCAGATTTGACTGAGTTACAGTTCATATAAGGAAATCAGTCAATTGAATTAAATTCATTAGACCCTAATCTATGGATTTCACATGACTGGGAATACAGATACCTTTGGTCACAGATACCTTTTTAAAAAACAAGGCAGGGGCGTGGATCAGAACCAGTCAGTATCCAGTGTGACCACCATTCACCTCATGCAGCGTGACATCTCCTCCTCCTTCGCATAGAGTTGATCAGGCAGTTGATTGTGGAGTGTTGTCCCACTCCTCAATGGCTGTGCAAAGTTGCTGGATATTGGCAGGAACTGGAAAACGCTGTTGTACACGTCAATCCAGAGCATCCCAAACATGCTCAATGGGTGATATGTCTGAGTATGCAGGGCATGGAAGAACTGGGACATTGTCACGGTATCACTGTGCATTCAAATTGCCATTGATAAAATGCAATTGTGTTCATTCTCTGTAGCTTATGCCTGCCCATACCATGACCCTACTGCCACCATGTGGCACTCTTCATAATGTTGACATTAGCAAACTGCTTGCCCAAACAACGCCATATACGCCATCTGCCCGGTACAGTTGAAGTTGAAACCAGGATTCATCCGTGGGTGCACACTTCTCCAGCGTGCCAGTGGCCATCAAAGATGAGCATTTGCCCACTTTAGTCATTCACGACGCCGAGCTGCAGTCAGGTTAAGACCCTGGTGAGGAAGATGAGCACGCAGATGAGCTTCCTTGAGAAGGTTTCTGACCATTTGTGCAGGAGTTCTTCAGTTGTGCAAACCCACAGTTTCATCAGCTGTCCGGTAGGCTACCCACAGGTGAATAAGCCGAAATGTGTAGGTCCTGGGCTGGCGTCGTTACACGTGGTCTGCAGTCAGCATGCCAATTGCATGCTCCTTTGAAACTTGACATCTGTGGTATTGTGTTGTGACGAAACTGCACATATTGGAGTGCACCTTTGTAATGAAGCTTAATCAGCTTCTTGATATGCAACACCTGGCAGGTGGATAGATTACCTTTGCAAATGAGAAATGCTCACTAACAGGGATGTAAACAAATTTGTGCACAAAATTTTAGACAAATAAGCTTTTTGTGCATATGGACATTTTCTAGGATCTGGAGAACGGTGGTTTGACGTGACAAGAGAGCAAATCATCACATGCTGTTCAAAAGGCCTAAATATTCAATAAATAAATGAATAGCCTAAATGTTGAAGAAAGACATAATTATTCAGAATATTTAAGAGAAAGTGAGCTGTACAGCGCATTTTCTATATTTGCAGGCCTACCTGTTAGGGTAACTTGGGGTAAAATGCCGCCAGGGGTAATCGCTCCCCTGCCTGTACTTTTCACAGAAACCACTTTGTTACAATTACTTTCCCTGGATGCCACTACTCTTTCTCAACAAAAACATCTGTCTCATAACAATTTAAGCCAATCAACAAAAATTGAGGTAGGGTGGGTTTTTACCCAAAGTTACCCTACAATTGATCCGTGTTACATTCAGCCCCACTCTCCCCTATGGACTCATTGTGAAGCAGTAACAAGTACCACTGCTAAAAACTTGGTTTCAAAATGGTGCAGTTCGCGCATATTTAGGAGTTTAGGAGAGAGAAATAAATAAAGTAGGAATGGAAAGCTGGGAACCCCCTCTTTTTAACAAAGGCCATTAAAACAGTTTCCCCCTGCGATTGCATTATGAATTGTTGTGCATTGACTGCTTGTTTCCCTCTCTATGGCACTCGCAAGTCGCAACTTGAATGTGCCTTGAGTAGGGTTGGGACGATATAATTAAATTGAATATTGTGATCTTTGACATTGACGATTATATTGAGACGCGATATTTGGAGTCGCATATCGTAGAAGAGGTCTCCCCAAATATCGCCCAATCCTACTTAATAGGAATATTTCTCTCAAATAGTACGCACAACAAGCCGACTAGTAAATAGATAAGCTATTCTAGTATGGAATGCCTGGTTTTGTTCGTCATTACTCGTTTTGTTTGCAGAGGAAATTAAATGTAAACTGTTCTAGCATCTTCAATGTGCGTCTTTTTCATGTGGCATATTTTTTTGCCGTGGGATAAATTATTTTGCTGTGGCGAACCGCTAAAGGACTGCCGTGGGAAAACTACAGTAGAACACACTAGAGTACAGTAATGTACTGTACTTCGATGTCCAAACTTGTGAAACAGACGTCTGATGGTTTCAAATTTTGTCTGGTCCTGATCAACCAAAGGTGGTCTTGTTTTGGGGTGGAGCTCATTAGAATAATAGCCAGTGTGTAGAATAATAACCAAATATGCTAAATACAGATATGACATATTTCTCTACCTTTGTGTACCTATTCAGGATACATCATAATGAAGAGAATGATATTCATACCCATAATTATGCTTTTCTGTATAGTACAGATCAGGGACCCATGATGTAATTCTGTTAACTTCACCTACTGTAGCTGAATAACCAAAAGACATTTCTTCAAACTCAGCGTGTCATGTCACAGCTGACACCCCATTATTTCTGCAGACATCTTTGAATCTTAAGTCAGAGCAGATATTTAAGTTTTTGGAAAACACGGTTGCATAAAAAAAGAGGGAGATTTTACTGTAATTCTGTTACCAAAATGTGCATTTGTACAGTTCTTCCGGTAAATGTGTTTTTGAAATTCTCTGTGTAAATTATTCAAAGTAGTCCTTGTGCATAGAGTTGTATGGTTTGTTAAACTTTGAAATCAATGGTTTTTGTTTGGCATGCATTTTAAAGTGAAATCTAAGTAAGTAATTCCATTACACCATCATTTAAATGGTTCCATTTACGATGATGATGATGATGATCGGGACCTGTTAGTGGTAGTTTTGTGATAAATGCACTGTGCATTTTTCTAAACGTTCCCAATTTTAATCTTCACACCCCTAACAGTTAATAGCCTAATTTTCTTGTCAGTCGGCACATGCAGAGGCCTCAGGTCCTGGAAGATTATCTCTGGTCAAGCAGGAGAGGACTGAAGGAGAGGACCCACAAGACAGCAGACACATCCAGACTGGAGAAGAGGCTGGAGTGGAACTCCCTTCGCCCCAGCCCAGGACCCGACGAAACATCACTGAGGTCAGTGTAACACCATCCTCAAGTCAGAGACCGACACAGAGACTTTACCTGTAACACAAAGGCTGTCACCGACTAAGAGTTTGTTTTAATCAAATATATACAGATTGTCTGATGCTTTAAGCGAACTGTTTGATGAAACAATTAAGACACAAATGATTAGAGGGAGTCCGACCACAATTGATTTGATTGTGCCGCCTGGCTCAGACTTGCTGCACTTTGTTTAAAAAAAGGACAGAGTGACTGTGTCACTAGCACCCGTTGTCTCTCCCTCTCCTCCCTGCTGCAGTGACCACAGAACATCCGTGTGTATAGCACTGTCTGTGTTGCAACACAACTTTTCAGTCAGAAATGGCTGTAAAGGCTATGTTACCAAAATCTAATTTGTTTAGGAAAAACATTCCCTATTCCCTCAACCCTTGCTGTCTTTGTGACACATGTATGCTTCGCATGCATGCGACAAATAGGGCCTGACCTATAGCATATCATAATCGCATCAATAAATAGGTTATAACAAACTGAAAGCCGTAACTCATGTGACAGCAAAATGGATGCAGAGGATGTGACCAATAAACTCAAAATGGGGAATGTTTACTGGCTGTGCAGGAGGTAAAAGGGAAGTCAGATGAATACATTTGACTAGTTGGGGAAAATACTGTGGCTCAAGAAAAATAAGACAGTGCTTTATAACCATTATAGACTTACTAAATATACCCACACAGTAACAACCACCTACTGCACACGTCAAAATAGTTTAGTCAGATTTAGTCTGATGAGCTGACTTATTTTTACCCACAACATCATATTTATGTCTACATGATTTGGTTTTACAACAGCAAAATAATTATAACTACAGTACAGGTCTCATGTAGTGGAGATGGGTAAACACTCCATGTTGAACATGTTTATTATCTGTGTGTGTGTACCTGAGGGAGTGTATGTCTGTGTAATCTGTATCACCTGTCTCTTCCAGGAGGATGAAGGTCCAGAGGTGCAGCTGGTAAAGGAGGAGGGTTTGGGGAACCCTGAGGGGACCATGGTCATGGAGGACAACCAGACTACACCTCCTCCTGAACCCACAGAGGAACCAGCTGAGCAGCACAGGACCACACACAGTCTCACTGAGGTGAGCCCACTGTGAACTACTGTCTGTATGGTATTAGGTCAGGGCCCATATCCACAAAGCCTCTCAGAGTAGGAGTGCTGATCTAGGATCAGTTTTGTCTTTTAGATCATAATGAATAAGACGATCAGGTCTTATACTCGATCAGCACTTCAACTCAGACTCTGTGGATACGGGCCCAGGTCTTGATTAATTTTGTCCTAAGTGTGGAACCATGCCTTTTGAATGATCAAACCATGAAAATGTCAAGTAATCAAATCAACTAACATGTTTGCATAGTACTCCTAGCAATCCCTCATTACCCAATCAGAAGATGCTCCATATATCCGATTTCAGTAACACTTTACATAACACATTTTGACACGGTCTAATCCATGTCATAAAACTGTCATGACACATATTTACACCGGTTGTGATCTATATTACATTATTGTATGGCACCCACATGTATTCAACTGTGTTTTTTCCCTGCCAAGAGGTTCCTTTCATCCTTTGTTGTAATGAATTCTTTAGTCGTTTTTGTTTATCATATTTTAAGTAACTTGTAGAAAATACACTTTGACACCCATGAAGCATTATGACCATCCTGTGTCGCTTTACTTGGACAAATAAAATACACTGACACTGTCAAGAAGCATTAGGACTATCATATAAGCCAGATAAGGGCATGTATGTGATAGACCTATGTCAGTCATCAGTCAAAAAGAGGGTGTCTTTTCCTGCTCTTGAAATCTGCTCCTGCATTCATCAGCAACAAAGCATTGGGGAAGGTGCATGTCTGACATCAATGTGTGCACAATTACAATAATATATGAATATGCTCAATTTCAGAAAATGTTCCAGGTAGGATTTGTGGGTTTTGACGCTCCTATGTAGGTGTCATAACCAGCCATAAAATAATGCAATAGGTCACAAGAGGTCTAAGTATGTGTCATGGCCATATTTTTACAGGTTATGTCGGCTGTTGAGATATTGACACAGTTATGACCGTGTTATGATGCTAGGTGTCACGTAAAGTGTTACCCACATGTCTTGATCCAACATCCTCTCACTCTGTATCTCTTACAGTCAGTAGACATGGAGGATGGGAAGCCTGATCTGCTGATAGTCAAAGAGGAGACAATAGAAGATGGACCCGAGAGCATTGATCTGCTGAGTGGACTAAAGATGGGGGAGCAAGGTAAGAGAGAAATACATATAACCTACATACAGTAATAAATCTTCCTGACCATTTTTATTTTCCTTTTCTTCATTCATAAAATTAAATCAATAGAACTTGTTTACATAGAAAAACACATCCCAATGTATGAACTTGACCAGATAATTGACAAAAAAATATCCATATGTAGCATTCTCTTCCATGTTTGTAAAGTTTATTTTCTACTCTCTTCCTGCAGGTGATTGGATGGAGGCTAAAAGAGGAGACTGGACAGCCATCTCTGATTCCCAGACCGGTGCAGCCAAAGGCCCAGGGGACAACATCACAGAGCAGGCCAGGACCAGAGGCGAGGTCAGTGGATGGGACAGCGTCCTCAACTCTGGGCTGGGGAACAACACTGTTAACCAGAAACAGACAGTCGAACACAAAACAACAACCGAATTTAGTCTCCATGCCAACAGACTGGCTGAGACCAGGGCGAGGTGTAGATTTGGTCTGTGGGGACGGGGAGGTGTCCGTATGTGGAGGGAGAGAACAGACACAGACTCGGCTAGCGACGCTCCGTCCTGCTCCTATAGTTGTGATTCAGAGAGACTGATGGCACCTCAGGTTAAGCCCCTAGCAGGTGCTGGCTTCAGCCTGCCTTCTATAGGATCTATCAACTGGAACATGGACCCTGCGACAACACAGACACTCCCTGGCCTTCATGCTCCTCACACTCTCCTTATGTTAAACCAGACCTCAGACAATGCCAGTGCCTCAACACTAAATGGCTACACAAGCCCATTGACAAATGAGAGTAGCAGAGACGGAATCAGCAAAGGTGGCAGGGCCAAAGAGAAGCGCTTCCCGTGTTCGTTCTGTGGGAAAGCCTTCAGTTTCCCCAAACACGTGGAGATCCACCAGAGGATACACACTGGGGAGAAACCGTTCGGCTGTAGCCAGTGTCACATGCGCTTTGCCCAGGCTGGCCACCTGAAGAGGCACCAGAGAGTCCACACAGGGGAGAAACCCTACAGCTGCCCCCAGTGTGAGAAAAGGTTCTCCCACCAGCATCAGCTGAAGCTGCACCAGAGAGTCCACACAGGGGAGAAACCCTACAGCTGCCACCAGTGTGAGAAAAGGTTCTCCCACCAGCACCATCTGAAGATGCACCTGAAGGTCCACACGGGAGAGAGGCCGTTCGCCTGTACGCACTGCGGGAAGAGGTTCTCAGAGAAGAGCTCTCTCAGGATACACCAGCAGAAAATGCACACAGCCCATGTATAGAGTATAGTGATATGTAGTACTAATTATTTTGTTTGCAGTTAATTATGTTGGTTTTGGATGTATAGGGAACTGGATGAGGTGAACTGAGGAAAGACTGAGTATGATGAGACAGAGTAAATTATATGGTGATGGTGTTTGTGAATATGCTTCACTGATGAAGAGTGACAACTCTGTCCCTTTAGGTTAATACTGGTGTTTTATAATAAGGAAATGATAGTGCCTTAATTCATGTTTACTTTAAATAAAGTAGTGATGTGTGTAATGTTGAAACTTTTCCAAAGTACTTAAAAATGTATTTTATCAAAGCAAGGGTACCAGATTTACATAAGTTATTCTGCACTGAACAAAATAAATGCATCATGTAACAACTTCAAAAATGTTACTGAGTTAAAATGAATTCGTTAGTCCCTTATCTATGGATTTCACATGATTTGGATTCAGTGTTGTGTTCAAGACCACCTAAAGCGAGACCAATTCAAGACAGACCAGAAAAACGAGACGATTGGTATTTTGTCCAATCGCCACCATTGTAAGAGTTAAACATGCCCAATTTTTCTTTAGACATTAAGAAAAAATGCATGCTAAGGGAAAATAGAGCCACTCTACAAATTACTAACCCAAACACAGGGAACAATGAGGTCCTTCTACATCTTCAGAGAAGGGCTAAGGATTTATAATATAATAATGCTATTTACATTACTATTTTCAATTATGTTCTGATTTAATTTATTGCATTTTTGTTGGAAAGGGTTAACACTCAAGAGAAAAAAGATTCAATCATGATGTCTCTGGGTAGATAAATCTAGCTTGCCATGTAAGCCATTGGCTAGGCCACCAGAGGCTAGGCCACCAGAAGCTAGGCAGAAGGGATCTGCCATTCAACTGTATAAGGGCAAAATTTTGGCGTGACAATGGAATCAACCAATTACATTTTGACTTGTAATGAATGGGTTGAACCGTTTTTACAAAAAAAAACATATGGAAACATCTGCCTTCTCAATGGCCAACAGGTCATGTCACACACAGGTCACACTGCGCAATAGCGAGCAGTAGTTCTCATGGTCTAGCTAGCTATCTTTAGTTGTAGGCTCATTTGCAGTGGCTGCAGCAGTTATTGAGGAAGATGTTGCTAATGTTGGCTTCTCCCTTTTCAACAACAACTTCCAACAAGAAGTTAAGTTTCAAATGATCATCTGGTGAGTTGAACTGTTTTATTGGAGCTCACTTGCTTTTCTTAGCCATCTCTTTGAAAATATAAACTTTAGGTCACCGGTTACTTTGTGCTAAATGTTAAATGTTTTTTGCAGTGGGAAGTAATAGTTCTACATTTTCATTAGGAAATGCGTCGCCCCCAATCATGTGACTAAATAAAAATAAACTACACTATGAAACAAAGAGAAATTATATAACGAATGATAGTAAAAAGCATTGGGGCACCTTAACTTCTTATGGCTGCCATCCCGTTAACGGGATAATTGTCATCAACAACCGCTGAATTGCATATATTTATATTCATGAAATCACAAGTGCAATATAGCAAAACACAGCTTAGCCTTTTGTTAATCTACTTGTCCTGTCAGATTTTGAAAATATGCTTTACAGCGAAAGCAATCCAAGCGTTTGTAAGTTTATCGATCGCTCGACAAAACATTATGTACACCTAGCATCAAGTAGCTTGGTCACAAATCAGAAAAGCAATCAAATTAATCGTTTACCTTTGATCTTTGGATGTTTTCACTCACGAGACTCCCAGTTACACAAATGTTCCTTTTTGTTCCATTAAGATTATTTTTATATCCAAAATACCTCCGTTTGTTTGGCGCGTTATGTTCAGAAATCCTCAGGAAAGAGCGGTCACGATAACGCAGACAAATTCCAAATAGTATCCGTAATGTCCACAGAAACATGTCAAACGTTTTTTATAATCAATCCTCAGGTTTAAAAAAATATATAAATCGATAATATATCAACCGCAACTGTTTTTCAGTCGGAGAGGGAAAGGCAAAGGCTGCCCAAACTCTGTTACGCATACAAAACGCTGCTGGCACCCGGCCATACAATGACGCGATGTTATCTTTCTCGCTCATTTTTCAAAATAAAAGCCTGAAACTATGTCTAAAGACTGTGGCAGGCTATGGAACATGGAGTTTAAAATAGAAGCCACTTCCTTTCTGTTTGATTTTCCTCATGGTTTCGCCTGCAATATCAGTTCTGTTATACTCGCAGACAATATTTTGACAGTTTTGGAAACTTTAGAGTTTTCTATCCAATACTAATAATAATATGCATATATTAGCAACTGAGACTGAGGAGCAGGCCGTTTAGTTTGGGCAACTTATTCATCCAAGCTACTCAATACTGCCCCCCCAGCCATAAGAAGTTAAATTACATTTCTTGGAGAAGAAAAAGCCATCTTGGCTCCTTCATTCATTGAATCAGATGGCTCATTCATCAAAGCCCACTGATATTGCAAACTACTAATACATTTTCATTGGCAAGTTAAGCAAACTTAAGTATGACATGCCAGCAACAAACGCTGACACTACACATCCAAGTATATCGGACCAAATTATTAAAGACATTGTACTTTTGAATTCCGTAAAGTCAGTGTGGAAGAGGTGGAAAAATGTATTTATCAACAATGACAAGCCACCGGGGTCTGACAATCTGGATGGAAAACTACTGAGGATAATAGCAGACAATATTGCCACATCTTCAATTTAAGCCTACTAGAGAGTGTGTGTCCTCGGTCCTGGAGGGAAGCTAAAGTAATTCAGCTACCCAAGAATAGTAAAGCCCCCTTTACTGGCTCAAATAGCCGACCAATCAGTCTGTTACCAACCCTTAGTAAACTTCTGGAAAAAATTGTGTTTGACCAGATACAATGCTATTTTACAGTAAACAAATTGACAACAGAATTTCAGCATGCTTATAGGGAAGGACACTCAACAAGCACAGCACTTACACAAATGACTGATGATTGGCTGAGAGAAATTGATGATAAAATGATTGTGGGGACTGTCTTGTTAAACTTCAGTGCAGCTTTTGACATTATCGATCAGTCTCGGCTGGAAAAAACGTACGTGTTATGGCTTTACACCCCCTGCTATAATGTGGATAAAGAGTTACTTTTCAAACAGAACACAGAGGGTGTTCTTTAATGGAAGCCTCAAATATAATCCAGTTAGAATCAGGAATTCCCCAGGGTAGCTGTTTAGGCCCCTTGCTTTTTTTCAATTTTTACTAACAACATGCCACTGAGTATAGCCAGAGTGTCTATGTATGCGGATGACTCAACACGTCAGCTACTACAGCGACTGAAATGACTGCAACACTCAACAAAGAGTTGCAGTTAGTTTCAGAGTGGGTGGCAAGGAATAAGTTGGCCTTAAATATTTCTCAAACTCAAAGCATTGTATTCGGGAACAAAACACTCAAACCCTAAACCTCAACTAAATCTTGTAGTAAATAATGTGGAAATTGAGCAAGTTGAGATGACTAAACTGCTTGGAGTAACCCTAGATATGTCAAAACATATTGATGCAGTGGTAGCTAAGATGGTGAGAAGTCTGTCTACACTAAAGCGATGCTCTGCCTTCTATCAACAACACTATCAACAAGGCAGGTCGTCTTGGTTTTGTCACACCTTGACTACTGTGTGTGGTCAGATGCCACAAAAAAAGGACTTAGGAAAATTCCAATTGGCTCAGAACAGGGCAGCGCGGCTGGCCCTTGGATGTACACAGAGAGCTAATATTAATAATATGCATGTCAATCTCTCCTGGCTGAAAGTGGAGAAGAGTGACTTCATCACTACTTTTATTTATGAGAGGTATGTTGAATGCACCGAGCTGTCTGTCTAAACTACTGGCACACAGCTCGGACCCACATGCATACCCCACAACACATGCCACGAGGTCTCCTCAGAGTCCCCAAGTCCAGAACAGACACACAGTACTACATGGAACTCTATTTCACATCAAATAACTGACACAAACAGTAAAATTAGATTTAAAAAACAGATAAAGAAACACCTTATGGAACAGCGGGGACTGTGAAGCAACACAAACATTGGCACAGCCACATGCACACATGATAACATGCACACTATACATACACATGGATTTAGTACTGTAGATGTGGTGGAGTAGGGGCCTGAGGGCACACAGTGTGCTGTGAAATATGTGAATATATTGTTTTTAAAATTGTATAAACTACCTTACTCTTCCTGGGGTCCAGCAAAATTATCTGCTGTTTTGGCATAATAAATACAAATACCCGATGTTTCCCTAATGTTTTTTTATTAGTATTCCTATATCTTTTTCAAATTGGCACTCTCAAAATCACATCACATTTTTGTTGTCCACAAGTCCACAATGCTTAAACCACAACCCGAGACCATTTTGGAGGTCTGGGGAAAATCAGAAAACAATTTGTGGAGTATTTTTGTAAAAATAATGTATTCTTTTTTTGTTTTTGCTCAATCTAATAGGGTGGGCCTGGCCATGCCTTCACCCCTGAAGAAAACAGGGCATGATGACTTAATTGTGCATCACAAATAGCCTACTAACAAAGACTTTGGCCCAAACTTTTTCAATACCTGGTTTGCATACCCAATTACTTGTAGATATCACAAGTTGAAAAAAAGTTGATACGCGTCAGAGGGGATTAAGAAGTGATTATACGAAATGGCCATAACAAAAGTGGGTATACAGCGTATACCCACTTTTGTTGTGAAATTGTTGGATTACTTGTTAGATATTACTGCATGGTCGGAACTAGAAGCACAAGCATTTCGCTACACTTGCATTAACATCTGCTAACCATGTGTATGGTTTGATTTATACCTGCTTATAGCCTCCGTTTTACAACAAGTGCACTCCTTCTTCATGAGAACACACACTGTTTCCTACTGCTAATGTTCGTCTCACCACTGATCAACTCGTTGTTAACTGGCTAGTTAGCATCACGAACAACCTAAGGCAAAGAGATCTATTCCATCGCTATGGCAGCGAACGTTCTGACCGGGGACTGAAATTCTAATTCGGACAACTTTAGGGATGAATTCGAGGACTATGCGCTGGCAACCGGTCAACATGAAAAACCCAATGAGTTCCAAGCAGCAACTCTGAGGAGCTTAATGGGCAGAGAATCCAGGCATATCTACCTGCGCAATCTCACACTCAACAACAGTGTGATGCAAAGGCCATGCTGGATGCATTGGATAATTACTTCAGACCTACCAGGAACGTCATTTACGAGCAGTTTGATTTTGGAAGCTGCAAACAGAAAGAGGGTGAGTCGGTAAACAAATGTGTAACCCATTTGAGAGAAAGATCCGCTACTTGTTAATACGGGGGATTGAAAGATGAACGTCAACCAAGAGAGAGGCTTAACATTAGCAACTGCCATTGAAATATGCCGCACTGCTATGAGAATGAGAGCAATAGAAATCTAAACCCCATGCACCGACGCTGATACTGTTCACACTGTTGCCAGGCAAACATTCAGACAAAACCAATCAAGGCAGAGTAATTCACAACGAATGGTGCACACTGTGGAAATGCACACGCAAAGAGCACTGCCTGCCTACGGAAAACCATGCAGAGCTTGTGGAACTAATAATCACTTTGCAAAAGTGTCTCAAAAGCAAAAAGGGCAGGATTCACTGTGTTGATGTCACTCAGTGTTCAGAACAGTGAAAGTGACATTTACATGCATGAATACATTGGGGCTGTACACTCGAGGGAAGAAATGGTTTGTGACAGTACGATTACACAGGCTGCAACAATGTCAACTGAATTCCAGTGCTACGTGCACTGTAATGAGCTACAAAGACAAAATCAATCTGGCACCTGACACACATTTCTTGCCCTGCTATATTAGACTAAAGCTGTACTCGGGAGAGTACTCCAGTTTGGTGTTTCTGTGGCGCCTGAGGTACACCAACGCAAGCAGCACAAGTTATTGGCTGGGCTCAAGGGCATTGAACCCATCGCTGATGATCGTAGGCCATGGTGACACACACTAAGAAGCAGAACGTGACCACGATGTGAAGTTCCTGGCACTGATGGAGCGCTGCCGATCAGTTAAGCTGCGCCTTGGCCTTAAGAAGCTGCAGTTCAAGGTGAAAGACCTCCACTTCCATGGCCACATTCTCACGGCAAAAGGCCTGAAGCCGGACCATGACAAGGTCAGAGCGATCCTCGACATGCCAAACCCGTCTGATGCAAAAGGAGTACAGCGTCTCGTCGGTTTTGCAAAGTTCATGTCACACCTATCAGCAGTTCGTGAGCATCTGCGCTGGCCGCTGGACAAAGACACACCTTGGCACTGGCTACCCAAAAATGAGACCGCGTTGCAGGAGCTGAAATCTCTGGCTTCATCCACATCAGTGTTGCTCTACTACAGCGTTACAAAGCCTTTCACAATCCAAGCGACTCCAGCCAAAGTGGACTTGGATGCTGCCTTATGCAGGCCAGCCTGTCGCGTTTGCCTCGAGCGCACTCACCCCCGCAGAACTACGCACAAATTGAGAGTGCCTCAGCATCCTCATCCCCTGCCAGCACTTCCATAACTACTTACATTTGAAGTCGGAAGTTTACATACAGTTAGGTTGGAGTCATTAAAACTTGTTTTTCAACCACTCCACAAAGCGTCCCACTTCGCTAAAAGCCAGAGAAAATTTAGAGCGCCAAATTCAAATAAATTCCTATAAAAATCTAACTTTCATGAAATCACACATGTAAGATACCAAATTAAAGCTACACGTGTGAATCCAGCCAACATGTCAGATTTCAAAAAGGCTTTTCGGCGAAAGCAAACGATGCTATTACCTGAGGATAGCACCTACATAAACAAAAGAGAGAAAACATATTTCAACCCTGCAGGCGCGACACAAAACGCAGAAATAAAAATATATATCATGCCTTACCTTTGACGAGCTTCTTCTGTTGGCACTCCAATATGTCCCATAAACATCACAAATGGTCCTTTTGTTCGATTAATTCCGTCCATATATATCCAAAATGTCCATTTATTTGGCACGTTTGATCCAGAAAAACACCGGTTCCAACTTGCGCAACGTGACTACAAAATATCTCAAAAGTTACCTGTAAACTTTGCCAAAAAATTTCAAACTACTTCTGTAATACAACTTTAGGTATTTCTTTAAGTAAATAATCGATAAAATTGAAGACGGGATGATCTGTGTTCAATACAGGAAGAAAACTAACTGAAGCATGCTTTCTGGTCATGCGCCTTTATCAAACAGTACACATGAAGTGACCCTCGTTCAAGATGGCCGTACTTCTTCATTACACAAAGGAATAACCTCAACCAATTTCTAGACTGGTGACATCCAGTGGAAGCGGTAGGGACTGCAAGCAAGTCCCTTAGAAATCTGGATTCCCAATGAAAACCCATTGAAAAGAGTGACCCCCCCAAAAAATCTGAATGGTTTGTCCTCAGGGTTTCGCCTGCTACATAAGTTCTGTTCTACTCACAGACATGATACAAACAGTTTTAGAAACTTCAGTGTTTTCTATCCAAATCTACTAATAATATGCATATCTTATCTTCTGGGGATGAGTAGCAGGCAGTTGAATTTGGGCATGCTTTTAATCCAAATGAACAAACTATGGTTTTGGCAAGTCGGTTAGGACATCTACTTAGTGCATGACAAGTCATTTTTCCAACAATTGTTTACAGACAGATTATTTCACTTATTTCACTCACTGTATCACAATTCCAGTTGGTCAGAAGTTTACAAACACTAAGTTGACTGTGCCTTTAAACAGCTTGGAAAATTCCAGAAAAGTATGTCATGGATTTAGAAGCTTCTGATAGGCTAATTGACATAATTTGAGTCAGTTGGCAGTATACCTGTGGATGTATTTCCAGGCCTACCTTCGAACTCAGTGCCTCTTTGCTTGACATCATCAGAAGAAATCAGCCAAGACCTCAGAAAAAAAATGTGGACCTCCACAAGTCTGGTTCATCCTTGGGAGCAATTTCCAAACGCCTGAAGGTACCACGTTCGTCCATACAAACAATAGTATGCAAGTATAAACACCATGGGACCACGCAGCCGTCATACCACTCAGGAAGGAGACACGTTCTGTCTCCTAGAGATGAACGTACTTTTGTGCGAAAAGTGCAAATCGATCCCAGAACAAAAGCAAAAGGACCTTGTGAAGATACTGGAGGAAAAAGATACAAAAGTATCTACACTGCTCAAAAAAATAAAGGGAATACTTAAACAACACAATGTAACTCCAAGTCAATCACACTTCTGTGAAATCAAACTGTCCACTTAGGAAGCAACACTGATTGACAATAAATTCCACATGCTGTTGTGCAAATGGAATAGACAACAGGTGGAAATTATAGGCAATTAGCAAGACACCCCCAATAAAGGAGTGGTTCTGCAGGTGATAACCACAGACCACTTCTCAGTTCCTATGCTTCCTGGCTGATGTTTTGGTCACTTTTGAATGCTGGCGGTGCTTTCACTCTAGTGGTAGCATGAGACAGAGTCTACAACCCACACAAGTGGCTCAGGTAGTGCAGCTCATCCAGGATGGATCAATTCGAGCTGTGGCAAGAAGGTTTGCTGTGTCTGTCAGCGTAGTGTCCAGAGCATGGAGGCGCTACCAGGAGACAGGCCAGTACATCAGGAGACGTGGAGGAGGCCGTAAGAGGGCAACAACCCAGCAGCAGGACCGCTACCTCCGCCTTTGTGCAAGGAGGAGCAGGAGGAGCACTGCCAGAGCCCTGCAAAATGACCTCCAGCATGCCACAAATGTGCATGTTTCTGCTCAAACGGTCAGAAACAGACTCCATGAGGGTGGTATGAGGGCCCGACGTCCACAGGTGGGGGTTGTGCTTACAGCCCAACACCGTGCAGGACGTTTGGCATTTGCCAGAGAACACCAAGATTGGCAAATTCGCTACTGGCGCCCTGTGCTCTTCACAGATGAAAGCAGGTTCACACTGAGCACATGTGACAGACGTGACAGAGTCTGGAGACGCCGTGGAGAACGTTCTGCTGCCTGCAACATCCTCCAGCATGACCGGTTTGGCGGTGGGTCAGTCATGGTGTGGGGTGGCATTTCTTTGGGGGGCCGCACAGCCCTCCATGTGCTCGCCAGAGGTAGCCTGACTGCCATTAGGTACCGAGATGAGATCCGCAGACCCCTTGTGAGACCACATGCTGGTGCGGTTGGCCCTGGGTTCCTCCTAATGCAAGACAATGCTAGACCTCATGTGGCTGGAGTGTGTCAGCAGTTCCTGCAAGAGGAAGGCATTGATGCTATGGACTGACCCGCCCGTTCCCCAGACCTGAATCCAATTGAGCACATCTGGGACATCATGTCTCGCTCCATCCACCACAGACTGTCCAGGAGTTGGCGGATGCTTTAGTCCAGGTCTGTGAGGAGATCCCTCAGGAGACCATCAGCCACCTCTTCAGGAGCATGCCCAGGCGTTGTACGGAGGTCATACAGGCACGTGGAGGCCACACACACTACTGAGCCTCATTTTGACTTGTTTTAAGGACATTACATCAAAGTTGGATCAGCCTGTAGTGTGGTTTTCCACTTTAATTTTGAGTGTGACTCCAAATCCAGACCTCCATGGGTTGATAAATTTGATTTCCATTGATCATTTTTGTGTGATTTTGTTGTCAGCACATTCAACTATGTAAAGAAAAAAGTATTTAATAAGAATATTTCATTCATTCAGATCTAGGATGTGTTATTATAGTGTTCCCTTTATTTTTTGAGCAGTGTATATCCACAGTAAAACAAGTCCTATATCGACATAAATTGAAAGGCCGCTCAGTAAGGAAGAAGCCACTGCTCCAAAACTGTCATTAAAAAAAGCCAGACTACGGTTTGCAACTGCACGTGGGGACATTTTTGAGAAATGTCCTCTGGTCTAATTAAACAACTGAAATAAAAAGAAAATGCATTTTCATTTGTTATGACTTGACTGAACTTAATGGTTGTGCTGTTATGTTTGCACTTTCTATTGAAACGATAATGTTATGGAGTCTAGTTGATAGGTAATCGACTAGCTGGGCTGTTTCCCAGACCCCGTATGTAGGGACTTGTACAATGCGTTCGTTCTTCTTTAATCTAACATATTTTACAGAAAACAAAGCGGTTTTATGCACTTACTGAATGAAAGCTGATAATTATGAATTTTTTTACTCCGCTGGTCTCTGGAAGATATTACGAGGCTTCACTGTCTGAGACAGAGTCAAGACTGAGTACAAATGTATCTGACACAAGACAGACACTCAACATGTCTTGAGTACTACAACACTGCTGAGAATACAGGTATGCATCTGTTGGTCACAGATACCTTAAAAAAGTTAGGGGCGTGGATCAGAAAACCAGTCACTATCTGGTGTGCCATCTGCCCGGTACAGTTGAAACCGAGATTCATCCATGAAGAGCATTCTTCTCCAGCATGCCAGTGGCCATTGAAGGTGAGCATTTGCCCACTGAAGTCAGGTCGAGACCCTGGTGAGGACGACGAGCACGCAGATGAGCTTCCCTCAGACGGTTTCTGACAGTTTGTGCAGAAATTCTTTGTTTGTGCAAACCCACGGTTTAAATCAACTGTCTGGGTGGCTGGTCTCAGATGATCCCGAAGCTGAAGAAGCCAGATGTGTAGGTTCTGGGCTGGCGCAGTTACACGTGGTCTGTTGATTTAAAATTAAATAAATAATAATAATAAAATAAAATAACCTCTAGTGTCTCCATTTTGATACTTGAATCACAGTGTTAGAGATGGGCTTGACTTTGGTTGACATTTTATTATAAACTGGGTGGTTTGAGCCTTGAATGCTTAACACCCGTATACCACAGGGATGACAAAACATTTATTTTTACTGTTCTCATAACATTTGTAACCAGTTCATAATAGCAATAGGGCACAAGGGGGCGTGGTGTATATAAATGTTTCTGTGTGTACAGCAAGAGTTTCTTATATAAACCTTTTATATGCTCTTCTGTACAATTTTGTGTTAACAGTCTGCGGTCCATGAGGACAGGCTGATGTCCGGTGTTGCTGACGGGAGAGACTGGACCTCTGACGCAGCTGGTCACAAACCCTGGCCCCAGATCAGAACCCTGGATCAGGAGCCGTTGCTCTTCTTTCCTGAGTCGGAACTAGGACTGAACCATGAGGGACAGAGACTCCACCACCACACAGAACACAACCAGTGGACAGGTGGACTGAACAACCTCAGTCCTGGTGGTCACCCGAGAGACCGAGGCTCCAGTCAGGGATCCAGTCTGCAGGCCAAACCCATCTCTTCACAGTCTCAGTGCAGGGATGAAGCAGGACCTGGGGCTGATAGAGATAGACCCTCCTGTTCCTATGATACAAACACCACAGTATCCATGATGAACAGAGCAGGTCACCCTGGGCTTCAGCCTTCACAGAGAGTGGTAGGAGACCCTCCTGGCAGTAGTCTATCAGCAAGTCTGTCTTCTCCTTCAGGATCTTGTCTAATGCCTGGTGAATGGGTTCAGGGGAAGCCTGGGTCCAGCCTTCCTCAGCTACCTCATGGTTACCCCACAAATACAGACAGGGCCAGGATGGGCGTTCACCACAAGAGGTACCTAGCCTATAACACAGCACATAATCCCAACAACACCCAAACAATGGGCAGAGGTCAAGGAGGGAGCTCAAAGACTAACCACCTAAGGGTGGTGGCTTCTGCTTCTACCTCCTCTGGTGTCATTGGGTCACAACATGGGAGGCCGAGCATTAGAACGGACGCCGACAAGCCGTACGCCTGCCCCACGTGTGGGAAGCGCTTTGCTGAGGCGAGCTATGTGAAGAAGCACCAGACCGTTCACACCAAGGAGAAGCCCTTCAAGTGCAAACTATGTTACAAGAGCTTCTCATTCCTGAGTAACCTTATCAGACACAGGAGTGTCCACAATGGGGAGAAATTGTAGCAGTGTGGCTTGAGATGCACACAGGGGATATCTGGGAACCATTTTTTAGCTGACATATTATAGTTATCGTGTGAAGTGTCTTTGGGGAAGAGAGTAATTAACCACATATCCCTCATTAACCCTTTGTTAATTTGTCAATTGAAACAGGTTTGTGTAAATCTGTTTTTAGAGAGACAGTAAACCTAGGCTAGAACAGGTTTTACCTTACTGAGGTGATGTAGATGGAATACATTTATAATTTTCTCTTCTACTCTATTCTTGCTAACACACTGTTCTTTCTAAACGAGTCTGCGCTCAGCTCGAAATATGGCAATCATAGGAGATTTTATGTGTAATGTACACTGAACTAAAATATAAATGCAACATGTAAAGTGTTGGTCCCATGTTTCATGAGCTGAAAAAGATCCCAGAAATGTTCCAGATGCGCAAAAAGTTTATTTCTCTAAAATGTTGTGGACAAATTTGTTTACATCCCTGTTAGTGAGCATTTCTACTTTCCCAAGATAATCCATCCACCTCTCCAGTGTGGCATATCAAGAAGCTGATTATCATTATTTTCTCTTCTGCTCTATTCGTATGAACACACTGTTCTTTCCTTACAAGTTAGTCACGAAACGTGGCCTTCAAATTATGCCAACACTGTGCACATATACATTCAATAATGACAAACCGTCCCCTTACAAGTCAAGATGTTTAATAAACTTAATTTGAACTTACTCTGCCGATTGTCCGTGGTGTTCGTCCTTCTCTTGGTAGACATGTTAGACAAAATATCAACAGGACAGTGTTATTAACCTGACTTCAAAACGTGGATCTCTGTGTGTGGCAATCAAGATTTTTTTGCCCGTGCACAAGACCGAAGTACATGGAAAAGCAAAGTATTCATGAATCTGAAGTCTGCAGGTGTTTTAAATGATTTTGTGCATGTGCCAGGTGATAATAATTTAAAACGGCAGTAATAGTGCTCTAAAAAGTCAGTTCCCTGTCGATAATTTGTCTCGAATTTCGAGCAACTGAAGGACAAACCGCACAGATCACCAGTGTAGAGTAAGTTCACATGTAATTTGACTCAATATTCTTGCTTGTAAGGAACATTTGCACAATGTTACATTAGTTTCAGGCTGTATATACAAATTAGATGTATTGCAGTTTGATTAATCAGACAATTAACAAGTCTGCTCTCAGCTTGAAAGATACTGATCATAGGAGATTTGATGTGTAATGTAATAAGCAGTGCAGTGTTTCAAAGAACAGCTACACACCCTTTGAGCTATGACTTCAACCAATAAGATCCTGTCTTTTTATTGTAAACGGAAGTAAACATGACCAAGAACAATTTTCATGTTAGTGTTTTTATTGTTTGTATTTAGATTACTGTCCCGGCAGCAACATTAAGACTTCTGTTTGGGTTTTTTTTCAGATTTTTGCCTTCAAAATATACATCTACAGTAAAATGCAATGTGCATGATACAAAATCAATAATTTTTGCAGCTTTGCATAATGTAAAAATTATGTAAATAAAGTATAACTACACAGTGTTGACCTGTCATTCAGGGCAGGTGAGGCAGAGCTGTTTTGAGCCCCACCTCATTACTGTATTTTTTGGGGGGGTTGTTTTGCATGTAATTCTGGGATTCATTCATATCACAGCATACAAACAAACTCGGTCTCTTTCTTGAATAAGGCAGCTCCAAAAGGTGCCTGTCCAACATTTCCTCATGCTTCTCCCTGTTTTTCCCCTGCCCGCTACAAAGTTTCTCCCTGCAGGCAGTCACAGAGTCTGAGGTGCTAAAGGAGCTCCTTATTTAAACTTGACCCCCCAAAAAACATCTGGGTCAGATGGTTTAGACACTTTCTTCTTTAAGGTTGCTGCCCCTATCATCGCCAAGCCTCTCTCCTTTCTGGGGAGGTTCCCATTGCTTGGAAGGCAGCCACAGTTTGTCCTTCATTTAAAGGGGAGATCAAGCTGATCCTAACTGTTATAAGCCTATTTCGATTTTGCCCTGTTTATCAAAAGAGTTCGAAAAACTTGTCAATAATCAACTGACTGGCTTTTTCGACGTATATTGTATTCTTTCGGGTTTGCAATCTGGTTTCCGCTCAGGTTATGGATGTGTCACTGCAGCCTTAAAGGTCCTCTGATGTCACCATTTCCCTTGATTCTAAGCAATATTGTGCTGCTATTTTTATTGACTTGGCCAAATCTTTTGATACGGTAGACCATTCCATTATTGTGGGCCGGGCTAAGGAGTATTGGTGTCTCTGAGGTGTCTTTGGCCTGGTTTGCAAACTACCTCTCTCAAAGAGTGCAGTGTATAAAGTCAGAAAATCTGCTGTCTCAGCCTGTCACCAAGGGAGTACCCCAAGGCTTGATCCTAGACCCCACACTCTTCTCAATTAACATAGCTCAGGCAGTAGGAAACACTCATCCGTTTATATACAGACGATAGTCTTATGCTCAGCTGGCCCTCTCCCCGGGATTTTGTGTTAAATGCTCCACAACAAAGCTTTCTTAGTGTCCAACAAGCTTTCTCTACCCTTAACCTTGTTCTGACCTCCAAAACAAAGGTTATGTGGTTTGGGAAGAAGAATTCCCCTCCTCCCACAGGTGTTATTACTACCTCTGAGGGTTTAGAGCTTGAGGTAGTCACCTCATACAAGTACTTGGGAGTATGGCTAGACGGTGCACTGTCCTTCTGTCAGTACATATCAAAGCTGCAGGCTAAAGTTACATCTCAACTTGGTTTCCTCTATCGTAATTGCTCCTCTTTCACCCCAGCTGCCCAACTAACCCTGATTCAGATGACCATCCTACCCATGCTAGATTACAGACGTCATTTATAGATCAGCAGGAAAGGGTGCTCTCGAGTGGCTAGATGTTCTTTACCATTCGGCCATCAAATTTGCCACCAAAGCTCCTTATAGGACGTATCACTGCACTCTATACTCCTCTGTAAACTGGTCATTTCTGTATACCTGTCGCAAGACCCACTGGTTGATGATTATTTATAAAACCCTCTTAGGCCTCTCTCCCCCCTATCTGAGATATCTACTGCAGCCCTCATTCTCCACATACAACACCCGTTCTGCCAGTCACATTCTGTTAAAGATCCCCAAAGCACGCTCCTCCTTTCAGTTCGCTGCAGCTAGCGACTGGAACAAGCTGCCACAAACACTCAAACTGGACAGTTTTATCTCAATCTCTTAATTCAAAGACTCAATCCTGGACACTCTTACTGGCAGTTGTGGCTGCTTTGTGTGATGTATTGTTGTTTCTACCTTCTTGCCCTTTGTGCTGTTGTCTGTGCCCAATAATGTTTGTACCATGTTTTGTGATGCATGTTGTGTTGCTACCATGTTGTTATGTTGTGTTGCTACCATGCTGTGTTGTCATGTGTTGCTGCCTTGCTATGTTGTCGTCTTAGGTCTCTCTTTATGTAGTGTTGTCTCTCTTGTTGTGATGTGTGTTTTGGCCTTTATTTATTAAGTATTTTTAATCCCAGCCCCCCAACTCTGCAAGAGGCCTTTTGATAGGCCGTCATTGTAAATAAGAATTTGTTCTTAACTGACTTGCCTAGTTAAATAAAGTTTAATTAATAAATAAATAAATAAATAAAAGGCAGCTCAGTGCTTTCTGTGGTGATGGGGCAGCCTGCGAAAGCAGAGATTGTAGGTGTTTTTAATCTTCTCTGTTTGCGCCGTGATTGGCTCAGGGTTATGTCACTCATGGGGACACAGATCTATGGGGGTGCTACCATAGATTTAGAGTATAAGTGCCCATCCAAGAAGGCTCAAGGTCATTGGCCACAGATAAAATCACTATCTCCTGTAGGTTTGATTGGACTGATCATGTCAACATCATCATACTTTCAGAATCTTACCTAGCTAGTTAGTTAAGCAGTCATCATCATGAATCACTTTGACAATCTACTGGCAAATCCTTTTCAATCATTGTCTTCTGAAAATAAATTACAGATAAAAAGAGCACCAGCTGATGAAACTGTGGGTTTGCACAACTGAAGAATTTCTTCTACACAAACTGTCAGAAACCATCTCAGGAAAGCTCATCTGCATGCTTATCATCCTCACCAGGGTCTTGACCTGACTGCAGTTCGGCATAGTAACTGACTTCAGTGTGCAAATGCTCACCTTCAATGGCCACTGGCATGCTGGAGATGTGTGGTCTTCATGGATGAATTCCGGTTTCAACCAGGCAGATGGCAGACAGCGTGTATGGCTTTGTGTGGGTGATCGGTTTACTGATGTCAACATTGTGAACAGAGTGACACATGGTGGCAGTGGGGTTATGGTATAGGCAGGCGTAAGCTACAGACAATGAATACAATTGTATTTTATCGATGGCAATTTGAATGCACAGAGATACCGTGACGAGATCCTGAGGCCCATTGCCGTGACATTCATCGCAAGGATCTGGACACAATGTCTGGAAGCTGAAAATGTCCAAGTTATTCCATGGCCTGCATACTCAATCTACATGTCACCCATTGAGCATGTTTGGGATGCTCTGGATCGACGTGTACGACAGAGTGTTCCAGTTCCGACAAGATCCAGCAACTTCGCACAGCCATTGACAAGGAGTGGGACAACATTCCACAGGCCACAATCAACAGCCTGATCAACTCTATGCGAAGAAGATGTCGTGCTGCATAAAGCAAATGGTGGTCACACCAGATACGGACTGCTTTTCTGATATATATGCCCTTACCTTTAAAAAAAGGTATCTGTGACCAACATGATCTGTATTCCCAGTCATGTGAAATCCATAGATTAGGGCCTAATCAATTTATTTCAATTGACTGATTCCCTTAAATGAACTGTAACTCAGTAAAATCTTTGAAATGGTTGAATGATGCGTTTTATATTTTTGTTCAGTATTGATGGGTTCTGACTTCTAAACTTGAAATATGGTTAATCATAAGATATCCTCTTCAAAGTAAAAGGGCCACAGTCTTGTTGTTACAGTAGGAGTTAATGGTTATCTGTAGGAGGAATGTATATGGTGGAGTCAATTAAGGTTGGATATGAGCCAGGGCTTGGAATGTTACTGGGTAAGAGAAAGGCAATCACATGGTTGCAGTCACTGATAAGGGTGGAGAGCTGTGGATTAGTGAGGAATGGGGGCCCAGGTCAGGTCACATTAAGGGAGAAGGAACAGTTTATTACCCACATCACGTTACATATATATTATGGCACCACGTCTGATCTCACTAACATATGCTACCTTGACTTTTCCATCATAATATCATGCTCCTCCCTATTTTACTGTAGTTACCAAGCTGTTAAATCTGCAATATGTAACTTTTTGGGCGACCTGACCAAATTCACATAGAAATGTGTGACATAGATCTGTCACTCTCATTGAAAGCAGGTCTAAGATGTGGTAGATCTGTTCCTTGTGTGCTATTTTAATGCTTCCCGTTCTTAAGTTTTTGTTTTTGGGACTTTTACTTTCAATTTTGTACACCAGCTTCAAACAGTTGAAAATACAATATTTGTGGTTCTTTAATTATTTTTTTTACAGCGGTTTAGATGGTACAATGATCATGTACACTAGACTTGCTTGGTTGTTTCAGAAACTGAAATTAGGCAAACTATTAGAATTTTAGCACCAGGAAATGGCTGAGTGATTTTCTGAATAGTGCATCTTTATCTTCGATGCCTGTGATTGTTGAGACCTAATTTTGCAGCCAAACTGCCTCACAGATGAAAAAATTGCCTAGGTAGCTAGCTAAGCGAAAACCCTATTAATTCTATAAGTATCGACTCTATTGCAAACCTCTTAACCTCTTAAGCTGACAGTTCCCGAAATTGGGCACTAATATGTATACTTCTTTTATTGATTTCCCACGGTTTTATAAGTCAGACAGCCATCCAGACCTTCCTAGGACTATGTAAAGGCCCTCTGTTGAATAAACTTGTATATGCCTCCGTCTGGTGGTCGGCTGCATCATTACATACATTTATATCACTTTACTGCAACGTTAAATCAAAATGGCGGTCCCTGATTTACTGCACAGACATAGCAAAGCAATCACTGAATTTGTCTAGAGCAGGCAGATCTAAAAACATACATTTCATAGCTCTACAATAAAGAATGTGACCTACACACTTATTTAAACCTAAAATAAGTAAATAAGTAATTTTGTGTGGAAGTCAAACATTTGTTTTATGTCGGAGGTAGAAACATTGCATATGCACAGAACAAAATTAATAATTTTACATAGGCCTCCCCTTGTCTATAGGAGGAACGTGTGCAGTTTAAATGGCCCAAATATTGATTTAGAAGTTCAAATTTAACAGATTTGGACTATCACTCATGACATGTTTGGTAAAGTAATAAAGGTGGTGAAATATTTTGGGTAGATGTTCCTTAAACAGATTATAACTATATATGGACATATTATAAAGTATGAAAAGGCTTATTTATTCACAATTAATTATTTTTTCATATCATATTTGTGTATGTTTTATTATACTTATTGTGTACTAGATCATATGGGTTCGTGTTTTTTTCTCAGACATAAATAAGCAATTCCAGGGGAAAGCCAAAGGTCAAAGCTTTCTAGGAGGGGGAAACCCTACAATAATAAAAATATTGCCCTCTTGCTAGATTGATGACTAAAGCCATAGCGAAACAGTGCAAAACGGCTGTTAGCGCAACTTTTAATTAAGTAGGCTACACCTCAGAGTTACATCTGTAGGCTATAGCTAGCTACCTAATGGGATCTAGCTAACGTGAGGTCAACATGCCACCGTCCTTCTTGCTTTACATCTGACAGATATACACTACGGTTCAAAAGTTTCCCACAACGTGGGAGGCTGCGCGTTATGACGTACACCTCAATGTTATTTGCAATTGTATACATATATATATATATATATACATATATACTTTGCCATATAATTTAGGTCAACCACTTGCGTGGTGCAAAGAACTGTTTTTATTTGCAACTAGTAAGAACTTTTATTTTTGTGAGACCCTGATTCATGTGAATGTATACCAGTTTAATATTCTTCATATAGTCACTGTGATAGTAAATGTCCATTTCTGGTTTTTCTGTTAATGCCAGGGGAATCCGTAATATTTTGAAAAGGAAATCTTTATTTTTGTATTGTAAGAGTGCCGATTTGTATTTAATTCAAGAAACTCATGCCTGTTCCACAGATACTGCGTTTTGGAAGTGTCAATGGGGGAATGATATTTGTTTTTCATTTGGTAATAATCGGTCAGCAGGTGTTGCCATTTTAAAAGGCAACTTTAAGGGTCATATATTGAGTCATGAAGCAGATAATACAGGGAGATAGATTATACTATTGGTAGATGTCAACCACGTTCAATTCATTGTTGTAAATACTTATGCTTCCAATAACAAGTCAAGTAACTGTATTTTATTTAGAGATATTGAGATGAAAATAAGTAAACTGATGTCTAAACTTCCATTGGCCAAAGTAATATGGGGTGGAGATTTTAATACAGTATTACATGATAATCTAGATAGATGGCCTCCTACGGATAGCAATTCTGTTTGTGAGATAAGGAATATATGTCTAAGGTTAGGTGTTCTAGATATTTGGAGTCAAGAACTCGGATAAGATTATATTTTTCACCTTGTGCATTCTATTATTACAACTTTCAAATGCAAGTTGAAAGCCGGACTGAGTGAACCCCGCAGTTTGGGAACCACTGAATTAGCAGGCGCTGTTATCAAGAGCGACTTACTGGAGCAATTAGGGTTAAGTGCCTTGCTCAAGGGCACATCAACAGGAGACCCACAGCTCCGCTAAAACCATTGACAACTGCATGCCGTTTAATGGATTGTTAAATAAATGCAATTATGGCAATAGTTAACATCACCTCTTGAAGAGAATTGTCAGACCTACACATTTCTGATTATTCCATGTAAAACGTTGTAAAGTTGGTTAAACATATAGTGATATAAGTAGACCCAAGCAATGTAGGCCTACCTAGGGAAGTTAGCTAACATGAGCCCCTATTCAACATTGTTTCTAGAAGTGTTTAATCAGGATTGCTGCTGACAGACATTATATAAGCTACATTTTATGATGGACCACGTCAAATTGGCTAGCAAGTTAATAACAGCACGTCAATATGGCTGGTTAACAAGCTAACTTTCAGGAGATAAACTAGATGGCTATATCCAAATATTGTTTGATTTGCATGTCATCTATAGTGCTGATGACAAGCCCTTTCCAAAAGCCTAATCTCTGGTGAAGCAAGATAAATGTTGTTTGCTTAGCTAGCCCGGGAATGAACCCGGGTCTGTAGTAACACATCTAGCACTGTGATGCAGCCTTAGACCACTGCACCACTCGGGAGGCCCTGTACTGTTACTTTTAATTGAAAATTATCTATTAACTAATTTACAGCATGGCGATGTCACCATGGAAGGCCAAAATTCCATCCCACCAAAACAGACTGAAATGTATTTTCAAACAGCTCTTACACAAAGGGCATTATCATAATTTTCACAATTATCAAATCAAATTTTATTGGTCACATGCACATGGTTAGCAGGTGTTATTGCGAGTGTAGCGAAATGCTTGTGCTTCTAATTCCGACAGTGCAGCAATGTCAACAAGTAATCTAACAATTCCACAACAACTACCTAATACACACAAATCTAAGTAAAGGAATGGAATAAGAATATGTACATATAAATATATGGATGATCAATGGCCGAGGGGGATAGGCAAGATGCAATAGATGGTTCAAAATACAGTATATACATCTGGGATGAGTAATGCAAGTTATGTAACATCATTATTAAAGTGCCATTAATAAAGTGACTAGTGATCCATTTGTTAGAGTGGCCAATGATTTCAAGTCTGTATGTAACTACACAGTATTATTTGAACTTCAGTGTGAAAATGTATATAAAACACAGGTAAATCACGTTTTTGACTGCAATGGGCCTTTAACTTCTGTTTAGGAGGGTAATTAACCACATACCCCTCATTATTGCGACCTGTACACTCTCGTTGGCTGGCCCTCACTTCATACTCGTCGCCAAACCCACTGGCTCCATGTCATCTACAAGACCCTACTAGGTAAAGTCCCCCCTTATCTCAGCTCGCTGGTCACCATAGCATCAACCACCTGTAGCACTGGAAACACTTATCTCCCTCACTAGCTTTACGCACCAGCTGTCAGAGCAGCTCACAGATTACTGCACCTGTACATAGCCCATTTATAATTTAGCCCAAACAACTACTTCTTTCCCTACTGTATTTTATTTATTTTGCTTCTTTGCACCCCATTATTTTTATTTCTACTTTGCACATTCTTCCATTGCAAATCTACCATTCCAGTGTTTTACTTGCTATATTGTATTTACTTTGCCACCATGGCATTTTTTTGCCTTTACCTCCCTTATCTCACCTCATTTGCTCACATCGTATATAGACTTGTTTCTACTGTATTATTGACTGTATGTTTGTTTTACTCCATGTGTAACTCTGTGCTGTTGTATGTGTCGAACTGCTTTGCTTTATCTTGGCCAGGTCGCAATTGTAAATGAGAACTTGTTCTCAACTTGCCTACCTGGTTAAATAAAGGTGAAATAAAAAAAAGTATAAAAAAATTAACCCCCTGTTAACTTGTCATTAGAAACGGGCTGTATTGGTGACTAACTGTGCTGCTGGCAACAATTTAATATTTTTTTTTGCCGACGTTTAATGACACCAGTCATATTCAACAGGTGTTGCGCGTTAGTAAATTCATCAGTTATTCTGTGCTCTGGCACACTCAGACATAGTTCTCTGAAATCGGAGTAGATAGCTAGAGTGAATTTATGAACGCACCCGTAAAAGCAGTACGGTAATTCAAACAACAGCGCGCCTAAATGTTTAATTTAACCACACTCCCTTGAGCTTTGACGCCAACAAATAAAATAATTTAATGTTCCGTGTAAACTGAATTAGACACTTGAATGTGGGTCAAAGCGAGAGCGCATTACTGGGTGGCGGCGCAGGGTGTGCAAATCGAGGAATCCGGGAGAAAGAGAGCGCGCTTGTTTGAAATGGAAAAGCGTTGCGGTTAGCTTTTGATAAACAAGAACATCAAAACGAAGCAGCTGTTTTACAAGTGGGATGCACTGTTGAGCGCTACATCCCTGAGGGGTTCGTGCTAATTGTACGGAGATTGTGACAGCCAGTTAAATGGCGTCCCTTAACAATGCAAGAACAAGATGTATGTCAGGAGAAGTGCCGTATTGTCATTAGGAGACATATACTTGGAATACGGAGGAGGAATTGAGGCAGAGGAGGTCAGGAAGAGGGCGAGCTTGAGTTGGTAAAAATGTGTGGAAAAAATGGAGATGGTTTGTTAAAGAATAATGGTAGAAAGTGTAAGCAGAGTGAGGAGAAATGGAAGTGAATGAGGTCGAAGTATCGGAGGTGGTGTGGTGTGGTGAAGTTCTCAGAGCCTGAGGCTTGCATTTAGGGTCAGGATAAAGATGAGTCTGTGACAGTAGGAGTGAAGTTTTTGGAAATAGTGGACCCTTGCCTTTTGGCTGACCCATTTGTGGTTTCAGGGTGGGTGAGAACAGAGTTGGGTGATGTGGAATCGGTGAGGGTAACCAGAAGTGGCTTGTGTTTCTGCTGGTCAGAGGGAGCAGGCACTTCATGTTAAACGAATGGGGGCAAAAGATGTGAATGGTGATTACTGGGGTAGCGGTAAATATGAAAGCTGACCAACTGAAGGGGAAGATTCACTACATATTCATCGCCAAACCCACTGGCTCCAGGTCATCTATAAGTCTTTGCTAGGTAAAGCCCTGCCTTATCTCAGCTCACTGGTCACCATAGCAACACCCACCCGTAGCCCGCGCTCCAGCAGGTATATTTCACTGGTCATCCCCAAAGCCAACACTTCCTTTGGCTGCCTTTCCTTCCAGTTCACTGCTGCCAATGACTGGATCGAATTGCAAAAATCACTGAAGCTGGAGTCTTATCTCCCTCTCTAACTTTAAGCATCAGCTGTCAGAGCAGCTTACTGTACCTGTACACAGCCAATCTGTAAATAGCACACTCAACAACCTCATTCCCATATTATTACTTACCCTCTTGCACCCCAGTATCTCTACTTGCGCATCTATCACTCCAGTGTTAATACTAAATTGTAATTATTTCGCCTCTATGGCCTATTTATTGCCTACTTCCATACTCTTCTATATTTGCACACACTGTACATAGATTTTTCTTTTTTTTCCTTCTATTTTGTTATTGACTGTATGTTTGTTTATCCCATGTGTAACTCTGTGTTGTTTTTGTCGCACTGCTTTACTTTATCTTGGCCAGGTCGCAGTTGTAAATGAGAACTTGTTCTCAACTGGCCTACCTGGTTAAATAAAGGTGAAATTTTAAAAAATCCCAGTGTTTGTGATGCTTGTTGCAATGCACACAGGGTGGTGTGAGTAGATAAACATAAGTCATTTTCTGTTCTTTTGAGTTTTGATGGTGAGTCTTTTCCCAACAAAGTGATGTTGTAAGTTATCCTGCATGAGTTTTTGTGCCTAATACATTACGTTATTACAGGTGTCAAGCTTATGGGCATTTGGCAGCCGTGTGTAGGGAGGTTCCTAGGTGTGAGAAGTGTGCGGAAGGGCATGAGACAAAGGAATGTGTATCATTGGGGAAAGTAGTGGTATGTGTTAATTGTAGGGGTGCCCATGGGGCTAGGGATCAGAAATGTCTAGTGTGAGAGAGGCAGGTTGAGGTTTCCAGGGTCAGAGTAGTGCAGAAGTTGTCATTGGCTGAGGCAATGAAGAACATAGAGGACGATGAGTCAAGGGGGAGGGATCCTGAGGGGAGGCGTGTGAGTTGTAGATCTGTACCAGTACAGAGTGATAAACCAACAAGTGATATGTTTCAGTTATATGGTGGTGTCCCATCCTTTCAGCCTGTTGGCCTGGAGTAGGACTAAATCGATTTTAAATAGTGGAATATGTAAAAAAAATTAAAAAATGTTTGTGTGAGTGTAGTGTTAGATGGTAGGGTATTTCTTATTAAACAATTGTTTAAAGCAAAGTATAAGGCAGTTATACTCCAGTCTAGTAGGTGGCGGTAAGGCAACATTTACTGAAAGTCAACCGCCGTTAAACTTCATCAAAGAAGTAGTAGTAAACAGAAGTAAACAGTGACCAATAACCATTTCCACGTTAGCGGTTTTATTGTTATTTAGAAATGTATTAACACCATGGAACTCAAAACTGACTAATTTAACAGCACAGCATTACATACTTACATCAGGTAGTTTTTAATTCGCGTTGGAGACAGGACTTGGTTGATAGATGTTATTTAGCTAGCTAGGTAGCCGCTAACAATAATGGCTAACTGTATGGTTTTTCACACTCAAATAGCCTCCATCATGGAGGTGTTAGCGAATGCAGCCGTGGCAGAGATCTGTAAACTCGTAGACGACGACTATGCAGTGTTCCGTTTGGAAATGTCTCAAAGCCAGAAAGAAAACAGGGCATTGCGGAGGAAACTACAGCTATTGGAACTAAAGGTGGCACGGGAGCGCGTCCTCGCCAGTCGTCCCAGTAGTGTCAAGATCCTCGACCGATACAGAGGAATGGCAAGAGGTACATTTTGCATAAATTGTCCAGTTCCCCTCTGCGCACGTGTTTAGATGTTACCCAGAATTGTGACTTGGTCAGTTTTTGGATAGTATGCAATAGACGGGTTGGTTGTTTAGAGTTTTTCCTGGTCAGGTAAAACTCTGGGTCCTATTCCTCGGCTATGACAAAGTATTGTTATAGATAGCTTCCCTTTTCATCTGTGTTATGACTATAGGGCTTGGAATTTTTTGGGGTCATGTGAATTGGAAACACTCCTGGCCTAAGGTGGATCAAAACCTTTAAAACTACCACAAACCTTGTTATTATTCATTCTGAATCAGATATCAAAAGAGACAGAGAAGACAACTTTAATGGACACCATGCTCTGTATTTTAGTGAACTACTGTAGCAGGGCTGAGCGTTGTGCAAACAATGGTTACAATGTCTTTAAATATTAATTTCACTCTATACACAATGTTAAGCAGACAGGTTTGAAAGTCTTAATTTAATGTGAAAACCTAGTTGTTCATCTAATTACATTGCTCTTCTGCAATTATTCATTCTGTAATCTTTATGTAAGGCAGGGTTACATTTAACACTATACACAATAGACTTTGTAACAGTTTTTATGTGTAAGTCATACAACCACTAACCTTGTGTTTTTGTCCTGGACTCCATCTGTCCCACCAGGTTGGTGGTTGGTTTCCTGGTGCTCACTGTAGGAACTGATTGCCTGTAAAATCCATATATTCAATCATTATATCAACTACTTTCTAAAGTTTAATTTAAAATAATATCCCCCTTTTCATTAAGTATAATTTATTTAATATCACTCAATCTATTGCACTTTTCTAACCAAACCTGCATTACCAGTTCATATCAGTAAGTTGGAACCAGTTCAGGGAACAGAACAGAAAACCGGAAAATAACAAAATTATATTTCATAGGTTTAGAAAGGAACCATATAATCCGGTATTTTTCTTTGGTTCAAACCAGTTCAGAAATGTAGTTTACCGGTCTGAACAGTGGAACGGAACCCCCCAAAAAATGGTTCTGTTCAGAACGAAACAATTGGAAAATTACTTTGGTAATCAAGACAGGCAGCCATCAGGGCGTCAATCTCTGTATTTGCGAAAGTTATGGTGGTGCTAGAATCCATCAACTCTCTCTTTCTGCATTAGCTATGCATCTGTTATGGTTGGACAAATGTGTTCACATTGTCTGTGTAGACTGCTCTGTGGTGGAATTTGTAGGTTTTTTACTTTTAAGGCCGGGAAATTTGCTCTGGAAACATTTGAATAATCACCAGCAGTTGAAATAAAATGATATGCAAACTAACATTACTGGACTAATAAACTGGCTGACTAACCTTTTCAGAAACTTCAGTATCCCTAAGCCTTGGGTAGCAGCAGCAGATCGTTTCATCTTTATCCTGTGCCAAACTTATTTATTCCGTGAGTCTAAATCAGGGGACGCAACTTTCACTGGGGGCGGGGGGACACGTCCCCACCACATTTTGAAATTGCATTCCCCCCCCCAGTTTTATCATTGGAATGTGATACAAAACGAGGCAACAGTGTGCTTTAGGACCATGCGGACTCCTCCGAGCGATCGGGTAGGCTGTTTCTGGAACAAAGCCTATTCCCCCTTAGGAGACTGAAAAGATTTGGCATGGATCCTCAAAGTTCTACAGCTGAACCATTGAGAGCATGGTTGCATCACTGGTTGCATCACTGCCTGGTATGGCAACTGCTCAGCCTCCGGCCGCAAGGCACTACAGAGGGTAGTGCTAACAGCCCAGTACATCACTGGGGCCAAGCTTCCTGCCATCCAGGACCACTATACCAGGCGGTGTCAGAGGAAGGCCTTAAAAATGGTCACCCTAGTCATCGACTGTCCTCTCTGCTACCGCACAGCAAGCGGTACTGGAGCGCCAAGTCTAGGTCCAAAAGTTTTCTTAACAGCTTCTACCCCCAAGCCATAAGACTCTCAAACAGGTAATCAAATGGCGACCTATACTATTTGCATTGTCCCCCCCTCCTCTCTGCTACCCTGCTGCTACTCTGTTTATTATCTATGCATAGTCACTTTAATTCTACCTACATGTACATATTACTTCGACTGACCTGTGCCCCGGCACATTGACTCTGTACCGGTACCCCCTGTATATAGCCTTGCAAAAAAAATGTTTTACTTAACACTTCTTTTTCTTAACTGCATTGTTGGTTAAGGGCTTGTAAGTAAGCATTTCACTGTAACATCATATTCGGCGCATGTGAAAAATAAAATTTGATTTGGAGTGTATCTGACTGGATAAATAATAATAAAATAAAAAAAGTTATGCCCCCCACTTCTAAAAACCAAAGTTGAGCCCCTGGTCTAAAATAATATTAACGTTAGCTTCTGGAAGCATCTATATATCGAGCTAATGTTATCAAATCAAATTAAAGTTTACTTGTCACGTGCGCCGAATACAACAGGTGTAAACTTTACAGTGAAATGCTTACTTACAGGCTCTAACCATTAGTGCAGAAAAGGTATTAGGTGAACAATAGGTAAGTAAAGAAATAAAACAACAGTAAAAAGACAGGCTATATACAGTAGCAAGGCTATAAAAGTAGTGAGGTTACATACAGACACTGGTTAGTCAGACTGATTGAGGTAGTATGTACATGTAGATATGGCTAAAGTTACTATGCATATATGATGAATAGAGAGTAGCAGTAGCGTAAAAGAGGGGTTGGCGGGTGGCGGGACACAATGCAGATAGCCCGGTTAGCCAATGTGTGGGAGCACTGGTTGGTCGGCCCAATTGAGGTAGTATGTACATGAATGTATAGTTAAAGTGACTATGCATATATGATAAACCGAGTAGCAGCAGTGTAAAAAGAGGGGTTGGGGGCACACAATGCAAATAGTCTGGGTAGCCATTTGATTACCTGTTCAGGAGTCTTATGGCTTTGGGGTAAAAACTGTCAAGAAGCCTTTTTGTCTTAGACTTGGCACTCGGGTACCGCTTGCCAAGCGGTAATAGAGAGAACAGTCTATGACTGGGGTGGCTGGGGTCTTTGACAATTTTTAGGGCCTTCCTCTGATACTGCCTGGTGGAGAGGTCCTGGATGGCAGGCAGCTTAGCCCCAGGGATGTACTGGGCCGTACGCACTACCTTCTGTATTGCCTTGCGGTCAGAGGCCAAGCAATTGCCGTACCAGGCAGTGATGCAACCAGTCAGGATGCTCTCGATGTTGCATCTGTAGAAACTTTTGAGGATCTGAGGACACGTGCCAAATCTTTTTAGTTTCCTAAGGGGGAATAGGCTTTGTCGTGCCCTCTTCACGACTGTCTTGGTGTGCTTGGACCATTCTAGTTTGTTGTTGATGTGGACACAGAGGAACTTGAAGCTCTCAACCTGCTCCACTACAGCACCGTCGATGAGAATGGGGGCGTGCGCAGTTCTCCTTTTCCTGTAGTCCACAATCATCTCCTTAGTCTTGGTTACGTTGAGAGATAGGTTGTTATTCTTGTTATTGTTATTCTCTGACCTCCTCCCTAAAGGCTGTCTCATCGTTGTCAGCGATCAGGCCTACCACCACTTTTGTGTCGACTGCAAACTTGATGATGGTGTTGTAGTCGTGCCTCCCCATGCAGTCGTGGGTGAACAGGGAGTACAGGAGGGGACTGAGCACGCACCCCTGTGGAGCTCCAGTGTTGAGGATCAGAGTGGCAGATGTGTTGCTACCTACCCTCACCACCTGGGGGGCGGCCCGTCAGGAAGTACAGGATCCAGTTGCAGAGGGAGGTGTTTAGTCCCAGGATCCTTAGCTTAGTGAAGAACTTTGAGGGTACTGTGGTGTTGAACGCTGAGCTGTAGTCAATGAATAGCATTCTCACGCAGGTGTTCATTTGTCCAGGTGGGAAAGGCCAGTGTGGAGTGCAATAGAGATTGCATCATCTGTGGATCTGTTTGGACGGTATGTAAATTGGAGTGGGTCTAGGGTTTCTGGGATAATGGTGTTGATTACCAACATTACCAACCTTTCAAAGCACTTCATGGCTACGGACAGGAGTGCTATGGGTCTGTAGTCATTTAGGCAGGTTGCCTTTGTGTTCTTGGGCTCAGGGACTATGGTGGTCTGCTTGAAACATGTTGGTATTACAGACTCAATCAGGGACATGTTGAAAATGTCAGTAAAGGCACCTGCCAGTTCGTCAGTCCATGCCCGGAGCACACGTCCTGGTAATCCGTCTGGCCCCACAGCCTTGTGTATGTTGACCTGTTTAAAGGTCTTACTCATGTCGGCTACGGAGAGCGTGATCACACAGTCGTCCGGAACAGCTGATGCTCTCATGCATGCCTCAGTCTTGGTTGCCCCGAAGCGAGCATAGAAGTGATTTAGCTCGTCTGGTAGGCTACTGTCACTGGGCAGCTCGCAGCTGTGCTTCCCTTTGTAGTCTGTAATAGTTTGCAAGCCCTGCCACACAAGACGAGTGTCGGCGCTGGTGTAGTATGATTCAATCTTAGCCCTGTATTGACGCTTTGCCTGTTTGATGGTTCGTCGCAGGGCATAGCAGGATTTATTGTAAGCTTCCGGGTTAGAGTGACGCACTTTGAAAGCGGCAGCTCTACCCTTTAGCTCAGTGCGAACGTTGCCTGTAATCCATGGCTTCTGGTTGGGGTATGTACAGTCACTGTGGGGACGACGAACTCGATGCACTTGTTGATAAAGCCAGTGACTGATGTGGTGTACTGCTCAATGCCATCGGAAGAATCCCGGAACATGTTGCAGTCTGTGATAGCAAAACAGTCCTGTAGTTTAACATCTGCTTCATCTGACCACTTTTCTATAGACAGAGTCACTGGTGCTTCCTGTGGTGCTTGCTTATTTCCTTATACAGCTGACTGAGTGCGGTCTTAGTGCCAGCATCTGTTAGTGGTGGTAAATAAACAGCCACAAAAAGTATAGCTGAAAACTCTCTAGGCAAGTAGTGGCCTGCAATTTATCACAATATACTCTACTTCAGGTGAGCAAAATCTAGGGACTTCCTTAGATTTTGCCTTCGGTTGTCACATTTTTGTGAATGAGGTAGTATACCTAATAAACTTGCCGGTGAGTGCCTTCAAGTATTCATACCACTTGGCTTATTCCACATTTTGTTGTGTTACAGCATTAAATCAAAATGGATTTAATTATAATTTTTTCTCACTAATCTACATACTACCTCATAATGACAAAGCGAAAACAAGTTTTTGGAAATTTGAACAAATTTATTGAAAATGAAATACAAAAATATCTAATTTACATAAGTATTCAAAGTCAATACTTTGTAGACTTACCTTTGGCAGCGATGACAGCTGTGAGTCTTTCTGGGTAAGTCTCTAAAAGCATTCCTCACCTGGATTGTGCAACATTAGCTAATTATTAAAAATGGTTCAATCTCTGTCAAATAGGTTGTTGCTAGACAACCATTTTCAGTTCCATAGATTTAAGAAAATTAAACACAGCCACTCAGGAACATTCACTGTCTACTTGGTAAGCAACTCCAGTGCAGATTTGTCCTTGTGTTTAAGGTTATTGTCCTGCTGAAAGGTGAATTAATCTCCCTGTGTCTGTTGGAAAGCAGACTGAACCAGATTTTCCTGTAGGTTTTTGCCTGTGCTTAGCTCCATTAAGTTTATTAACAACAAAAAATCCCCTGTCCTTAACGATTACAATAATTCCCATAACATGATTCAGACACCACTATGCTTGAAAATATGGAGTGGTACAAAAACTAAATTGCTTTGCCACATTTTTTTGCATGATGCATATTTTTGATTCTGTACAAGCTTCCTTCTTTTCACTCTTGTCATTTATGTTAGTATTGTGGAGTAACTACAATGTTGTTGGTAAGCGGTTTTCTTCCTCTCTAGCAACCGAGTGAGTAAGGACACCTGTATCTTTGTAGTGACTGGGTGTCACTACAAAGGGATATTCAATGCCTGTTTCGTTTTTTTTACCCTTCTACCAATAAGTGCCCTTCTTTGCGAGGTATTGAATCTGTGTTTTAAATTCACTGCTTTGACTGAGACCTTACAGATAATTGAATGTGTGGGGTACAGAGATGAGTCATGTTAAACACTATTATTTCACACAGTGTGAGTCCATGTAACTTATTATGTGACTTATTTATGCTTGAATACTTATTACTTTTTAAATGTAATTTGTTTAAAAAAAATCCCCAAAACATAATTCCACTTTGACATTATGGGGTGGGGCACTAGTGGATGGGGCCCCTAAGTGACCGCTTATGCCTGTGTCTGGGCCTGATGTAGCACTTCCCCTGATTACTTAACTATCTTGCAAAAAATGTATTTACTAGGCAGGTCAATTAATAATGAATTATTCTAACACAGAGACACAATATAACACAATATTATATTCTAACCCAATTCCTATTATCATATTCTAACCAGATTCTTGATTTACTGAATTTCCTATTGTCATACTCAATTAAAATAATGTAATGCATGGAACATAATCAATCAATCAATCAATCAATAAATAAATAGTATGTCAAGAAGTTATGAGAAGGGACATCCTTGCCACTTGTAGACAGTGTCAAGTGTACAATATAGCATTGGGCATTGACAGTACCTAACTTAACTACCCGTTTCCCCCAATCACTCTCTCAGGTGAAGCACATCTCACTGGAGGCCATAGGAGCTTTGTGAAGCCAGCGGAACACAACACATGGAGAGATGACCAACCAATCACTGTTGATGAGGGGAGTGGAACCTCAACCCAGCACGTTATTGTGATAGAGGTTAATGTCATAATGTAACATTAACAATGACAGTACATCAAATGTGGCCCATTTTTAATTTCAGAAAGGCTCCCCTCAGCTATTCATATATTTGCAATAGGGGATTTTGATACTTCAATACCACATTGTTATCCAATTCAACTCATGTACCGATAATAACCTCCTCTCTTCTTGTCAGTCTGCAGAGGCTGCAGGTCCTGGAGTCAAGCAAGAGAGATCTGAAGGAGAGAAGGACCCACGGCACAGCAGAGACATCCAGACTGAAACAGCGGCTGTAGCCCCGGAGGACCTTACCGCCGCGCCCCAGGCCAGGACCAGACACAGCATCTTGGAGGTCAGTGGAACGCCGAACGCCGTCCTCAAGTCAGAGACAGACACCAAGACTTTAACTGTAACACACAGGCTCTTACACACAGGATCTGAACACAGATCAGAACCAGAGAGACTGAGCTGTCCAGCTGCTTCCGGTTCAGAGTACCTACCAGTATTTCGCCAGAGGATGGGTCATTCCCGTGGAGATGGTGACGCGTTAGACACTGGCGTTGATGATCTGTCTTGTTCTTACGCTACAGAGATGGACCCTGGCAACATGCCCTTGGGTTTAGAAACACAGACTGATCTGTCTAGAGGGAAATGGAACCGGTACAGTAGTAGTGTATACTCTGAAGGTTGTCTAGATAAGATAGGTGAGGATTTAGTTGTAGATGAAGTGACTGTAAAATTGGAGGGCAACGTACCTCCCACATGGAATGGTCACCTAGGAGACAGACACTCGCAGGGCAGAGATTTCTTAGACTACAGGGAAAGCTTAGAGACAAATCAAAATGTCGCCACCCACTCCCCTTTCCACGTGTTCAAGGATCGCGACCCAGTGTCCACGTTGATGGCACCTTCCGATTCACACAGCCACATCCTTTTCGATCAGGTATTAAACTCAAACGACAGAGCTAGAGCCCAGGCTCAGGGAGAAGGAGCCACATCAGGCAATAGTAAAGAGAAACGGTTCCTCTGCATGTTCTGTAACAAAGGCTTCAGCTGCCCGCAGAAGGTGGAAATCCACAAGAGGGTCCACACTGGAGAGAAACCCTTCAGCTGTACCCAGTGTCACGTGCGCTTCGCCCAGGCTGGTGACCTGAAGAGGCACCAGAGGGTCCACTCAGGGGAGAAACCCTACAGCTGCCCCCAGTGTGAGAAGCGGTTCTCCCGTCAGGACCAGCTGAAGAGGCATCATATGGTCCACACGCGAGAGAGGCCGTTTGCCTGTACGCACTGCGGGAAGAGGTTCTCAGAGAGGAGCTACCTCAGGATACACCAGCAGAAAAACCATTCCACTCAATAGCTTCTGACATTTACATCAAACACTGCATTAAAGACAAATGTATATTTTCATGGTTGTCAGCAGAAAAGGTCCACAGATATATTTGGAATAACAGATTTCAGTGTAGAATATTGCATCCAGACATTGTGTATATACAACATAAGGCATATATAAGCCTAAAGTCTGATACATATTGTGTTTGTACTGTGTAGGCGAAATGATGTTCACAAATGTCTATTTCATTACTTCTGTTAAACTACAAAATGTTGTTCCAATACATTTTTAATTAGAAAATGTATGCAAGTTATCCATTTTCTGTTGATGTGTTTGTGGTTTTCATATATAGTGTATTTAAAACTGGTTTATGTTTAATAAACACAAAATGGGACTTTTCATTGTAAGACTTTCATTGAGACTCTCTTTAGTATACATCACATCTGATCTCACCCTATTCTGTATGAACCCAACAGCACTTTATAACCAATATACACTTAAATACACTTACACACTAGTTTGTCATATGATGACTTTTGACTTATCATAGCTGACTCATATTTACCCACATCATATTTATGTCCTCCATGATGGGTTTAACAACAATAAAGTCATTCTGTATCTACAGTATATGACTCAAACGTAGTGGGGATTGGTAAACACTCCATGTTGAAAGTGTTTTTATCTGTGTGTGTGTGTACGTACCTGAGGGAGTGTATGTCTGTGTAATCTGTATCACCTCTCTTCCAGGAGGAGGGTCCAGAGGTGCTGCTGGTGAAGGAGGATGGTTGTGAGGAGGGTCTGGGGAACACTGAGGGGAACATGGTCATGGAGGACAACCAGACTACACCTCCTCCTGAACCCACAGAGGAACCAGCTGAGCTGCACAGGACCACACACAGTCTCACTGAGGTGAGCCCACTGTAAACTACTGTCTGAATGGTTTTTCCTTTCAGATCCTAATGAATTAGACTATGTAGACAGAGAAGGACCTGATCTTCGAGATCAGCACTTCTACTTTGAGACTCTTTCTATGTAAGGTCCCAGGTCTAGATGAATGTTGTCTTAAGTGTGAGACCATACGTTTGAATTATCAAACCATGAAAAAGTGTAAAGTAATCAAATCAACTAACAAGTTTCCAAAGTACTCAAAGCAATCCCTCATTGCCCAATCAGAAGGTGCTCCATAGCAGGGTGCTCATATCAGATTTCTTGATCCAACATCCTCTCACTCTGTATCTCTAACAGTCAGTAGACATGGAAGATGGGAAGCCTGATCTGCTGCTGGTCAAAGAAGAGACAATAGAAGACGAACCAGAGAGCATTGACCTGAGTGGACTAAAGATGGGGGAGCAAGGTAAGGGAGAAATAATTATAGCATAGAGCAACTTATGTTTGCATACAAAAACACACATCTTAAAACTTTTTTGGGATAGGGGGCAGTATTTGGAAGTTTGGGGTGAATGAGGTGCCCAAAGTAAACTGCCTGTTACTCAGGCCCAGAAGCTAGGATATGCATATAATTGGTAGTATTGGATATAAAACACTCTAAAGTTTCCAAAACTGTTAAAATAATGTCTGTGAGTATAACAAAACTGATATGGCAAGCGAAAACCTGGGGAAAATTCATCCAGGAAGTGGGATTTTTTTTATGTGGGTACTTTTCAATTGAATGCCTATACAGTATGTAATGGGTTAGGACCCAGATTGCAGTTCCTATGGCTTCCACTAGATGTCAACAGTCTTTAGACATTGTTTCACCCTTGTATTCTGAAAAATGAGACCATTTTGTAAGTGGACTGTAGAATGAAGCAGCGCTGGTTTGCGTGTGACCGATTGCGCGCCCTTTGTTGTTTTTCCTTTCTATTGAATACGCTATTGTACGGTTGAAATATTATCAATTATTTAGACAATAGACAACCTATTGTCTAACGATTAATTATAAACATCGTTTGACATGTTTCAACAAACTTTATCGGTACTATTAGGATGTATTCGTCTGCATGTTGTGACCTCCTTCAAGTCAGTGGATTACTGAACAAAACGCGCCAACAAAACAGAGTTTTTGGGATATAAAGAGGGACTTTATCGAACAAAACAAACATTTATTGTGTAACAGGGACTCTTGTGACTGCAACCAGATGAAGATCATCAAAGGTAAGTGAGTAATTCTATTGCTATTTCTGACTTTCGTGACTCCTCTACTTGGCTTGAAAATGTTTGTATGCAGATAATTGCATGGTATGCTTTCGCCGTAAAGCCTTTTTGAAATCTGACACAGTGGCTGGATTAACAAGAAGTTCATCTTTAAGCCGATGTATAACACGTGTATCTATTATGAATGTTTATTATGAGTATTTCTGTATTTTTAATTTGGCGCTCTGCAATTTCACCGGATGTTGTCGAGGTGGGTCGCTAGCGGAACGCCTATCCTTAAAAATTAACTTGACCAGGTAATTGATAAAGAAAAACTCCATCTGTAGCGTTTTCTCTGCCATGTTTGTAAAGTCCATTTTCTAACCTCCTGCAGGTGGTTGGCTGGAGGCTAACAGAGGAGACTGGGCGGCCGTCTTAGATTTCCAGATCCAGATGGGTGCAGCCAAGGGCCCAGGGGACAACATTACCGAGCAGGCCAGGACCAGAGGTGACATAGTGGAGGTCAGTGGGTGGGACAGCGTCCTCAACTCTGGGCTGGGGAACAACAGTGTTAACCAGAAAAAGACAGTCGAACACAAAACAAAAACCAAACTTAAGTCTCCATGACAACAGACTGGCTGAGACCAGGGTGAGGCGTAGATTTGGTCTGCGGGGACAGGGAGGTGTCTGTATGCGGGGGGGGGGGGGGGGGGGGTGACTGACTTGGTTATTTTTGTATTATTGCAGAGACTGAGTTTCCCTCATCTCAGTCGAACCAAAGCATATTTCCTTTTTGAATCAACACTTATGGACATTGTTTCATAGTAAACTCCAATGGCTCCATATTGTTAGGTACTTGACAGTGGTTAACATTTTATAATATCATGTCATGCTTCTGTGTGTACAGCAAAGAGTTTCTTATTCCTTTATGCATTTCTGTACAATTTGTGTTTATAGTCTGCAGTCCATGAGGACCAGCTGATGTCTGGTGTTGCTGACGGAAGAGACTGGACATCTGAGGTGGGTGGTCACAAACCCTGGCCCCGGATCAAAACCCTGGATCTGGAGCCATCACTCTTCCTTCCCGAGTCAGAACTAGGACCCAACCGTGAGGGACAGGGACTCCACCACAACCACTACACAGAACACAACCAGTGGACAGGTGGACTGAACCACCTCAGTCCTGTTGGTCATCAGAGAAACAGAGGCTCCAGTCTGCAGTCTGGGGCTGATAGAGATCAACCCTCCTGTTCCTATGATACAAACACCACAGTATCCATGATGAACAGAGCAGGTCACCCTGGGCTTCAGCCTTCACAGAGAGTGATGGGAGCCCCCCCTGGTGGTAGTCTATCAGCAAGTCTGTCTTCTCCTTCAGGGCCTCGTCCAATGCCTGGTGACTTGGTTCATAGAAGGCCTGGGCCTGGGTCTAGCCTTCCTCACTTACCTCAGGTTTACCCCACCAATACAGACAGGGTCAGGATGGGCGTTTACCATAAGAGGTACCTAGCCTATAACACAGCACACAATTCCAACAACACCCAAACAATGGCTAGAGGTCAAGGAGGGAGCTCAAAAACTCTTGCTTCTACCTCCTCTGGTGTCATGGGGTCACAATGTGGGAGGCCGAGCATTAGGTCGGACGCCGACAAGCCGTACGCCTGCCCCACATGTGGGAAGCACTTTGCTGAGGCAAGGTATGTGAAGCAGCACCAGACTGTTCACACCAAGGACAGCTTCAATTGCAAATTATGTCACAAGAGCTTCTCCTTCCTGAGTAGCCTTATCAGACATAGGAGTGTCCACAATGGGAAGAAATCGTAGCAGTGTGTCTTGAGATGTACATTAGGTGATATCTGGGAATCATTCTTTATCTGACATATTATAGTTATAATGTTTAGTGTCTTGGGATAAGAGCGTAATTAACCACATACCCCTTTAACTTTGAATTATTTAAAAGGCTTGTGTTAACTGTTTTTTAGAGAGATAGTAAACCTATGCTAGAACAAGTATGTATAGTTCAATATTCTCTGGTCTGATGAAACCAGGATTGAACTCTTTGGCCTGAATGCCAAGCGGCGCGTCTGGAGGAAACCTGGCACCATCCCTACGGTGAAGCATGGTGGTGGCAGAATCATGCTGTGGGGATGTTTTTCAGTGGCAGAGACTGTGAGACTAGTGAGGATCGAGGCAAAGATGAACGGAGCAAAGTACAGAGATCCTTGATGAAAACCTGCTCCAGAGCGCTCAGGACCTCAGACTGGGGCGAAAATTCACTTTCCAACAGGACAATGACCCTAAGCACACAGCCAAGACAATGCAGGAGTGGCTTCAGGACAAGTCTCTGAATGTCCTTGAGTGGCCCGGCCAGACCCCGGACTTGAACCCGATCGACCATTTCTGGAGAGACCTGAAAATAGCTGTGCAGCTACGCTCCCCATCCAACCTGACAGAGCTTGAGAAGATCTGCAGAGAGGAATGGGAGAAACTCTCCAAATACAAGTGTGCCAAGCTTGTGGCATTATACCCAAGAAGACTCAAGGCTGAAATCGCTGCCAAAGGTGCTTTAACAAAGTACTGAGTAAAGGGTCTGAATACTTGTGTAAATGTGATATTTCAGTTTTATATTTTTATTAAACTAGCAATAATTTTTAAAAAACTGTTTTTGCTTTGTTATTATCGGGTATTGTGTGTAGATTGATGAGGGGAAAAAAACAATGTAATCAATTTTAGAATAAGGCTCTAATGTAACAAAATGTGGAAAAAGTCAAGGGGTCTGCATACTTTCGGAAGGCACTGTAATGCAAAGCTAGAATGAAAACAGGGAATTGCGGCGGCAACTACAGGTACCGGACCTGAAGGGGGCATGATAGCGCGTCCTCGCCAGTTGTCCCAGTACTGATAAAAAAATATTTTTCTGGGTGTGCGCCAGCTCATGTTTTTTATTCTAAGACAATCGACCGATACAGAGGAATGGCAAGAGGTACATTTAGCAGAAGACAGATGAATGGCAAGAGGTGCATGTCACGTTCTGACCTTAGTTCTGTTATTATATCTTTGTTTTAGTATGGTCAGGGCGTGAGTTGGGTGGGTTGTCTATGTTCGTTTTTCTATAATTTGGGATTTCTGTGTTCGGCCTAGTATGGTTCTCAATCAGAGGCGGCTGTCAATTGTTGTCCCTGATTGAGAATCATACTTAGGTAGCCTGGTTTCACTTTTGAGTTGTGGGTGTTTAATTTATGTCTTTGTGTGTGTCGCCAGACAGGACTGTTTCGGTTTTCATTCGTTCACTTTATTGTTTTGTATTTCAGTGTTCATTTTGATTTATTACATCATGAACACTTACCACTCTGCGCATTGGTCCTCCGATCCTTCTCGCTACTCCTCCTCAGAAGAGGACGACGAGATCCCTTACAGTGCATTTTGCCCCATTCCCCTCGGTGTATGTTAATTTAGATGTGTTAACCACATATGGGTCTTGGACAGTTTTTGTAAAGTATGCAATAATTCACCTGATTACTTTATCTTGCGCAAAGACACTATCATATTCTAACCAGATTCTTGATTTACTGCATTTCCTATTATTTACCCATTGAAAACAATACATCAATCAGTAAATAGTATATCAAGAAGTTATGAGAAGTGTTACCTTACATCCTGGCCAATTCTAGACAGTGTCAATAGTGTACAACATACCGTTGAGCATTGACAGTAGTTAACCTAACCAGCTTTTACCCCAATCACTCTCTCAAGTGAAAGACATCTCACTGGAGGCCACAGGAGCTTTGTGAAGTCAGTGGGACACCATACATGGAGAGATGACCAACCAATCACTATTGATGAGGGGAGTGGAACCTCAACCCAGCACGTTACCGTAGAGGTTAGTGTAATAGTGTTGCATTAAATATGAGTTACTTTGTAAATCAGATGTGGCCCGTTTATTTCAGAAAGGCTTCCCTCAGCTATTCATTTGTTTACATGTACATCTTTATCTATCTGCCATAGGGGAGTTTGTGAGACTTCACCAAATCAAATAATATTTTATTGGTCACATGCACGTGTTTAGCAGATGTTATTGCGGTTGTAGCGGAATGCTTGTGTTTCTAGCTCCAACAGTGCAGTAATATCTAGCAATTACACAACATGTACACAATACACACAAGTCTAAGTAAAGGAATGGAATTAAGAAAAAAAAGTTTGGGGTCACTTAGAAATGTCCTTGTTTTTGAAAGAAAAGCACATGTTTTGTCCATTGAAGTAACATCAAATTGATCAGAAATACAGTGTAGACATTGTTAATGTTGTGAATGACTATTGTAGATGTAAACGGCTGATTTTTTATGGAATTTCTACATAGGTGTACAGAGGCCCATTATCAGCAACCATCACTCCTGTGTTTCAATGGCACGTTGTGTTAGCTAATCCAAGTTTATAATTTTAAAAGGCTAATTGATCATTAGAAAACACTTTTGCAATTATGTTAGCACAGCTGAAAACTGTTGTGCTGATTAAAGAAGCAATTAAACTGGCCTTTAGACTAGTTGAGTATCTGGAGCATTAGCATTTGTGGGTTCGATTACAGGCTCAAAATGGCCAGAAACAAAGACTTTCTTCTGAAACTCGTCTGTCTGTTCTTGTTCTGAGAAATGAAGGCTATTCCATGCGAGAAATTGGCAAGAAACTGAAGATCTCATACAGCGCTGTGTACTACTCACTTCACAGAACAGCGCAAACGGGCTCTAACCAGAATAGAAAGAGGAGTGGGAGGCCCCAATGCACAACTGAGCAAGAGGACAAGTACATTAGAGTGTCTCGTTTGAGAAACAGATGTCTCACAAGTCCTCAACTGGCAGGAGGGGGTACTATGGTGTTGAATGCTAAGCAATAGTCAATGAACAGCATTCTTACATAGGTATTCCTCTTGTCCAAATGGGATAGGGCAGTATGCAGTGTGATGGCGATTGCATCGTTTGTGGATCTATTGGGTCGGTAAGCAAATTTTAGTGGGTCTAGGGTGGCCAGTAAGTGGGTCTAGGGTGGCCGGTCATTGACTACAACATTTAACACCATAGTACCCTGCAAGCTCATCATTAAGCTGGAGGCCCTGTGCAATTGGGTCCTGGACTTTCTGATGGGCCGCCCCCAGGTTGTGAAGGTAGGAAACAACATCTCCACTTTGCAGACCCTCAACCCTTAAGTTCCTCAGCATACACATCACAGACCAACTGAAATGGTCTACCCACACAGACAGTGTGGTGAAGAAGGCGCAACAGCGCCTCTTCAACCTCAGGAGGCAGAAGAAATTTGTCTTGTCACCCAAAACCCTGACAAACTTTTACAGATGCACAATCGAGAGCATCCTGTCGGGCTGTATCACAGCCTGGTATGGCAACTGCACCACCCTCAACTGCAAGGCTCTTCAGAGGGTGGTGCGGTCTGCACAACGCATCACCGGGGCAAACAACCTGCATTGTCGGAACTAGAAGCACAACCATTTCACTACACTCACATAAACATCTGCTAACCATGTATGTGACAAATACAATTTGATTTGATTTAGCAAGTGACATCAATAAGGGATCATAGCTTTCACCTGGACAGTCTGTCATGGAAAGATCCAGTTCCTTAATGTTTTGTACTCAGTGAATACTTTTGCCTTCAGAAAGTATTTACAACCCTTGACTTCCACATTTTGTTGCGTAACAGCCTGAATTTAAAATGGATTAAATTGAGATTTTGTTTCACTGATCTAAACACAATACCCCATAATGTCAGTGGAATTTTGTTTTCAGAATTTTTTACAAATTACAAAAGAAAAGCTGAAATGTCTTGAGTCAATAAGTATTCAACCCCTTTGTTATGCCAAGCCTAAATAAGTTAAGCAGTATAAATTTGCTTGGCAGATCACATAAGATGGATGGACTCCCTGTGTGCAATAATAGTGTTAATAATAGTGTTAACATGATTTTTGAATGACTACCTCATCTTTGTACCCCACACAGACAATTATCTATAAGGTCCCTCAGTGAAGTTGTGAGAATTTCAAGCACAGATTCAACCAAAAAGACCAGTGAGGTTTTCGAATGCCTCGCAAAGAAGGGCACCTATTGGTAGATGGGTAAAAATAAACTAAAGTAAACATTGAATCTCCTTTTGAGCATGGTGAAGTTATTAATTACACTTTGGATGTTGCATCAATACACCCAGTCACTACAAATATACAACTCAGCTGCCAGAGCGGAAGGGAACCACTCAGGAATTTCATCATGCTTTCCAATAGACAATGGGAGAAGATTTCACCTTTCCGCAGGACAATAACCTAAAACACAAGGCCAAATCTGCACTGGAGTTAATTACCAAGATGACATTGAATGTTCCTAAATGGCCTACTTACAGTTCAGTTGGAGTCTGTTTGATTGAGTGTGTGGACAGGTGTCTTTTATACAGGTAACGAGTTCAAACAGGTGCAGTTAATACAGGTAATGAGTGGAGAACAGGAGGGCTTCTTAAAGCAAAACTAACAGGTCTGTGAGAGCCGGAATTCTTACTGGTTGGTAGGTGATCAAATACTTATGTCATGTAATAAAATGCAAATTAATAACTGGGGGCTTTCCTCTTTTGCTGCAGTAGTTAAATTCATTGTTTTTCGCAATGTTTTTTTGCCTGAGCATACCTCCAGTGACAGTGCCTCCTATCCTCTGTGTTCAGTAGCTCTATAGTAATCTGTGTGAAATACTACATACAAAAGCTAACAAGTGTGCTTGGAGAGTTAAAACAGCCTTGTTGCACACCTACATTAGCGCTTCCCTGTCTGCATTAGTTTAGATGTCACCACAACAGGGATTGAAGATACATAGAGCATAAACTGTTTGGGATAGGGGGCAGCATTTTCACGTTTGAATGAAAAGCGTGCCCAGAGTAAACTGCCTGCTTCTCCGTCCCAGTTGCTAATATATGCATATTATTAGTAGATTTGGATAGAAAACACTGAAGTTTCTAAAACTGTTTGAATTATGTCTGTGAGTATAACAGAACTCATATGGCAGGTGAAAGCCTGAGAAAAATCCAACCAGGATGTGGGAAATCTGAGGTTTGTAGTTTTTCAACTCTTGGCCTATCGAATACAGTGTCTATGGGGTCAAATTGCACTTCCTAAGGCTTCCACTAGATGTCAATAGTCTGACACAGCGGTTTCATTCAGGAGAAGTATATATTTAATTCTGTGAATAACACTTGTATCTTTTATCAATGTTTATTATGAGTATTTCTGTAAATTGATGTGGCTCTCTGCAAAATCACTGGATGTTTTGGAAGTAAAACATTAATGAACGTAACGCGCCAATGTAAACTGAGATTTTTGGATATAAATATGCACTTTATCGAACAAAACATACATGTATTGTGTAACATGATGTCCTATGAGTGTCATCTGATGAAGATCATCAAAGGTTAGTGATTCATTTTATCTGTATTTCTGCTTTTTGTGACTCCTTTCTTTGGCTGGAAAAATGGCTGTGTGTGTTTTTGTGACTTGGCTCTGACCTAACAGAATCCTATGTTGTGTTTTCGCTGTAAAGCCTTTTTAACAAGAAGTTTCTTTCATTTGGTATATTGCACTTGTTAATGTATGAAAGTTACATATTTCTAAAAAATATTTTTGAATTTCGCATGCTGCCTTTTCAGCGGAATGTTGTCGAGGGGTGCCGCTACGTGAACCCCTAGCCATAAGAAGTTAAGGGGGGTGAATGTCCGGTAGTTTCTTATCTGTAAAATTCTGAATAACATTGCCTAGTTTTCATAGCTACCCTCAAAGTTGAAGGTGTCAGTGATCATGTAGAAGGGGTCACTCAAGAATATTCTCTGAGAAGGAATTTCAATGGGTATCATGGGCAAGTTCTGAGGCAATTACTGAAAATGTAAATAAGAATGTTACGGTCATGGAACATGTGCCATGAGAGATTGTTGGCCAAATTATTTGTCTCAGATACATGCTGCCAGCTACATATGGCTGTCAGGTGCGGCAGGTAGCCTAGCGGTTAGGAGCTTTGGACCGGGTTGTTGGTTCAAATCCCCGAGATGACTAGGTGAAAAATCGCTCTGGGTAAGTGCGTCTGCTAAATGTTCCTTAAGCAAGGGTGGAGGCCGATGACATCACGGATTTGCAGTTGTCTAAAAAAACACTATTTTGCTCAAAACATGTTGTTTTTAAAAAAACATTTTTGTTTGTGTACTTTTCATAGTAAAAGTTTAAAAATCAGTTTAGAATGCAATTAGTTTAGGGATGTTTGCTAGGGATGGGGTAAAAGTGTGACACCACTCCAGCCCCCGAGGACTTGCCCATCTGCTCTATCTAATACCGACTGGGACTATGTCGCACAGCAAGAGCTGAGTGGGGACGAACGGATTCGTTTCAGTCAGTTCTGAGGCCATGTCTAGACTTGACAGTTCATGCAGCTTTTGTATTCTGATCATGGAGTTATCATGGAATTCCGACAATGTCATGCATCCACACAAACGTTAAAATGTGTCTACGGTGTCCACATTGTGTCCAGATTCCCTTTTCCTGTGCTAAATTCAAATGCCAGTATGCATTCTGCAAACAGTGAAAGAGGCTTAATATAACACAACAACTTGATGGTAGTAGCCAACTACTGTAGTTAACTAGCCAGCTAACCTTTGTAAATAGCCAGCAAGCTAGTTAGCAAAGCTAAAGGGATAAATATATTTTTTTTTATAAGCTAGATACAGTGCCTTGCCTTGAAAGTATTCGGCCCCCTTGAACTTTGCGACCTTTTGCCACATTTCAGGCTTCAAACATAAAGATATAAAACTGTATCTTTTTGTGAAGAATCAACAACAAGTGGGACACAATCATGAAGTGGAAAGACATTTATTGGATATTTCAAACTTTTTTAACAAATCAAAAACTGAAAAATTGGGCGTGCAAAATTATTCAGCCCCTTTACTTTCAGTGCAGCAAACTCTCTCCAGAAGTTCAGTGAGGATCTCTGAATGATCCAATGTTGACCTAAATGACTAATGATGATAAATACAATCCACCTGTGTGTAATCAAGTCTCCGTATACATGCACCTGCACTGTGATAGTCTCAGAGGTCCGTTAAAAGCGCAGAGAGCATCATGAAGAACAAGGAACACACCAGGCAGGTCCGAGATACTGTTGTGAAGAAGTTTAAAGCCGGATTTGGATACAAAAAGATTTCCCAAGCTTTAAACATCCAAAGGAGTACTGTGCAAGCGATAATATTGAAATGGAAGGAGTATCAGACAACTGCAAATCTACCAAGACCTGGCCGTCCCTCTAAACTTTCAGCTCATACAAGGAGAAGACTGATCAGAGATGCAGCCAAGAGGCCCATGATCACTCTGGATGAACTTCAGAGATCTACAGCTGAGGTGGGAGACTCTGTCCATAGGACAACAATCAGTCATATATTGCACAAATCTGGCCTTTATGGAAGAGTGGCAAGAAGAAAGCCATTTCTTAAAGAAATCCATAAAAAGTGTTGTTTAAAGTTTGCCACAAGCCACCTGGGAGACACACCAAACATGTGGAAGAAGGTGCTCTGGTCAGATGAAACCAAAATTGAACATTTTGGCAACAATGCAAAATGTTATGTTTGGCGTAAAAGCAACACAGCTCATCACCCTGAACACACCATCCCCACTGTCAAACATGGTGGTGGCAGCATCATGGTTTGGGCCTGCTTTTCTTCAGCAGGGACAGGGAAGATGGTTAAAATTGATGGGAAGATGGATGGAGCCAAATACAGGACCATTCTGGAAGAAAACCTGATGGAGTCTGCAAAAGACCTGAGACTGGGACGGAGATTTGTCTTCCAACAAGACAATGATCCAAAACATAAAGCAACATCTACAATGGAATGGTTCAAAAATAAACATATCCAGGTGTTAGAATGGCCAAGTCAAAGTCCAGACCTGAATCCAATCGAGAATCTGTGGAAAGAACTGAAAACTGCTGTTCACAAATGCTCTCCATCCAAACTCACTGAGCTCGAGCTGTTTTGCAAGGAGGAATGGGAAAAAAATTCAGTCTCTCGATGTGCAAAACTGATAGAGACATACCCCAAGCGACTTACAGCTGTAATCACAGCAAAAGGTGGTGCTACAAAGTATTAACTTAAAGGGGCTGAATAATTTTGCACGCCCAATTTTTCAGTTTTTGATTTGTTAAAAAAGTTTGAAATATCCAATAAATGTCGTTCCACTTCATGATTGTGTCCCACTTGTTGTTGATTCTTCACAAAAAAAATAGTTTTATATCTTTATGTTTGAAGCCTGAAATGTGGCAAAAGGTCGCAAAGTTCAAGGGGGCCGAATACTTTCGCAAGGCACTGTTTATAGCCTCTCCCTGATAACAAAAAATCAATATATGAAAGACCTTATACAACTTGAAGCAACCACATATTTAGCCATGGAACAGGTTCTGATTGGCCAGTGAGGGCCTTGATGTGTAATGTAATAAGCACTACCATATTTCAAAGAACAGCGCGGGGAACCAAGGAAGTGACGTAGCCGAGAGTACGCGTCCAGAGTGAGCTATCGACAAGGTGATGGTGGTTGGAAGAGCGCGCTTGTTTGAAATAGAAAAGCGTTGCGGTAGCTTTTGATAAAGAATAACATCAAGACGAAGCAGCTGCTTTATAAGTGGGATCCCGAGGGGTTCGTGCTGATTGTACGGAGATTGTGACAGCCGGTTAAATGGCGTCCCTTGAGAGAAAGCAAGAACAAGATGTATGTCAGGAGAAGTGCAGTATTATCAGAAGGAGACGTATACTTGGAATATGGAGGAGGAATGGAGGGGAAAATGGTGGCAGAGGAGGTCTAAGAGAGAGAGGGAAGAAGTCGGTGAGCTTGAGTCGGTTAAAAATGGCGAAAAAATTGTGGTTTGTTAAAAAAGAGATGGTTTGTTAAAGAAGAATTGTAGAAAGTGTAAGCAGAGAGCTGAAGACAGGAGGAGAAATGGAAGTGAATGAGGTCAAAGTATCAGAGGTGGTAGGTGTGGTGAAGTTCTCGGACACAGTGGCTTGCACCGAGGGTCCGAATAAAGATGGGTCTGTGCCAGTAGGAGTGAAGTTTTTAAAAAAGTGGACCCTTGCCTTTTGGCTGATCCATTTGTGGTTTCAGGGTGGGTGAAAACGGAGTTGGGTGCTGTGGAATCAGTGAGGGTAACCAGAAGTGGTCTTGTGATAATTGTTTGTGTTACTGCTGGTCAAAGGGAGAAGGCGCTCGCCGTTAAACGAATGGGGGCAAGAAATGTGAATTGTTTCGCTACCCAAGAAAAGGGCACCATTGAAAGGAGTGATCACCGGGGTAGCAGTAAATTTAAAAGTTGACCAACTTAAGGGGAAGATTCCCGGTGTTTGTGATGCTTGTCGTTTGGTGCGACACAGACAGGGTGGCGAGAGTGGTGAAACAGAAGAGTCATTGTCTGTTCTTTAAAAATTTTATGTTGAGTCTTTGCCAGACAAAGTGATGTTACATTAAGATGTTACAGGTGTCAAGCTTATGGGCATGTGGCAGCAGTGTGTAGGAGGGAGGTTCCTAGGTGTGAGAAGTGTGCAGAAGGGCATGAGACAAAGGAATGTGTAGCATTGGGAAAAGTAGTGGTATGTGTGAATTGTAGGGATGCCTTTGGGGCTGGAGATCAGAAATCTCCCGTGCAAGAGACTCAGGTTGAGGTTTCCAGGGTTAGAGTAGTGCAAAAGTTGTCTTATGCTGAGGCAATGAAGAAAGTAGAGGAAGATGGGTCAAGGGGGAGGGATCCTGAGAGGAGTGGTGTGAGTAGTAGAACTGTACCAGTACAGAGGGTTAGGCCAATTAGGGATATATGTTTCAGTAAGATTGGATTTTTTAGCATGTATAACAATGGTTATCAACTGTACTGCAGGGATGGAACGTAAGCCGCAGAAAATTGAGGTTTTGATGGCAGCTGCAGAGAAGTATTTGGGTGTGCAAGACTTGACATCAGAAGAGTTACAGGGTGTGTTAAGTGAAGTCTCATCATTTCCGGTTGTTGGCATGAGGTATGACTAAATATATTTAAATAGGGGAGTAGGGTGGTGTTATATTTATTACATTTTTTGGTGAGTGAAAGGGTATTTATAAATTTGTTTCAAGCAAAGTATAAGTGATTTGTACTCCAGTCTAGTAGGTGGCGGTAATGCAACATATTTGGATGCCAAACACCGTTCAACCTCATCGAATAAGAACAGCGCGCATACGCTTTTCATTTAGGTACACCCTTTGCGCTACGACGCTAACCAATAACATTTCTCTTCACTGTAAACGGAAGTGAACAGTGACCAAGAACAATTTCCACGTTAGCGTTTTTAATTGTTGTTATTTAGACGTTTATTAACGCCATGGAGCACAAAATATTATTATTTTAACTACACAGCATCACATACTTACGCCATGTAGTCTTTAATTCGCGTTGGAGACAGGACTTGGTTGATAGACGTTATAGGTAACGCTAGCTGCTAACAATGGCTAACTGTATGGTTTTTCATACGCAAATAGCCTCCATCATGGAGGTGCTAGCGAATGCAGCCGTGGCAGAGATCTGTAAACTCGTAGATGACGACTATGCAGTGTTTCGTTTGGAAATTTCTGAAAGCCAGAAACAGAACAGGGCATTGCGCAGGAAATTACAGCTACAGGAACTGAAGGTGGCACGGGAGCGCGCCGACAGGACAATGCGAGAGCGCGTCCTCGCCAGTCGTCCCAGTAGTGGCAAGATCCTCGACCAATACAGAGGAATGGCAAGAGGTACTTTTTGCAGAAGGCGGAGGCTGCGCGGCCTGTTGTCGTTCATATATACAGTAGCTCAGTGCCCGTTCCCCTCTTTGTCCAGATGTGTTACCCAGAATTCGGTCTTGGTCATGTGTAGGATAGTATGCAATAGTAAACTTAGCTATCTTGCGCAAAGACACAATTTCATATTCTAACCAGGTCTTGACTTACTGTATTTCCTATTTACTTAATGAAAACAATGTGATGCATGGAATATAATACATCAATCAATAAATAGAATATTAAGCAGTTATGAGAAGTGATACCTTATATTCTTGCCAATTCTAGACAGTGTCAACTGTCAATAGTGGGAATATACTGTTGAGCATAGACAGTCGCTAATCAAACCACCTCATCTCCTCAATCACTCTTTCAGGTGGCGGGCATCTCACTGGAGGCCAAATAAATGTTGTGAAGCCAGTGGGACCCAATGCATGGCGAGATGACCAACCAATCACGGTTGATGAGGGGAGTGGAACCTCAACCCAGCACGTTATCATGATAGAGGTTAGTGTAATAGTGTTGCATTAAAAATTACAGTTGTTTTGTAAATCAAATGTTTTGATGGCCCGTTTGTTTCAGAAAGGCTCCCCTCAGCTATTCACTTCAGATATCTGTCTTAGGGGAGCTTGAAAGACTTCCCTTCAACATTGTTATCCATGGTCCCTCGTTTTGTAGGTTACGAATTTGCTTAAAATTTACATTGATATATATATATATATATATATATATATCAAATGTATGTGTATCTGAGGTAATTTACTTACCCTATGCCGGTTTTCAACGTATTTGACGACCAAGAAGAAGCACAAAGCCGAAAAATTGAATGTTTATCATTTTCTTAATGTACTGGCTGGCAATGTTCAGTAAAATTGCTCCAGCGTAATCTAATATAAAGCACATCAAATGGACTGTAATTGAAAGGTTTTATTGTCCTGTAAGTCCTCAACTTGAGCAGGCACGCTAACAAGGCTGCTGAGTTGTAGTTCAAATGAGACTTTAATAACTTTTGCGATGTGTCTTACTACTTACAGCCTGAATTGACAATGTATTACATTTAGATTTTGATCTCTACACAATACCCCATAATGTCAAAGTGGAATTTTGTTTGTAGAACATTTTAGTAATTAATACAAAATTAAAAGCTGAAATGTAATGAGTAAAGTTTTTGTTATGGCAAGCCTAAATAAGTTCAGGAGTACAAATGTGCTTAACAAGTTGCGTGTACATTTTCCGTGTACAATAATACAGGTTAACATGGTTTTTGAATATCTAGCCCATTTCTGTTTCCCACACATAAAATTATCTTTAAGGTCCCTCAATCGAGCAGTGATTATCAAGCACATATTCAACCACAAAGACCAGGGAGGTTTTTCCATGCCTCGCAAAGAAGTGCACCTTTGAGCATGGTGAAGTAATTAATTAGGCTTTAGATGGTGTATCAATACACCCAGTCACTGCAAAGATACAGACAACCTTCCTAACTCCGTTGCCTGAGAGGAAGGAAACTGGTCAGGGATTTCACCATCAGGCCAATTGTGATTTTTAAAACAGTTAAGAGTTTAATGGGTGTGAAAGGAGAAATCTGGGGATGAATCAACAACATTGTAGTTACTCCACAATACTAACGTAAATGACAGAGTTAAAAGAAGGAAGCCTGTACAGAATACAAATATAACAAAACATGCATCCTGTTTGCAGTAAGGCACTACCGCACAGTGCCTTCGGAAAGTATTCAGACCTCTTGACTTTTTCCACATACTGTTAGGTTACATCTTTATTCAAAAATTAATTAAATTGTCCCCCCCCCCATCAATCTACACACAATACCCCATAATTACAAAGCAGAAACAGGATTTTAGCAATTTTTGCTAATTTATGTATATTTTTTAAACTGATCACATTTACTTAAGAATTGAGACCCTTTACTCAGTACTTTGAAGCACCTTTGGCAGTGATTACAGCCTTGAGTCTTCTTGGCTATGACGCTACAAGCTGTAGTGGAAAATGTCAAGGTGTCTATATACTTTCCGAAGGCACTGTATATCTGCAAAGAAATTAACTTTATGTCCTGAATACAAAGCGTTATGTTTGGGGCAAACACTACACATCACTGAGTGTCGTTCTTCATATTTCCAAGCATGGTGTTGGCTGCATCATGATATGGGTATGCTTGTCATCGGCAAGGACTAGGGAGTTTTTTTAGGATAAAAAGTAGCGGTATAGAGCTAAGCACAGGCAAAATCCTAGTGGAAAACCTGGTTCAGTCTGCTTTCCAATAGACAATGGGAGACAAATTCAGCTTTCAGCAGGACAATAACTTAAAACACAAGGCCAAATATACATTGGAGTTGCTTTGCAAGATTACATTGAATGTTCCTGAGTGGCCTAGTTACAGTTTTGACTTAAATCATCTTGAAAATCTATGGCAATACTTGAAAATGGCTGTCTAACAATGATCAACAACCAACTTGACAGCTTGAAGAATTTAAAAAAGAATAATGTGCAAATATTATACAGTACAATCGAGCTGTGCAAGGCTCTTAGACTTACCTAGAAAGACACAGCTGTAACCGCTGCCAAAGGGGATTCTAACATGTTTTGACTCATGGGTGTGAATACCTATGCAAATTAGATATTTCTGTATTTCATTTTCAATAAATTTGCTAACATTTCTAAAAATGTGTTTTCACTTTGTCATCATGTTGTATTGTGTAAAGATGGGTGAGGAAAAACAATCAATTTAATACATTTGAATTCAGGCTGTAACAACAACGTGGAATAAATGAAGAGGTATACATACAGTGGGGCAAAAAAGTATTTAGTCAGCCACCAATTGTGCAAGTTCTCCCACTTAAAAAGATGAGAGAGGCCTGTAATTCTCATCTTAGGTACACTTCAACTATGACAGACAAAATGAGAAAGAAAATCCAGAAAATCCCATTGTAGGGTTTTTAATGAATTTATTTGCAAATTATGGTGGAAAATAAGTATTTGGTCAATAACAAAAGTTTATCTCAATACTTTGTTATATACCCTTTGTTGGCAATGACAGAGGTCAAATGTTTTCTGTAAGTCTTCACAAGGTTTTCACACACTGTTGCTGGTATTTTGGCCCATTCCTCCATGCAGATCTCCTCTAGAGCAGTGATGTTTTGGGGCTGTTGCTGGGCAACACAGACTTTCAACTCCCTCCAAAGATTTTCTATAGGATTGAGATCTGGAGACTGGCTAGGCCGCTCCAGGACCTTGAAATGCTTTTTACGAAGCCACTCCTTCGTTGCCCGGGCGGTGTGTTTGGGATCATTGTCATACTGAAAGACCCAGCCATGTTTCATCTTCAATGCCCTTGCTGATTGAAGGAGGTTTTCACTCAAAATCTCACGATACATGGCCCCATTCATTCTTTCCTTTACACGGATTAGTCGTCCTGGTCCCTTTGCAGAAAAACAGCCCCAAAGCATGATTTTTCCACCCCCATGCTTCACAGTAGGTATGGTGTTCTTTGGATGCAACTCAGCATTCTCTGTCCTCCAAACACGACGAGTTGAGTTTTTACCAAAAAGTTATATTTTTGGTTTCATCTTACCATATGACATTCTTCCAATCTTCTTCTGGATCATCCAAATGCTCTCTAGCAAACTTCAGACGGGCCTGGACATGTACTGGCAGGGGGACACGTCTGGCACTGCAGGATTTGAGTCCCTGGCGGCGTAGTGTGTTACTGATGGTAGGCTTTGTTACTTTGTTCCCAGCTCTCTGCAGGTCATTCACTAGGTCCCCCTGTGTGGTTCTGGGATTTTTGCTCACCGTTCTTGTGATCATTTTGACCCCACGGGGTGAGATCTTGCATGGAGCCCCAGGTCGAGTATCAGTGGTCTTGTATGTCTTCCATTTCCTAATAATTGCTCCCACGGTTGATTTCTTCAAATCAAGCTGCTTACCTATTGCAGATTGTCTTCCCAGTCTGGTGCAGGTCTACAATTTTGTTTCTGGTGTCCTTTGACAGCTCTTTGGTCTTGGTCATAGTGGAGTTTGGAGTGTGACTGTTTGAGGTTGTGGACAGGTGTCTTTCATACTGATAACAAGTTCAAACAGGTGCCACTAATACAGGTAACGAGTGGAGGACAGAGGAGCCTCTTAAAGAAGAAGTTACAGTTCTGTGAGAGCCAGAAATCTTGCTTGTTTGTAGGTGACCACATACATATTTTCCACCATAATTTGCAAATAAATTCATTAAAAATCCTACAATGTGATTTTCTGGATTTTTTTCTTCTCATTTTGTCTGTCATAGTTGAAGTGTACCTATGATGAAAATCACAGGCCTCTCATCTTTTTAAGTGGGAGAACTTGCAACATTTTTGGCTGGCTAAATACTTTTTTGCCCCACACTATCTTATTTGACCACGTTCTCATGAATTTGATGATATAAGCGTGAAGCCCATTAAAAAACACATACTTCTTGTGTCAGGATGCAGATGCTGCAGGACCTGGGGTCAAGCTGGAGAGGTCTGAAGGAGAGGAGGACCCGCGGCACAGCAGAGACATCCAGACTGGAGCAGCGGCTGGAGTGGCGCCCCCTGTAGCCATGGAGGACACCACCACTGCCCCAGCGCAGCCCAGGACCCGATGCAGCATCACGGAGGTCAGTGGAACGCTGAACGCCGGCCTCAAGTCAGAGACAGACACCGAGACTTTAATGGGGCTCGGGCAACTGGGCTGTCCTCCTGCTCCCCGCTCAGAGTATTTACTTTATGGTAGCCCAAGGACGGTTCTATCCCATCAGGACACAGGTGATGCGTTACAGGCTGGCAATGATCCGTCCTGTTCATATGCGACAGAGATGATACCTGGTGACATGCCTGTGGGCTTAGATACACAGACTAATCCAATGAGAGGGGAAATGGACCGGTACAGTGGTAGTGTCTACTCTGAAGGGTCCCTAGATAAGAAAGGGGAGGTTATAGTCATAGATGAGGTGACTGTAAAAGTGGAGGGTGGTGCACCTCTGACATGGAATGCAGACGAGACTCATTTAAGAGAAGGACACTCGCAAGGCAACACCAGTGACTTCTTAGACTATAGTGAAAGCATAGAAAAAAATCTAAATGTCGTGACCCACTCCCCTTTACTCACTTTCAGGGATTGCGACCCAGTGTCCACGTCGATGGCACCTTCCGATTCACACGGTCGCGTCCTTTTTGATCAGGCATTGAACTCAAACAAAAGGGCTAGAGCTCAGGCTCAGGGAGGGGGCACCACATCGGGCAATAGTAAAGAGAAACGGTTCCTCTGCATGTTCTGTAACAAAGGCTTCAGCTGCCCCCAGAAGGTGGAGATTCACCAGAGGGTCCACACGGGGGAGAAACCCTTCAGCTGTACCCAGTGTCACATGCGCTTCGCCCAGGCTTGCACCCTGAAGAGGCACCAAAGGGTCCACACGGGGGAAAAACCCTACAGCTGTACCCAGTGTCACATGCGCTTCGCCCAGGCTGGTAACCTGAAGATGCACCTGAAGGTCCACACAGGAGAAAGGTCTTCTGACATGTAGATCAAATCCTGCATTAAAGACAAAGGTTAATTGTCATTGTTGTCAGCATAAAAGATCCACAGATACATTTGGAATACCGAGAGTAACAGATTTCAGTGTTGAATATTCCTGGGTAGAATATTGCATCCAGACATTGTGTGATATTTTAGCCTAAAAATCTGTTACCATATTGTGTTTGTACTTTGTAAGCTATATGATGGTCACGAATGCCTATTTCATTACTTCCATTCAAAAGAAAATGAATGCAATTCGTCAAGTTCATGCAGATTTTTTTGTTGAGACGTGTATGTGTGGTTTTCATATGGTGTATTTAACACTTGTTTGTTTAATAAACACAAAATGGGACTTTTCATTCTAACACTTTCATTGAGACTCTCTTCAGTATACATCACATCTGATCTCACCCTATTCTGCATAAACCCAACAGCACTTTATAACCAATATACTCTTACTAAATACACCTAAAGCTTGCCTCATAATATGAAGTAAAATGTTAATGTTTCAAACAGCATAATGCCTCCAGCTCACATTGCAAGTGGTGTGTGATGCGCTGAGTGGCGAATGGGAAGCTCGCTTCAATTACCAGTTGAGAATTTAAAACAGTAGCTCTTTTTAATAGTGAATTCAAAACTGTTTTAACGCGCTCATGTGCGGTGCACTTTTGATGACTTGGGTTGTCCTGCTAATTGCATTATGGAACGACAATTTGCACACTGCCTTGTGTACATTGCTGTGCTTATAATGTGAAGAAATAATAGTTTATCAACATTTTAAGGTAAACGTTCTGATCTGTTGTATCGGCCTCATTGCGATTGAATGTTTTTCTTATGTAGCCTAGGCCTACTGGTTGTATGAATTTGGGATCTTTCGTCCCACAACTGTCCCAGAGTCTGTTTGGAATAGGCTATTTCTTTCTCGCATAGAACGACAAGCTGACCAATATAACAGGTACACTTTTCTACTGTGGGGTGTAGTCTTGACATAGGCTAGTGATTCTGCTGTTGGTTACTCATCTTGTTGGCTGAAAGAAAAGTACATGTGGACAGTTATTCTAACATCTTCAAAGTGCGCATCGGAATTCGGTAAGAAGGACGTTCTATTGAGATGAATTACCATAGTCTAAATGTGATTTCTGTCATTCTGAGCACTGTGGGTGGACGGCCTAATCAGGTTACGCACCCAATGCATATGGGTCTGGTACATTTCTCAAATGTCACATAAATGAAAATGCTTCCAGAAATGTCCTGTGTGTATGTAACCTGAGGGTATCACCTGTCTCTTCCAGGAGGAGGGTCCAGAGATGGTGCTGGTGAAGGAGGAGGGGTGTGAGGAGAGTCTGGGGAACCCTGAGGGAACCATGGTCATGGAGGACAACCAGACTACACCCTCTCCTGAACCCACGGAGGAATCAGCTGAGCAGCACAGGACCACTTACAGTCTCACTGAGGTGAGCCCAATGTAAACTAGAGTCTGAATGGTATTAGGTCAGGGCCTGAATCCACAAAGCTTCTCAGTGTGAGTGCTAATCTGCATCAGTTTTGCCTTTTGGATCATAATGAATAAGATTATATGTACAGATCCTAGATCAGCACTTTTTGTCTTAAGTGTGGGACCATGTATTTTGAATTATCAAATCATTAAAGACTGTCAAGTAATCAAATCAACTAACATTTTTGCATAGTACTCATAGCAATCCCTCATTTCCCAATCAGAAGATGCTCATATCAGATTTCTTGATCCAACACAATGTTTTTCTGTACCTCTTACAGTCAGTAGACATGGAGGATGGGAAGCCTGATCTGATGCTGGTCAAAGAGGAGACAACAGAAGATGGACCAGAGAGCACTGACCTGCTGAGTGGACTAAAGATGGGGGAGCAAGGTAAGGGAGAAATACATATTTTATTCATTTTTTTTATTTTACCTTTATTTAACTGGGCAAGTCAGTTAAGAACAAATTCTTATTTTCAATGACGGCCTAGGAACAGTGGGTTAACTGCCTGTTCAGGGGCATACGGTAATAGCTCTTCAATGGGAATAGTGATGCTTCTGGCTATTAGGTCGTTCCACCAATTAGGTGGCTTTTGAGTAGTGTAACTTGGTGTAAAAAATAATGAGCACATATTCAATTAAATAAAAAACATTTTGTCCCCATCTCAAGAGGTTAACCCTTGTGTAGTCTTAACATTCTGTATACTCCCCTTGTCCTAAGGGTAAAAAATGACCCCCCCTTCACTAAACCCCTAAAATAAAGCATCTTAATTGAATTTTAAACCCCAAATCTATTTTGCATGAAGAAACAACCTGTCATTCATCACAAACTTTGTGAATATCTGGGTTATCCCTGTTGACAATGCAGAAAGACTGCATTTAATCAGTGGACACCACTCGTTTTTATTACAACACACCTCTCATACTTGTTTTCTTTACTAAAGTAGAGGTTTATTATTATTATTGCTAAAGGTACTGCATAGGTGTAAACATACATTTTTCAGCAAGAGATAGCACTTGTATAGCCTAAGAAAGTAGCAGAAAGGTGCAGAAAGTAGTTTTGAATGCATTTTATTGAAGGGAAACAACACGTCTTGAACCTTTTTGGCAACATAGTGATATATTCTTATTTACTGTACAATGAGGAATTCAGCTACAAAATACTAGCCTTCTCCCATTTTTTTACTATTGCCCCCACCCACAAGGTGTATAAACAACAACAATAAATAAGAATAAAATAAGATAATAGATACAAAAACGTGAAGAACATAAATCAATCAACTCGAATTATCACATGTAGGACAGTATGCAAGTGTGTGTGCATGGACTTTGCAGATGTATTTCTCACATGTGCAGCACATAGTATTTGTTTTACAATCCTCCTTTGGGGGCAGAATTGGCATCTCCTCTTGCCTGCCCCAGCTGCAGCCTCAGGTGGATCAAGACAAGATTCAGACCCCTGAACAGCTTTCACAAGCGCTGCAGAGGCTGCTGTGTGGGGACGCGCTCCCTTCTTTGAATGTGTGGAGTTACAAGTGCCTTTTCCAGCTGCTCCCTCCTCTTGTTCTGCTTATTAGGCATCCAGATAGGGTTGATCTTGCTCCATATCACGAAGGCATTGTATGAGGACACATCAATGATATTATGGAAGATGACCAGGAGTCAGCGGGCAGTCATCCTCCTGCAGCTTTAAGTTCTAATCACCTTGTCCAGGTTGTCCACGCCTCCTTTGTGGGGGTTGTAGTCCAGGATGATGGCATGGTCCTGTCCTCACGATTACTGATCTCAGCTGTTTTGTGCAGTGTGCTCAGGAGTGCCACATTCTTGATCCTCTTTGGGAGATAAGAAACTAGAGTGGTGATGGGGGTGAAGGCAAACTTTGACGAGAAGGCCTCTCTCCCCCTTGTTGTGAGGATTGCAGGGGTGGAGCTCAGGCTTGTTCTTTCTAACTGTGCCAACCATGGTGATCTTCCTCTTCAGGAGCTGCTGGCTGAGTTCAATCAGTAGCACACATAATCTCAATTTCTAATTGTGTGTGTCTTTGTGATTTTTCTGGTGTGTAAATGGTTTTATAACGTGCCAGGTCAAAAATGATCCTAAGACAATCTTTGTACCCTGGTGGTGTACAGCTTTCATGGAAATATGAACAAAGGCGATGTTTCACTTTTTCTAATGTTGGGGTCACTCTAGGAAAAGTAATACAATTTCAAGTTGGTTTTCTCTGCAATTAAGACAAGGGTTAAATAAAATAAAAAAGGCTAAGTCCCAAATAAAGTAACAGGGTTGATAAATTCATCTTAAAACAGCCATGAATCCCCTTGTGACAGGGAATGGTTGCCTAAAATCAGACGGTTACCATGGTTACTCCATGGATATACGTCTTAAAGAAATAGTCTCTACAAGGCAAAATGTTGAATCAAATTATATTTACACTTACTTTACCGGTTGTTCATGCTGCTGGTCCTTTTGGGAGTAGGAGGTGGAGATAAGGTATCCAAAAGGAAGTGTTGTTTACCCAACTTTTTGTGGTGCCGGTAGGTTCTCTCGCTTGTATTTTCAATCAGTTAATACATTGCACGTGATGCACAATATGTAGACAATAGCCGAATGTAACCGAATGTAGTCGACCGAAGCATGTTATATCGCAATCAGCTGGTAGTGTTTGCCGTTAGGTTAGGCTCGGGCACGTTGTGCAAGTGTTTGTCACCTGCAAATTGCATCAGTATTGAAAATAAAAAACGGAAATACAAACAATATACATTCCTACCTGCAAAAGGACCAACCACACAGACAACGGTAAAGTATAATTTTATTCAGCTTTATGGCTTGTAGAGGTCTTGAGAGGAAACTTTCCTGATCCAAATGCTCATTTCTGCCCGACGTGGTTCTTCAACCTAGGGGAATGGACGCTTGTTGTGTACAGCAGGAAGGGGAAATTAAATGCAAGCTTTAAAAAAAAAAAACAGTCTAGAAATGTTTTGTCTATCTATAGGTGTTAGGAGAAATATACATTCTCATGGTTCATAAGCTGAACTTCAATTAGAATTCTCGGTCTGTGACCCAGAAGTTGTAAGGTTCTGGTTGAAATGAAACAGATAGAGACCAGTCCACAATAGTCAGTTACGTTTATTCTCGAGAGCTCTGGTCATAATCCCATGTACATTCGTTTATATATCACACATAGCGTCCTAAATGTCCCTCCTCCTCTCTGACAATGACAAAGCTGCTTTTCAATTCCATTCCAACACATACATATTGCTTATCATATGCTACCACATGTTACACAATCTACTGCAAGCCCAACGGTTTCTCCCCTCCCTGGATGGGGAAGAGACATCTTTCCTGTTGTTAGTTTCACTGTGGTCACAAGTTGTCTGTCCACAAGTTGTCTGTTAACACTTCTTCTTTGGCTATGTACAAACATTCTTCATCAGACAGGATAGAATTCAATTAGTTACAGTTCTACGTTAAATGTATACATCATTTAGTCATTATTCATAAAAATCCCATAACAATAGGTAACAGGGTTTACATGTTATGCTCGACCCGCTCAGAGTATAAAGAGAATAACCAGCTCAACTGATTTTACACTATGATTTCACGACGAGATGTTCAATGTCTTTTGAAAATAATATTTATTTACATTAAAATTAAGGTAAAAATCACATGAAACAAATAATCTTCAGTAATTACTTTGTCAAAGCAAAACAATAACTAGGGCTTAATGAGGGTGAAAACGTATAGAAATGTGGGTTAAAATGTACAAAGGGAAATGTCAAAATGCTGAATTTTGACACAGGCTATAAATGTATTTATTCATATAAGCAAATCTGATTTTTTTTTTGTGCTCTATATTAAAGGGCACTTTAATATTAGTGAATCATTTCTATCTAAAAGATCAATGAGATGCATTTTTTTTTTTTAATTACTGTGTGATGACACTTATTCTTTCTTTAAAAAAAAATTCATTCCATAAGATGAAATTAATAAAATTTACACTACCGGTGAAAAGTTTTTGAACACTTACTCATTCGGCGGCAGGGTAAAGGTAAATTAAAAATAAAAATTCCAGGGTGTTTCTTTATTTTTACTATTTTCTACATTGTAGAATAATAGTGAAGACATACAAACTATGAAATAACACATGGAATCATGTAGCAACCAAAAAAATCTAAATATATTTTATATTTTGAGATTATTCAAATAGCTACCCTTTTCCTTGATGACCGCTTTGCACACTCTTGGAATTCTCTCAACCAGCTTCATGAGGTAGTCACCTGGAATGCATTTCAATTAACAGGTGTGCCTTGTTAAAAGTTAATTTGTGGAATTTCTTTCCTTAATGCGTTTGAGCCAATCATTTGTGTTGTGACAAGGTAGCCCCCCTACCTTGTCACAACACAAATGATTGGCTCAAACGCATACAGCAGTATACAGCAGATAGCCCTATTTGGTTAAAGACCAAGTCCATATTATGGCACGAACAGCTCAAATAAGCAAAGAGAAACGACAGTCCATCATTACTTTAAGACAAAGGTCAGTCAATGCGAAAAATTTCAAGAACTTTTAAAGTTTCTTCAAGTGCAGTTGCAAAAACCATTGAGCTATGATGAAACTGGCTTTCATGAGGACCGCCACAGGAATAGAAGACCCAGAGTCTCCTCTGCAGCAGAGGATAAGTTCATTAGAGTTATCAGCCTCAGAAATTGCAGCCCAAATAAATGCTTCAGAGTTCAAGTAACAGACACATCTCAACCTCAACTGTTCAGAGGAGACTGCGTGAATCAGGCCTTCATTGTCGAATTGCTGTATAGAAACCTCTACTAAAGGACACCAATAAGAAGAAAAGACTTGCCTGGGCCAAGGAACACGAGCAATGGACATTAGACCGGTGGAAATCTTTGCTTTGGTCTGATAAGTCAAAATGTTTGTATCTTTCTGTATCTGTATCTTTCTGTGGAACGCAGAGTAGGTGAACGCATGTTCTCAGCATGTGTGGTTCTCAGCATGGAGGAGGAGGTGTGATGGTGCTTTGCTGGTGACACTGATTTATTTAGAATTCAAGGCACACTTAACCAGCATGGGTACCAAAGCATTCTGCAGCAATACGCCATCCCATCTGGTTTGCGCTTAGTGGGACTATCATTTGTTTTTCAACAGGACAATTACCCTAAACACACCTCCAGGCTGTATAAGGGTTATTTGACAAAGATGGAAAGTGATTGAGTGCTGCATCAGATGACCTGACCTCCGCAATCACCCACCTCGACCCAATTGAGATGGTTTGGGATGAGTTGTACCTTAGAGTGAAGGAAAAGCAGCCAACAAGTGCTCAGCATATGTGGGAACTCCTTCAAGACTGTTGGAAAAGCATTCCAGGTGAAGCTGGTTGAGGGACTGCCAAGAGTGTGCAATGCTGTCATTAAGGCAAAGGGTGGCTATTTGAAGAATCTCAAATATAAAATATATTTTGATTTGTTAAACACTTTTTTGTTTACTACTTGATTCCATATGTGTTATTTCATAGTTTAGATGTCTTCACTATTTTTCTACAATGTAGAAAATAGTTTAAAAAAAACACACATTACAATGTATGAACTAGACCAGGTAATTTACTTATTTTTCTTCTCCATATGTAGAGTTTTCTCTGCCATGTTTAGAAGTCTATTTTGTAACCCCTTCCTGCAGGTGATTGGCTGGAGGATAACAGAGGAGACTGGGCGGCCATCTTGGATTCCCAGGCCCAGACGGGTGCAGCCAAGGGCCCGGGGGATGACATCACTGAGCAGGCCAGGACCAGAGATGACATAGTGGAGGTCAGTGGATGGGACAGCATCCTCAACTCTGGCCTGGGGAACAACACTGTTAACCAGAAACAGAGAGTTGAACACAAAACAACGGAACCTAGTCTCCATGACAACAGACTGATTGAGACAAGGGTGAGGCGTAGACTTGGTCTGCGGGGACAGGGAGGTGTCCGTATGCGGCGGGAGAGAACAGACACAGACTCTAGCGATGCTCCATCCTGCTCCTATAGTCGTGATTCAGAGACATTGGTGGCGCCTCAGGTTAACCCCCTAACAGGTGCTGCCTTCAGCCTGCCTTCTATAGGATCTATCAACTGGAACATGGACCCTGCGACAACACAGACACTCCCAGGCCTTCATGCTCCTCACACTCTCCTAATGTTAAACCAGACCTCAGAAAATGCCAGTGCCTCAACACTAAATGGCTACACTAGCCCATTGACAAATGAGAGTAGTAGAGATGGAATCAGTAAAGGTGGCAGCGCCAAAGAGAAGCGATTCCCGTGTTCGTTCTGTGGGAAAGCGTTCAGTTTCCCTAAACAGGTGGAGATCCACCAGAGGATGCACACGGGGGAGAAACCATTCGGCTGCCACCTATGCCGGGCCAATTTCTCTCACTCGTCCAGCCTGAAGAGGCACCAGAGGGTCCACACAGGGGAGAAACCCTACAATTGTCCCCAGTGTGAGAAGAGGTTCTCCCACCAGCACCAGCTGAAGATGCACCTGAAGATCCACACGGGAGAGAGGCCGTTCGCCTGTACACATTGTGGGAAGAGGTTCTCAGAGAGAAGCTACCTGAGGATACACCAGCAGAAAATGCACACGGCCCATGTAATGTAGAACTAGTTAGTTTGTTTGTCGTCAATTTAGTTGATTTTGGATGTATAGGGAACTTCAACTGGATGAAGTGAACTGGGGAAAGAATTAGTACGATAAAATGCTTCACTGATTAAGAGTGATAAGTATGTCCCTTTTTAAGTTGATGCTGGTGTTTATAGTGACATGATGATAGTGCCTTAATTCATGTTTACTTGATATAAAGTAGTAAAGATGTGTGTAATGTTGAATTTTATCCAAAGTATTCTAAAATGTATTTCATCAAAGCGAGGGTAAAGTGTTAGCATAGTGAGAACAGTTATTCTACTTGTCACGTATCGTTTTGTGCAATAAAAGTAATGTACTTCAAAGTTGTGAGTGTTGTTGAAATTAAATACAAAATTGACTCTGTGCTGACTTGGTTATTTTTGTATCATTGCAGGGACTGAGTTTCCCTTATCTCAGTCGAACCAAAACATTATACTTAGTTCTTGAATCAACACATATGGAATTTTTTTTAATAAACTCCAATATTGTTGGGTACTTGAATCAGGGTTAGAGATGGGCTTGACATTTTATAATGCCATGTTTCTTATATAAACTTTTATGTATTTCTGTTCAATTTGGGCAATTCCACTTCAAGATGTTACAAAACAAAAAACATTGATTTCAAAGTTGAACAAACACACAACTCTATGCATAAGGACTAATTTGAACAATTTCCACAGAATATTTTACAGAAACAAAACTGTTTGGTAACACAATTTCAGAAGGGCGGACTGACCAAATTTCAACATCCACGGACGTCCGGTTTCGCTTGGTGCTCACTGGGTGAGGATGCTTGTAACAGTAAATGGAAAAAGGGTATGTAGTAGGAGACAGGAGAGGAGAGGGTGGGTTGGTCCAGACTGTTTTCACAGTCTTGCTTTGACCACCAGATGACAGAAAGAATAAACAGTATGCCAGTGGATGGAAGAACAGTAGCAAGAGACCTAACTGCGGTGTGTGACTACTGTGATTTCCAATTGTAGCCAATTTAATTGCAGTTAATCCATCACCATTTTGGAAACACAATTACAAGTCCTGTAATTCATAAACTTGATATCAGTAAAAACACGAACTAATGGTAGGTCTACTTTTACTTGTAACTTCTGTGAACTTTCATTATCCTTCCTCATGAGGGAGAGAAATGAGAAAATATCCAAAAGATATGTGGGGTTTTGCAAATGGAATTACAATGTTTCTTAAACGTACAGAAAAAGTTATCCAAAACAAAATATAAGTGTTGAAATTAGTTAGCAGGGGTCTTTACTTCAGCATGATTGTGGTTTGATGCATTTCTAAAACCTGAAGACTTTTTTCTGGTAGATATTGTTGTCTAAGAACCTCTTTCCATCTGTTTGACCAGAAATCAAGGCCTCTGCCCATTGACATTTTTTATGATGGAAAATGTTTGAAAAATGCATATATGCCTTAATTTAAAAAATATATACTCCCAGCATTCGTTTGACACTCAATTTGACATGCTCTTATGAATGTCACATCAGTGCTCATGGGTCTTTTTACATTGAAATGCCCATTTGTGTATGCAGTCTGCAGTCCGGTGTTGCTGGTGGGAGAGACTGGACCTATGAAGTGTCTGGTCACAAACCCTGACCCCAGATCAGGACGCTGGATCAGGAGCCATTGCTTTTCCTTCCCGAGTCAGAACCAGGACCCAACCGCAAGGGACAGAGACTCCACCACCACACAGAACACAACCAGTGGACAGGTGGACTGAACAACCTCAGTCCTGGTGGTCATCAGAGAGACAGAGGCTCCAGTCAGGGATCCAGTCTGCAGTCCAGACCCTTCTCTTCACAGTCTCAGTGCAGGGATGGAGCAGGGCCTGGAGCTGATAGAGATAGGAACAGGAGGGTCTTTGATAAACACCCACAGTAACCATGATTAACAGAGCAGGTCAACCTGGGCTTCAGCCTTCACAGAGAGTGGTGGGAGACCCCCTCCCCCTCCCCCTGGTGGTAGTCTATCAGCAAGTCTGTCTTCTCCTTCAGGATATATTTTAATGCCTCGTGACTGGGTTCATAGAAACCCTGGGCCTAGACCTGGGTTTAGCCTTCCTCAGTTACCAATACAGACAGGGTCAGGATGGGTGTTCACCACAAGAGGTACATAGCCGATAACACAGTATAGAATCCCAACAACTTCCAAACATTGACTAGAAGTCAAGGAGGGAGCTCAAAGACTAACCACCTGAGTGTGGTGGCTCCTGATTCTATCCCCTCCGGTGTCATTTTGTCACAACGTAGGAGGCTGAGCGTTAGGACGGACGCTGACAAACTCATTCAAGGGTTTTTCTTTATTTTTACTATTTTTCTACATTGTAGAATAATAGTGAAGACATCAACACTATGAAACAACACATATGGAATTGTGTAGTAACCAAAAAAGTATTAAACAAATCAAAATATATTTTATATTTGAGATTCTTCAAAGTAGCCACCCTTTGCCTTGATGACAGCTTTGCACACTTGGCATCCTCTCAACAAGCTTCATGATGTAGCCACCTGGAATGAATTTCAATTAACAGGTGTACCTTGTTAAAAGTTCATTTGTGGAATTTCTTTTATGAACACCTTTGGCAGCAATTACAGCTGAGTCTTCTTGGTTAAGTCTGTAAGAGCTTTGTGCACCTGGATTGTGGAATAGTTGCTCATTATTATTTTGAAAATTCAAGCTCTGTCAAGGTGTTGGTGATCAGATTTTCAAGCAGATTAAAGTCCAATTGTAACTTGCCCACTCAGGAACATTCATAGTCTTCTTGGTAAGCAACTCCAGTGTATATTTGGCCTTGTGTTGTAGGTCATTGTCCTGCTGAAAGGTGCATTCCTCTCCCAGTGTCTGGTATAAAGCAGACTGAAGCAGGTTTTCCTCTATGATTTTAGTGTAAGACGTCATCCACGGCATACTTGTTAACTTGAGCATGCTTAAAGAGATTCAACGTCTGATTTGTTATTGTTACCCATCTACCAATCACTGACCTTCTGTATCAGGCTTTCAAACAGCTCCCTGGTCTTTGTAGTTGAATCTGTACTTGAAATTCAATACTTGACTGAGGGACCTTACAGATGTATGGGCAGAGGAAGGGGTAGTCATTCAGAAATCATGTCAACCCCTATTTCACACAGTAAATCCATGTAACTTATGTGATTTGTAAAGCCAAATTTTACTCCTAATTTTACTCCTAATTTTACTCCTAAACTAACTAACTTGCCTTAACAAAAGGGGTGAATACTTATGCAACAACTAACTAATTAATTTGTAAGCATTGGTAAAATGTTATTTTCATTTTGACATTATGGAGTATTTTGTGTAGATTAATGACACAATAAGAAAATTAGCTGTTTTTCAAAGATAATTCGTAAAAATCAAAATAACTTCACAGATCTTCATTGTAAAGGGTTTAAACACTGTTTCCCATGCTTGTTCAATGAACCATAAACAATGAATGAACATGCACCTGCGGAACAGTCATTGAGACACTAACAGCTTACAGACGGTAGGCAATTAAGGTCACAGTTGTGAAAACTTAGGACACTAAAGAGACCTTTCTACTGACTGAAACACCAAAAGAAAGATGCACAGGGTCCCTGCTCATCTGCGTGAAAGTGCCTTAGGCATGCTGCAAGGAGGCATGAGGACTGCAGATGTTTTTCAGGGCAATAAATTGCAATGTCCGTACTACGGGACGCCTAAGATAGCGCTACAGGGAGACAGGACGGACAGTTGATTGTCCTCGCAGTGGCAGTCCATTATTCCTCCTCCACCAAACTTTACAGTTGGCACTATGCAGTCGGGCAGATAGCGTTCTCCTGGCGTCCGCCAAACCCAGATTTGTCCGTCGAACTGCCAGATGGTGAAGCGTGATTCATCACTCGAGAATGCGTTTTCACTGCTCCAGAGTCCAATGGCAGCAAGCATTACACCACTCCAGCCAACGCTTTGCATTGAGCATGGTGATCTTAGACTTGTGTGTGGCTACTCGGCCATGGAAACCATTTTCATGAAGCTTCCGACCAAGATTCTTGTGCTGACGTTGCTTCCAGAGGCAGTGCTGCGCGCAACAGCACTCAGCGTTCCCATTCTGTGTACTTGTGTGACCTACCACTTTGTGGTTGAGCCATTGTTGCTCCTAGATGTTTCCATTTCACAATAACAGCACTTACAGTTGACCAGGGCACCTGTAGCAGGGCAGAAATTTGACAAACTGAATTGTTAGAAAGGTGGTGTCAAATCAAATCTGTCACATGCGCCGAATTCACCTTACAGTGAAATGTGCGCTGGCACCAGTTAGTAGAGGTATTTGAGGTAATATGTACATGTAGGTAGAGTTAACGTGACTATGCATAGATAATAAACAGAGAGTAGCAGCAGCGTAAAAGAGGTGGGGACAATGCAAATTGTCTGGGTAGCCATTTGATTAGCTGTTCAGGAGTCTTATGGCTTGGGGGTAGAAGCAGTTAAGAAGTCTTTTGGACCTAGACTTGGCGCTCCGGTACCACAATGACAGTGCCACGTTGAAAGTCACTGAGATCTTCAGTACAGGCCATTCCACTGTCAATGTTTGTCTATCGATTTTATACACCTGTTAGCAACGGATGTGGCTGAAATAGCCGAATCCACAAATTTGAAGGGACCTACTTTTGTCCATGTGTCAATGTGTAGTTCATACATGCATAATCTATGGGCAGAATTACTGTTTTACCTCAATTAGCCACGAAATCCCCAGTTTTGAAGCAACTGTTGATTGCTCCATTTTGCAAATCTAACCATAACTCTTATCCTCCTGATTCCTTCTTTACAAGCAAATATTAAAGCAGGAAGCACCAGTGACTCGGTCTATAAAAAAAGTGGTCAGATGAAGCAGATGCTTCAGGACTGTTTTGCTAGCACAGACTGGAATATGTTCCGGGATTCTTCCAATGGCATTGAGGAGTACACCACATAAGTCACTGGCTTTATCAATAAGTGCATCGAGGACATCGTCCCCACAGTGACTGTACGTACATACCCCAACCAGAAGCCATGGATTACAGGCAACATTCGCACTGAGCTAAAGGGTAGAGCTGCCGCTTTCAAGGAGCGGTATTCTAACCCGGAAGCTTATAAGAAATCCTGCTATGCCCTCCGACGAACCATCAAACAGGCAAAGCGTCAACACAGGACTAAGATCGAATCGTACTACACTGGCTCCGACGCTCGTCGGATGTGACAAGGCTTGCAAACTATTACAAACTACAAAGGGAAGCACAGCTGAGAGCTGCCCACTGACACAAGCCTACCAGACAAGCTAAATAACTTCTATGCTCGCTTTGAGGCAAGTAACACTGAAACATGCATGAGAGCATCAGCTGCTCCGAACAACTCTGTGATCACGCTCTCCGCAGCCGATGAGAGTAAGACCTTTAAACAAGTCAACATTCACAAGGCCGCTGGGCCAGACGGATTACCAGGACGTACACTCCGAGCATGCGCTGACCAACTGGCAAGTGTCTTCACTGACATTTTCAACCTCTCCCTGTCTGAGTCTGTAATACCAATATGTTAAAAGCAGACCACCATAGTCCCTGTGCCCAAGAACACTAAGGTAACCTGCCTAAATGACTACCGACCCGTAGCACTCATGTCTGTAGCCATGAAATGCTTTGAAAGGCTTGTCATTGCTCACATCAACACTATTATCCCAGAAACCCCGGACCTACTCCAATTTGCATAAGACACCAACAGGTACACAGATGATACACTCTATTGCACTCCACACTGCCATTTCCCACCTGGACAAAAGGAACACCTAAGTGAGAATGCTATTCATTGACTACAGTTCAGCGTTCAACGCCATAGTGCCCTCAAAGCTCATCACTAAGCTAAGGACCCTGAGACTAAACACCTCCCTCTGCAACTGGATCCTGGACTTCCTGACGTGCTACCCCAAGTGGTAAGGGTAGGTAACAACACATCCGCCACGCTGATCCTCAACACGGGGGCCCCTCAGGCGTGCGTGCTCAGTCCCTCCCTTCCTGTACTCCCTGTTCACACCAACACCATCATTAAGTTTACTGATGACACAACAGCCTGATCACCGACAACTATGAGACAGCCTACAGGGAGGTGAGGGACCTGACAGGGTGGTGCAGGGCAACAACCTCTTCCTCAACGTGATCAAGACAAAAGGATATGATTGTGGACTACAGGAAGAGGAGGACAGAGCACATCCCCTATTCTCATCGACGGGGCTGTAGTGGAGCAGGTTGAGAGTTTCAAGTTCCTTAGCGTCCACATCGCCAACAAACTAACATGGTCCAAGCACACCAAGACAGTTGTGAAGAGGGCACGACAAAACCTTTTCCACCGCAGGAGACTGAAAAGATTTGGCATGGGTCCTCAGATCCTCAAGCTGCACCATCGAGAGCATCCTGACGGGTTGTATCACTGCCTGGTATGACAACTGCTCGGCCTCTGACCGCAAGGCAACAGAGGGTAGTCCGTACAGCCCGGTACATCACAGGGGCCAAGCTTCCTGCCATCCAGGACCTCTATACCAGGCGGTGTCAGAGGAAGGCCCTAAAAATTGTCAAAGAATCCAGCCAACCTAGTCATAGACTGTTTTCTCTGCTACCGAATGGCAAGCGGTACCGGAGTGCCAAGTCTAGGTCAAAGAGGCTTCTAAACAGCTTCTAACCCAAAGCCATAAGACTCCTGAACAGCTAATCAAATGGCTACCCAGACTATTGCATTGCCACCCCCCACACACACTACTGCTACTATCTGTTATTATCTATGCATAGCCACTCTACCTACATGTACATAATTACCTCGACACCAGTGCCCTCGCACATTGACTCTGAACTGGTAACCCCTGTATATAGTCCTGCTATTGTTATTTACTGCTGCTCTTTAATTATTTGTTATTCTAATCTCTTACTTTTTGGGTAGTATTTTCTTAAAACTGCATTGTTGTTTAAGGGCTTGTAAGTAAGCATTTCACTGTATTCAACGCATGTGACAAATAACATTTGATTTGTATTCTTGAAGTTGTGCTAAGCCATTTTCTCTACATTTCCCTTCCCCATCTGGGCCAGCCCCTAGGCAATTCAAGTTCTAACCAATGTACTTCAGCCCCCCACAGCATTATCCAATGAGGTTGCAGTGCGGCCTAACGGCTCAGTGGACACAGCAGAGAGAAAGAAATGACGTGGTGCACATATCTGGACATATGTGATGTAGTACACATTTTCTCTAAAAAAAAGACATCTTAAACTGACAATTATATATCATCATAATGACATAATGTGCCAGTTGGAATGTAGTACTGTCTCACCCTCTCAGTTCCCAGAGCCTTAGCAAGGTATTTGAGTTTTTGAATGACTGGTGGGATTTTTTTTAGTTTTTGTAAAATGTTGGTAGTTTGTGTGGAATAATGTTATTTTCCGTTCCCCATAATATAATTTAGTGCATTTTTTCACCCCTATCCAGTTGGTGGCGGCAAAACACATTTTGCTTGAAAATCGCAACAAAACCTCATCTAAGAAGTAGTAAACGGAAGTAAGCATAGACCAGTTACAATTTTCACGTTAGCGGTTATATTGTTGTTATTTAGACATTTATTAAATCAATAGAACTCAAAATATTACTAATTTAACTACACGGCATTACATACTTGCCCCAGGTAGTATTTGATTCGCGTTGGAGACAGGACTTGGCTGATGTTGTCCTGGTAAAGTTAGCTGCTAACAATGGCTGACTGTTTGGTTTTTCACACTCAAATAGCCTCCATCATGGAGGTGCTAGCGAATGCAGCCGTAGCAGAGATCTGTAAACTCGTAGATGACGACTATGCAGTGTTTCGTTTGGAAATAACTCAAAGCCGGAAAGAAAACAGGACATTGCGGAGGAAACTACTAGAACTGAAGGTGGCACGTGAGCGCGCAGAGAGGACAACGCAAGAGCGCGTCCTCGCCAGTCGTCCCAGTAGTGTCAAGATCCTCGACCGATACAGAGGAATGGCAAGAGGTACATTTTGCAAGGCCCAGGCTGTCTCGGTTCATATAGCTCAGTGCCTGTCGCCCCGTTCCCCTTTGTGCATGTGTGTCTTTAGATGTGTTAATCAGAATTGGATATTGGTCAGTTTTTGGATAGTTAGAATGCAATAATTCACCTGATTACTTAGTTATTTTGCCCAAAGACACAATAGGGTCGTTCCACATCTCCCCCCACAAATGAGCTTAACCAAAACCATTCTGTTTATAGCTCGATTGATTTTGTTCCATACATCACATTGTTTTAAGTGAGTTAATAATAGATAATGTCGTGCATCAAGAATCTGTTTAGAATATGATATTGGGTCTTTCCATTTGATTTCAATCACTTTTTTAACCACACCCCATTTGAGTTGAACAAAACTTTCTCTACATGTTTGCTCATGGTAGAAGTGGTCAGAAAGTAACTTTTTGGACCTGAATACCAAAACATTTAGGAGATCGATGTGCTCAAAGTCGACCCGTCCCGTTTTGCATACCCCACCTTACCATGAGACATCTATGTCTTCATCACTGGAAAATATAAATCGTTGAGTTTTATATAATTTAAAAGCTTACAAACAGGGTTGTTAAACTATTTTATAATTTGTTTATTACATTTTTATTTTTAAATAACAATTATTATTATTTTTATTTTTTTTACCATTTAACGTCAATTGTCTAAAATTTGGTAAAATCAGCTACTTTCTCAGAACAGTTCATATCTGACTACTTCTATCATGGGCAAATATGTATACAAGTTTAGTCCAAATGAAAAGTTCTGCGGTCAAAATATGATTGAAATTAAATGGGATGACACAATATCATATTCTAATTTGATTTACTGCATTTTCTATTATTTACTCATTGAAAACTGGGATGCATAGAACATAATCAATCAATAGTATATCAAGAAGTTATATCCTTGCCAATTCTAGAACATGTCAATAGTGTAAAACATACCACTAAGCATTGACAGTAGCTAACCTAACCTCTTTTCCCGAAATCACTCTCTCAGGTGAAGGACATCTCACTGAAGGCCACGGGAGCTTTGTGAAGCCAGCAGGACACAATACATGGAGAGATGACCAACCAATCACTGTTGATGAGGGGAGTGGAACCTCAACCCAGCAAGTTATCATAATAGAGGTTAGTGTAATTATGTGGCATGAAATATTACAGTTACTTTGTAAATCAAATGTGGCCGTTTATTTCAGTAAGGCTCCCCTCAGGTATTCACTGTCTTACATGTACATCCTCAACAACATTGTAATCCAATTCAACTCATGTACCGGTAATAACCTCCTCTCTTCTTGTGTCAGTCTGCAGAAACAGAGGCTGCAGGTTCTGGGGTCAAGCTGGAGAGGTCTGAAAGAGAGGAGGACCCATGGCACAGCATTGACACCCAGACTCGGGCAGCTATAGAGCCCCATGTAGCCACAAAGGACCCCCCCACCATCGCCCCAGCGCCGCCCAGGACCCGACACAGACTCACGGAGGTCAGTGGAACGCAGAACGCCGTCCTCAAGTCAGAGACAGACACGGATACTTTAACTGTAACACACAGGCTGTTACGCACAGGATCTGACCACAGATCAGACCCAGAAAGACTGGGGCTGGGGAGACTGGGCTGTCCTCCTGCTTCCGGCTCAGAGTATTTACTTCACAGTAACCCAAGCCCAAGGATTGTTCATTCCCTTCGGGACTCAGGTGACGCATTAGAGACTGGCAATGATCTGTCTTGTTCTTACACTACAGAGATGGACCCTGGCATCATGCCCTTGGGCTTAGAGACACTCACTGATCTGTCCAGAGGGGACTGGAACCGGTACAGTAGTAGTGTATACTCTGAAGGGTGCCTAGATAAGAAAGGGGAGGTTGTAGTCGTAGATGAAGTCACTGTGAAAGTGGAGGGCGACGCTCCTCTGACATGGAATGTAGACAAGACTGACTTAGGAGAAGGACACTCACAAGGCAGAGATTTCTTAAATTACAGGGAAAGCTTAGAGACAAATCCAAATGTCACGACCCAATCTCCTTTACACACCGTCAGGGATCGCGAGTCAGTGTCCACGTCGATGGGACCTTCCAATTCACAGGACCACATCCTTTTTGATCAGGTATTGAACTCAAAGGGCCAAAAGGCCAAGGCACAGGGTAGAGGAGCAACATCAGGCAAAAGTAAAGAGAAACGGTTCCTATGCATATTCTGTAACAAAGGCTTCAGCTGCCCCCAGAAGGTGGAGATCCACCAGAGGGTCCACACAGGGGAGAAACCCTTCGGCTGTACCCAGTGTCATATGCGCTTCTCTGAGGCTGGCAACCTGAAGAAGCACCAGAGGGTCCACACAGGGGAGAAACCCTTCAGCTGTACCCAGTGTCACATGCGCTTTGCCCAGGCTGGTCACCTGAAGAGACACCAGAGGGTCCACAAAGGGGATAAATAATACAGCTGACCCCAGTGTGAGAACAGATTCTCCAGCCAGCACCATCTGAAGATGCACCTGAAGGGCCAAACGGGCGAAATGCGGTTCGCCTGTACGCACTGTGGGAAGAGGTTGTCAGAGAGGAGCTACCTCAGAATACACCAGCAGAAAAACCATTCCACTTCATAGCTTCTGATGTTTGGATCAAACACTGCATTAAAGACAACGATTCATTTTCATTGTTTTCAGCAGAAAATATCATTTGGAATAACCATAGTAACAGATTTCAGTGTTGAATATTTTTGGGTAGAATATTGCATCCAGACATGTGTGATATACACTGAGTGTACAAAACATTAAGGACACCTGCACTTTCCATGACATAGACTGACCAGGTGAAAGCTTTGATCCCTTATTGATGTCACTTTTTAAATCCACTTCAATCAGTGTAGAGGAAGGGGAGCAGACAGGTTAAATAAGGATTGTGTATGTCTGCCATTCAGAGGGTGAATGGGCAAGACAAAATATTTAAGTGCCTTTGAAAGGGGTATGGTAGTAGATGACAGGCGCACCGGTTTGTGTCAAGAACTGCAACGCTGCTGGATGTTTCACGCTCAAAAGTTTTCTGTGTCTATCGAGAATGGTCCACTACCCAAAGGACATTCAGCCAACTTGTAGGAAGAGTTGGAGTCAACATAGGCCAGAATCCCTGTGGAATGCTTTCGATACCTTATAGAGTCCATACCCCAACAAATTGAGGCTGTTCTGAGGGCAAGTCAATATTAGGAAGGTGTCAATGTTTTGTACACACTTTGTACAGCCTAAAAAGTGTTACGTAATGTGTTTGATTCTAACATGTATTGACTCAGGGGTTGAATCTGATGAAGATTAGTTTTATTTTTCACTTTCTTTTACAAATGTTACATTTTTCTTCCACTTTGACATTTAGAGTATTTTGTTTCGTTAAAACAAAAGACAAATCCATTTTAATCCCACTTTGTAACAACAAAATGTGGAATAAGTAAAGGTGATATATTGTTAGTACTGTATAGGCTAAATGATGTTCACAAATGCCTATTTCATTACTTCCATTCAACAACTGCATTTTTTCCCCCCGAATAACCTTTTAATGAAAAAATGAATGCAGTGTGTCAAGCAGATTTGTAGCGGAGACATGGGCATGTGTGGTTTTAATATGGTGTGTTTAAAATTATTAATAAACATAATAAAAACAATGGGACTTCTAAGACTTGCATTGAGACTCTTTAATATACATCACATCTGATCTCACCCTATTCTGCATACACCGAAGAACACTTTATAACTAATATACACTTACTAAATATACCAACACAAACCCAGACACTAACCTACTGTACATGTCAAAATAGTTTAGTCAGGTTTGTCTGATGACTTTTGACCTATCATAGCTGACTCATATTTACCCACAACATCATATTTATGTCCACCATGATGGGTTTAACAACAATGAGGTCATTTTGTAACTACAGTATAGGACTCAAAAGTAGTGGGGATGGGTAAACACTCCACGTTGAAAGTGTGTTTATTATCTGTGTGTACATACCTGATGGAGTGTATGTCTGTGTGATCTGTATCACCTCTCTTCCAGGGGGAGGAGGGTCCATAGGTGCTGCTGGTGAAGGAGGAGGGGTGTGAGGAGGGTCTGGGGAACCCTGAGGGGACCATGGTCATAGAGGACAACCAGACTACACCTCCTCCTGAACCCACAGAGGAACCAGCTGAGCAGCACATAGCAATCCCTCATTGCCTAATCAGATGATGTTCCACAGCAATTTGACAAACTGACTTGTTAGAGAGGTGGCACCCCATGATGCTGCCACGTTGAAAGTCACTGAGCTCTTCAGTACGGGCCCTTCTACTGCCAATGTTTGTCTGTGGAGATTGCATGGGTGTGTGCTCGATTTTATACACCTGTTAGCAACAGTTGTGGCTGAAATAGCTGAATCCACTAATTTGAAGGGCCATACTTTTGGCCATGTAGTGTATTGTTTAAACCTCCCGCTTTGGGCTGGATGTGTCAATGAGTAGTTCATACATGCATAATTTATGTGCAGAATTACTGCCTTCCTTCAATTTGCCACGGAAGTGACTGTTTTCTTGAAGTTGTTCCATTCCCCCCCCTGGCAATCCAAATTCTAGCAAATGTACTTCAGCCACTCGCACCATTTTCCAATTAGGTTGCAGGGTTGGCCCAATGGCTCAGTGGACACGAGAGAGATAGCGAGAGAGAGAAATGACGTGGTGCACATATCTGGACATGCGAAGCAGTACGCAATTTTCGGGGAACACTTTTGGCCTGTGCATGCTAGTTTCAGAACTACTAGCAAAAAAATTATACAAAAGTACCATTTTTGTAGATTGAATAATGTTATTTTCCCTTCCCCATAACGGAATAAAATGTTACCTTGTGCATTTTTTCACCCCGTCCAGTGGGTGGCGGCAATGCATATTTTGCTTAATATTCGCCACAAAACCTCACCGAAGTAGTAGTAAACGGAAGTAAGCATTGACCATTTACAATTTTCACGTTAGCGGTTTGTTGTTGTTATTTATACATTTATTAACGCCATGGAACTCAAAATATTACTAATTTAACTGCATATCATCACATACTTGCACCAGGTAGTCTTAAATTTGCGTTGGAGACAGGACTTGGTTGATATTGTCTAGGTAAACTAGCTGCAAACGTTAACGTTAGCTAACAATGGCTGACTGTGTGGTTTTTCACACTCAAATAGCCTCCATCATGGAGGTGTTAGCGAATGCAGCCGTGGCAAATATCTGTAAACTCGTAGATGACGACTATGCAGTGTTTCGTATGGAAATAAATCAAAGCCAGAAAGAAAACAGGTCATTGCGGAGGAAACTACTAGAACTGAAGGTGGCACGGGAGCGCGCTGAGAGGACAATGCGAGAGCGCGTCCTCGCCATTCGTCCCAGTAGTGTCAAGATCTCCGACCGATACAGAGGAACCGCAAGAGGTACATTTTGCAAGGCAGAGGGTACGGGGACTGTCGCCCCGGTGCCCTCTGTGTCTTTCGATGTGGTTAACCAAAATTGGAGCTTGGTCCGTTTTTGGATACTATGCAATATTTCACACCTGATCCAAATTAAAAGGTGTGCAGTCAAAATCTGATTGAAATTAAATGGAACGACCTAATATTTTATTCTAACTAAATTATTGATTTACTGCACTTCCCATTATTTACTCAATGAAAACAAAGTGATGCATGGAACATAATCAATCAATTGTATGTCAAGAAGTTATGAAATGTTTTACCTACATCTGTGTCAATAGTGTATATTAAGCTACACTGTTGAGCACTGACAGTAGCTAACCTAAGCACCTCTTTCCACCCCATCAATCTCTCAGGGGAAGGAAATCTCACTGGAGGCCACAGGAGCTTTGTGAAGCCAGCAGCACACAAAACATGGAAAGATGACCAACCAATCACTGTTGATGAGGGGATTGGAACCTCAACCCAGCACGTTATCATGATAGAGGTCAGTGGAATAGTGTTGCATGAAATATTAGTTACTTTGTAAATCAAATGTGGCCGTTTACTTCAGAAAGGCTCCCCTCAGGTATTCACTGTCTTACATGTACATCCTCATGTATCTGCCATAGGGGAGATTGTCAGACTTCCCTACAACATTGTTATCCAATTCAACTCATGTACCAGTAATAACCTCCCCTCTTCTTGTGCCAGTCTGCAGAGGCTGCAGGTCCTGGGGTCAAGCTGGAGAGGTCTGAAAGAGAGGAGGACCCATTGCACAGCAGAGACACCCAGACTCGAGCGGTGGTAGAGCCCCATGTAGCCACAAAGGACCCCCCCACCATCACCCCAGCGCAGCCCAGGACCCGACACAGAATCACGGAGGTCAGTGGAACGCAGAACGCCGTCCTCAAGTCAGAGACAGACACGGATACTTTAACTGTAACACACAGGCTCTTACGCACAGGATCTGACCACAGATCAGACCCAGAGAGACTGGGGAGGGGGCCACTGCGCTATCCTCCTGCTCCCGGCACAGATTACTTACCGGTATTTCACCAGAGCCAGAGGATGGTTCATTCCCGTGGAGATGGTGAAATGTTAGACACTGCTGGTGATGATCCGTCTTGTTCTTACACTACAGAGATGGACCCTGGCAACATATCCTTGGGTTTAGAGACACATACTGATCTGTCTAGAGGGGACTGGAACCGGTACAGTAGTAGTGTATACTCTGAAGGGTGCCTAGATAAGAAAGGGGAGGGTCTGGTTGTAGATGAGGTGACTGTGAAAGTGGAGGGCGACGCTCCTATGACATGGAATGTAGACAAGACTCACTTAGGAGAAGGATACTCACAAGGAAGAGATTTCTTAGATTACAGGGAAAGTTTGGAGACAAATCCAAATGTCACAACCCACTCTCCTTTACACACGGTCAGGGATCGCGAGTCAGTGTCCACGTCGATGGGACCTTCCGATTCACACGATCACGTCCTTTTCGATCAGGTATTGAACTCAAAGGGCCAAAAGGCCAAGGGGAGGGGAGGGGGAGCAACATCAGGCAATAGTAAAGAGAAACGGTTCCTCTGCATGTTCTGTAACAAAGGCTTCAGCTGCCTCCAGAAGGTGGAGATCCACCAGAGGGTCCACACAGGGGAGAAACCCTACAGCTGTACGCAGTGTCATATGCGCTTCGCTGAGGCTGGCAACCTGAAGAGGCACCAGAGGGTCCACACAGGGGAGAAACCCTTTGGCTGTACCCAGTGTCACATGCGCTTCGCCCAGGCTGGTCACCTGAAGAGACACCAGAGGGTCCACACAGGGGAGAAATCTTACAGCTGACTCCATTGTGAGAAGAGATTCTCCTGGAAGAGCTTCTCAGACGGGAGCTACCACCAGCAGAAAAAACATTCCACTCTATAACATAGAAAGCAACTATTCGTCTCAGTAGCTTCTGATGTTAAGTTCAAACACTGCATTAAAGACAACAATTAATTTTCATTATTGTCATCAGAAAATATCATTTGACACAACGAGAGTAACAGATTTCAGTGTTGAATATTTCTGGGTAGAATATTGCATCCAGACATTGTGTGATATACACTGAGTGCACAAAACATTAACACCTGCTCTTTCCATGGCATAGACTGATCAGATGAAAGCTATGATCCCTTATTGATATCACTTAAATCCACTTCAATCAGTGGAGATGAAGGGGGGAGACCGGTAGAAGGATTTTTAAGCGTTAAAGACAATTGAGAAATGGATTGTGTATGTGTGCCATTCAGAGGGTGAATGGGAAAGACAAAAGATTTAAGTGCTTTTGAAAGGGGTATGGAAGTAGGTGCCAGGCACACTGGCTTGTGTCAAGAACTGCAACACTGCAGTTTTCGATGTGTATGAAGACTGGTCCACAACCCAAAGGACATCCAGCCAACTTGACAGAACTATAAGAAGCATTGGAGTCAACATGGGCCAGCATCCCTGTGGAATGCTTTCGACACCTTGTAGAGTCTATACCCAAATTGAGGCTGTTTCTGAGACAAAAGGGGGGGGTGGGCACGCAACTCAATATTAGGAAGGTGTCTGTTTTGTAAAAAGTCTTACATAGTGTGTTTGATTTTAACATGTATTGACTCAGGGTTTGAATACTTATCTAATCAAGATATATTATGTTATTTTTTTCAATCTTAAAAGTCAAGTGTTAGAATTTTTCTTCCACTTTGACAGAGTATTTTGTGTTGATCATTGACACAGAAAAACACAATTAAATCAATTTTAATCCCTCTTTGTAACACAGCAAAATGTGGAAAAAGTCAAGTGGTGTGAATACTTTCTGAAGGCACTACTTAATTTCTATAAGGTGCTATATTGTGCTTGAACGTTGTAGGCTAAATGCCTATTTCATTACTTCCATACAACTATTTAATTTTTCCCCCAAGACACTTGTATTGATAAAATGAATGCAATTGATCAAGCAGATTTGTAGTGGAGACATGTGCATGTGGTGGTTTTCATATGTTGTATTTCAAATGAGTTTGTTTAATAAAAACCCAAAAAATATTCTAATACTTTTTTTTATTATCATTGAGATGATCTTTAATATACATCGCATCTGATCTCACCCTATTCTGCATAAGCACGACTGCACGTTATATGCATACCGGCACACTAGCAAACACCTACTGTACACGTCAAAATAGTTTAGTCAGGTTTGTCTGATGATGACTTTTGACTTATCATAGCTGACTTATTTACCCACAACAACCTATTTATGTCCACCATGATGGGTTTAACAACAATTAAGTCATTCTGTGACTACAGTATACAGTGCCTTGCGAAAGTATTCGGCCCCCTTGAACTTTGCGACCTTTTGCCACATTTCAGGCTTCAAACATAAAGATATAAAACTGCATTTTTTTGTGAAGAATCAACAACAAGTGGGACACAATTGTGAAGTGGAACGACATTTATTGGATATTTCAAACTTTTTTAACAAATCAAAAACTGAAAAATTGGGTGTGCAAAATTATTCAGCCCCTTTACTTTCAGTGCAGCAAACTCTCTCCAGAAGTTCAGTGAGGATCTCTGAATGATCCAATGTTGACCTAAATGACTAATGATGATAAATACAATCCACCTGTGTGTAATCAAGTCTCCGTATAAATGCACCTGCACTGTGATAGTCTCAGAGGTCCGTTAAAAGCGCAGAGAGCATCATGAAGAACAAGGAACACACCAGGCAGGTCCGAGATACTGTTGTGAAGAAGTTTAAAGCCGGATTTGGATACAAAAAGATTTCCCAAGCTTTAAACATCCCAAGGAGCACTGTGCAAGCGATAATATTGAAATGGAAGGAGTATCAGACCACTGCAAATCTACCAAGACCTGGCCGTCCCTCTAAACTTTCAGCTCATACAAGGAGAAGACTGATCAGAGATGCAGCCAAGAGGCCCATGATCACTCTGGATGAACTGCAGAGATCTACAGCTGAGGTGGGAGACTCTGTCCATAGGACAACAATCAGTCGTATATTGCACAAATCTGGCCTTTATGGAAGAGTGGCAAGAAGAAAGCCATTTCTTAAAGATATCCATAAAAAGTGTCGTTTAAAGTTTGCCACAAGCCACCTGGGAGACACACCAAACATGTGGAAGAAGGTGCTCTGGTCAGATGAAACCAAAATTGAACTTTTTGGCAACAATGCAAAACGTTATGTTTGGCGTAAAAGCAACACAGCTCATCACCCTGAACACACCATCCCCACTGTCAAACATGGTGGTGGCAGCATCATGGTTTGGGCCTGCTTTTCTTCAGCAGGGACAGGGAAGATGGTTAAAATTGATGGGAAGATGGATGGAGCCAAATACAGGACCATTCTGGAAGAAAACCTGATGGAGTCTGCAAAAGACCTGAGACTGGGACGGAGATTTGTCTTCCAACAAGACAATGATCCAAAACATAAAGCAAAATCTACAATGGAATGGTTCAAAAATAAACATATCCAGGTGTTAGAATGGCCAAGTCAAAGTCCAGACCTGAATCCAATCGAGAATCTGTGGAAAGAACTGAAAACTGCTGTTCACAAATGCTCTCCATCCAACCTCACTGAGCTCGAGCTGTTTTGCAAGGAGGAATGGGAAAAAAATTAAATCTCTCGATGTGCAAAACTGATAGAGACATACCCCAAGCGACTTACAGCTGTAATCGCAGCAAAAGGTGGCGCTACAAAGTATTAACTTAAGGGGGCTGAATAATTTTGCACGCCCAATTTTTCAGTTTTTGATTTGTTACAAAAAGTTTGAAATATCCAATAAATGTTGTTCCACTTCATGATTGTGTCCCACTTGTTGTTGATTCTTCACAAAAAAATACAGTTTTATATCTTTATGTTTGAAGCCTGAAATGTGGCAAAAGGTCGCAAAGTTCAAGGGGGCCGAATACTTTCGCAAGGCACTGTAGGACTCAAACGTAGTTGGGATGGGTAAACACTCCATGTTGAAGGTGTGTTTATCTGTGTGTACATACCTGAGGGAGTGTGTCCGTAATCTGTATCACCTCTCTATTCAAGGAGGGGGGTCCAGAGGTGATGCGGGTGAAGGAGGTGGTGTGTGAGGAGGGTCAGGGGAACAATGGTCATGGAGGACAACCAGACTACACCTCCTCCTGAACCCACAGAGGAACTGGCTGAGCAGCACAGGACCACACACAATCTCACTGAGGTGAGCCAACTGTGAACTATTGTCTGAATGGTATTAGGTCAGGTCTTGATACATTTTGTCTTAAGTGTAGGAACATACCTTTTGAATTTAAAAAACTTTCACGCCCTGACCTTAGTTATCTTTGTTTTCTTTATTATTTTGGTTAGGTCAGGGTGTGACTAGGGTGGGTATGTTAGTTTTTGTATTGTCTAGGGTTTTTTGTATATCTAGTTTTTTTTGTAAGTCTAGGTATTTGTATGTCTATGGTGGCCTGAATTGGTTCCCAATCAGAGGCAGCTGTTTATCGTTGTCTCTGATTGGGGACCATATTTAGGTAGCCATATTCCCTTGGGTATTTTGTGGGTTCTGTCTATGTATAGTTGCCTGTCTGCACTAGTTGTATAGCTTCACGTTTCGTTCGGTCATTTTGTTAGTTTGTTCAGTGTTCATTCTAAAATAAAGAGGAATGTACGTATACCACGCTGCACCTTGGTCTCCTTACGACGGATGTGACAAAAACAGTGTGTGAATTGCTTTGCCATACTTTTTGCAGTATTACTTCAGTGCCTTGTTGCAAACAGGATGCATGTTTTGGAATATTTTAACCTGTACAGGCTTCCTTCTTTTCACTCTGCAATTAGGTTAGTATTGTGGACTAACTACAATGTTGTTGATCCATCCTCAGTTTAATGGCTGTGATAAGAGAAAACTATGTAACTGTTTTAAACTCACCATGGTGAAATCCCTGAGCGTTTTTTCCCCTCTCCGGCAACTGAGTTATAAAGGACGCCTGTATCTTCGTAGTAACTGGGTGTATTGATACACCACCTAAAGTGTAATTAATAACTTCACACATCATGTTAAACCCTATTATTGCACACAAAGTGACTCCATGCAACTTATGTGACTTGCTATGCACAGTTTTACTCCTGAACTTTTAGGCTGAAATTTAGGCTTGTCATAAAGGGTTGACTCGACATTTCAGCTTTTCATGAATTTGTAAACATTTCGGAAAACATAATTCCACTTTGACATTATGGGGTTTTGTGTGTAGGCCAGTGACAAAACATCTAAATGTAGTCCATTTTAAATTCAAGCTGTAACACAACAAAATGTGGAAAAAGTCCAGGGGTGTGAATACTGTATTTTAAGGAAGTGAGCTCAGCTAATTTATCAAAGAAGGGGGAGAGAAAACGGGAGAGGAGCAACCTGGAGTGATGGACAGGAGGGAGGATGTAAATGATGCATTGGATGCACCATTTACCATGGCAGATATGAAGACAGCAATAGGCAAGGCTGGGTTAACTTCACCTGGGAAAGATGAGGTTTGCTATGTCATATTGGCCCATCTCAGCGATGAGGCGCTGGATAATGTATTGGGCCTGTACAACAGAGTGTGGGAGGAAGGGAAACTACCAGCCAGCTGAGTGTGGGAGGAAGGGAAACTACTGGCCAGCTGAGTGTGGGAGGAAGGGAAACTACTGGCTAGCTGAGTGTGGGAGGAAGGGAAACTACCGGCCAGCTGAGTATGGGAGGAAGGGAAATTACCGGCCAGCTGGAAGGAGGCAGTAGTGGTAGCAATCCAGAAACCCAACAAGCTATCGGCCAATAGCCCTAACATCTCATGTATGTAAGATTATGGAACGTATGATTACGGAGAGACTAACTTACTTCCTGGAGAACAGGGAGTTAATATCGCCACATCAGAGTGGGTTCAGGAAGGGGAACTATGGACCCAGTGCTCTGCTTAGAAGCAGAGGTCAGGAAGGCCCAGGTCAACAAGAGGTGGTTGTGGCGGTGTTTTTTTGATGTGGAAGGCGTATGATATGATGTTGAAGGAGGGGTTGCTAATCAAGCTTGACCTTATGGGTGTAGAACGGTCAACTGTTTGGAAGGTCTCTCCAGGTGAGGGTGGGGAAATCTCTATCAGGCAGCTACTTGGTGGATAACGGTACACCGCAGGGGAGCGTGATTTAGTCCTCTTTTGTTCTCAAATCAATATCAATGATATTTACTCTCAGGTAGGCCAGATTATTGGAAGGTCTTTATTTGCAGATGGGGCTTAGTGGAAGAAATGTATCATACACAGTTAAGATATAGATGAGGTGGAGAGGTGGTCATTAAAGTAGGGATTCAGATTATCTGTAGAGAAGTCAGACGGTGTTCTTTACCATGAGGAAGGTTGGAGATGAGGTATGCCTGAGGTTGTATGGGAGAAACTTGGAGAGGCTGGGAGCCTTCAGGTTCCTAGGGGTGTACTTTGACACTAGGCTGACCTGGGCAGAACACATTGAGAGAGTGGTGAGAAATTTCTGAAGGTTCTGAATGTGATGCACTGTCTGACAGGGTTGGAGTGGGGGGCTGGGCGTTCCTCACTGAGGACAATGTATGTACCACTGATTCAATCTGCGATAGACCTTGGCAGTATAGCGTATGGTTCGGCAGCCAGGATATCACTGGAAAGTTTAGATATCATACAGGCACAAGGACTCAATATGAATCCGGACAGAGTAGTAGTTTGCTCTGTCGCATGTCATCAGTATTGATAAGTCTGCAGTCCTTTAGCTCACGCAGCACCAGACAAGATCCGCTGTATGAGGTACTACAAACCCATGGCCGAGTGAAACAGATGGGTATACAGACAAGATTTACTTGGGTCCCAGCCCATGTGGGGGTGGAGGGGAACGAGGCAGCTGAGGTTCTGGCTAAACAGGCGTTTTAGGAGTAGTGAGGTGGACGTTACAGTTCCAATGAGCAAGGCAGAGGCAAAAGGGCCCAGCCGTAGAAAAATGCTTATTGAAATTCTTCAATAAGCATATGCCAGTTTAGGTCACCTAACAGTACGAATTCTGAAGAGTGATGGGGGTCAATGAATTCACATATGGTGTCCAGGGCACAGCTGAGGGGGGTCTATAACAAGTGGCAACAGTGAGAGACTTATTTCTGGAAAGGTGGATTTTTAAAAGTAGAAGCTCGAACTGTTTGGGCACAGACCTGGATAGTATGACAGAACTCTGCAGGCTATCTCTGCAGTAGATTGCAACTCTTCCCCCTTTGGCAGTTCTATCTTGACGGAAAATGTTGTTGTTGGGGATGGACATTTCAGAATTTTTGTTGGCCTTCCTCAGCCAGGATTCAGACACGACTAGGACATCAGGGTTGGCAGAGTGTGCTAAAGCAGTGAATAAAACAAACTTAGGACAGAGGCTTTTGATGTTAACATGCATGAAACCAAGGCTTTTACGGTTACAATATTCACAATGAAAATCTGTCACCAATTGGGATGGAAACCTAGGTAGCTCCTCTCTGAGAACCTCTTCCCGCAATCCTTTGGTCATTTCAGTTCTGATCGAAAAGGAAGTGGCCGTGTGCACATCGATGTGCACACTGGGTCGCGATCTCTGAATGCGTGTAAAGGGGAGTGGTTGGCGCCATTTAGATTTGTCTCTAAGCTTCCCCTGTAATCTAAGAAATCTCTGCCCTGTGAGAGTCACCTAGGAGACGGACAATTTTCATTCCATGTGGGTCGAGCGTCACCCTCCACTTTCACCTCTACCACTATAGCCTCCCCTTTATTATCTTGGCAGCCTTCAGAGTATACACTACTAATGTACTGGTTCCAGTCCCCTCTAGACAGATCAGTCTGTGTCTCTAAATCCAAGCGCATGTTGCCAGGGTCCATCTCTGTAGTGTAAGAACAAGACGGATCATTGACAGTCTGACGCGTCACCCAAGTCCAGATGGGAATGAATAGTCCTCGGGCTTGGGTTACCGTAAAGTAAATACTCTGAGCTGGAAGCAGGACAGCCCAGTGGCCCCTGCACCAATCTCTCTGAGTCTGATCTGTGGTCAGATCTTGTGTGTAAGTGCCTTTGTGTTACAGTTAAGGTCTCAATGTCTGTCTCTGACTTGAGGACGGCGTTCGGCATACCACTGACCTCCGTGATGCTGCGTTTTTTCTGGTGCTGGGGCATGGCAGCAGTCGCAAGGTCCTTCGTGGTTACAGGGGGCGCCACTCCAGCTGCTGCTCCAGTCTGAATGTCTCTGCTGTGTCGTGGGTCCTCTCCTTCAGTCCTCTACCGCTTGATCAGAGATGATCCTCCAAGACCTGTAGCCTGACAAGAAGAGAGGTGGTAATTATCAGTACATGAGTTGACCTGGATAACAATGTCATAGGGAAGTCTCACAAACTCCCCTATAGCAGATAAATAAGGATGTACATGTAAGTAAATGAATAGCTGAGCGGTGTCTTTCTGAAATAAACTGGCCACATTTGATGTACTGTCATTTTTTATGTCACGCTATGATACTAACCTCTATCATGGTAACGTGCTGGGTTGAAGTTCCACTCGCCTCAATAGCTGTGGTTTGGTGATCTCTCAACGCGTTTTGTCCCGCTGGCTTCACAAAGCTCCTGTCGCCTCCAGTGAGATGTACTTCACCTGAGAGTGATTGGTGGGAAAAGGGGTGGTTAAGTTAGGTACTGTTAATGCTCAACGCTATATTGTACACTCTTGACAGATGCCGTGTCCGAATACCCCATACTTGCGTCCTAAATAGTAGGCCGTTTGAGTGTTGTGAAAATGTTACGTTTGATAGTATGTGCATTTTCAAAAAACGACTATGCTTTAAAATGTCAGGATGTAATACTCATTTCGGCTCTTCATCTTGTAGAATTCGCCGCACACATTTCAGGAATTTTACAGCCACAACGCATTGGAAGAGGGGCAATAGCGAAGCTTCTGCGGTGGTGTTCAAATGTAAGTAGTTTTTGTTTTCCTTAACATTATCACTAATGTTTCCTCATAACGTTACATCTTTGAAAACAGATCTGCCGTGCCTTTCAATAGTGTGTGACTGCGGCCCGCAATTCGGGGCGTTCCTGCATGTGGGCATTGCAGGAACCCCCCTTTAGTGCATCCCATTGGGTTCTGCATGAACGCCCCCCATCGAGCATCCCATTGATATTTTGGATTTCCCCTGATTGTTTGTGATTAAAATGTGGGTCAAAAGGGAAATAAAGGTATATCTGAGTTTTTTCACACTGTCTACCAGTGTCCTAGCTAGCTACCTGTGTCACCCCCACCTGTGCACCGGAGTCCTCCTTGCTAGTTTCACCTGTGTCTAGCTAGCACACAGTGTCGCCCCTGCCACATTCTTTGTACTGGAGTCCTCTTTGCTAGCTAGCCAGCTAGCTAGCATGCAGTGTATTTCGCTCCCGCCTGCCCTCACCATCGTTAACAGAACTGCAAGAAAACCACGCTGGACAGGCGGGAGCAAAGGACACTGTCTACCGGTGTACTAGCTAGTTACTGTTGTGCCCCTGCCTTTTCGTCTGTGGGGTTTATCGGCGCTTGGCATCCAACGTTATGGTGAATTACCGCCACTTACTGTACAGGAGCACCCCCACCTCCCGCATGTATATCGGAGCTTAGAAATGGACCACTAGAAGTATAACGAGGGGTTCCTGCAGATGTAGAAATGCCCACATGCAGAAACAACCCGAATAGCAGGCCGCAGTTGCTCCCTTCTCGTGCCTTTAGCTAGTTACCTGAATTTATAGGACTGGAAGTTATAACTGTTAGAACAGTAACATTACCTACAAGGTTATCTGCTTGCTGTTGAGCAACAAGTTCATATTTAACATTAGCTTAGTTTCTAGCTATCTACTTGTTTGCAAACTGTTGCTGGGTCTGATGACAATACCATACATTTAATTCAGTGGCAAACACGACAGTTTGATAAAGTATGTGGCAGTCTAGCTATCTACAGAAAGTTCACAACTCTACTTTTCTCATGTTTTGGTTAATGTTGTACTTCATCATATACAGATGGCGCCGACAGATATGGTAGCTCTGCTTCTAGCTCCTAAGCAACAAAATACAGAGAAGTATCCTAGTCCGACTCAGGAGGCGTGCACACTATCCACCGCTTCCGAGTATATTACTCACTCATGTTCAGTCTCTGGATAATAAAGTAGACAAGCTCAGGGGGAGGATCTCCTTCCAGAGAGACATCGGGGATTGTAACATACTCTGTTTCACGGAAACATGGCTCTCTCGGGATATACTGCCCCGGTCCGTACAGCCAGCTGGGTTCTCAGTACAATGCGCAGACAGGAAAAAATAACTCTCAAGAAAGGAAGAAAGGCGGGGGTGTATATTTCATGATTGCGATAACATAAAGAAACTCAAGTCCTTTTGTTTATCTGATCTAGAAAACCGCAATCAAATGCAGACCGGATTACCTCCCAAGAGAAATCTCTTCGGTTATAGTTACAGACGTGTATATTCCCCCTCAAGCCGATACCACAACGGCCCTCAAAGAACTACACTGGACTTTATGCAAACTGGAAACCACATATAGGTAGCTGGGGATTTTAACAAAGCAAATTTGAGGAAAACACTACCGTAGTTCTACCAACACATTGGCTGCAGTACTCTCTCTGGAAAAACATTGGACCACTGCTACTCAACTTTCGAATTGCCTACAAGGCCCTCCCCCGCCCTCCCTTCGGCAAATCTGATCACGGCTCCATTTTGCTCCCCCCTTCCTATAAACAGAAACTCAAAACAGGAAGTACCCGTGCTAAGGTCTATTCAACGCTAATCTGACCAATCGGAATCCATGCTTCAAGATTGTTTTGATCACACGGACTGGGATATGTTCTGGGTAGACTCTGAGGAATAACATCGACAAATACACGGATACGGTGACTGAGTTCATCAGGAAGTGTATAGGAGATGTTGTACCCACTGTGACTATTAAAACCTACCCAAACCAGGAACCGTGGATAGATGGCAGCATTCGCGCAAAAGTGAAAGCGCGAACCACCGCATTTAACCATGGCAAGGTGGCTGTTAATATGGCCGAATATAAACAGTGTAGTTATTCCCTCCGTAAGTAAATCAAACAGGCAAAACGTCAGTACCGAGACAAAGTAAGAGTCGCAATTCAACGGCTCAGACACGAGACATATGTGGCAGGGTCTACAGACAATCACGGACTACAAAGGGAAAACCAGCCATGTCGCGGACACCGACGTCTTGCTTCCAGATAAGATCAACACTTTCTTTGCCATCTTTGAGGATAACACAGTGCTACCAACGCGGCCCGCTACCAAGGACTGTGGGCTCTCCTTCTCCGTGGCCGATGAGAGTAAGATATTTAAGCGGGTTAACCCTTGCAAGGCTGCCGGCCCAGACGGCATCACTAGCCACGTCCTCTGAGAATGCGCAGACCAGCTGGCTGGAGTGTTTACGGACATATTCAATCTCTCCTTATCCCAGTCTGCTGTCCCCACTTCAAGATGTCCACCATTGTTCCTGTACCCAAAGGTAACTGAACTACATGACTATCGCCCCATAGCGCTCACTTCTCGCACCATTAAGTGCTTTGAGAGGCTAGTTAAGGATCATATCACCACTACCTTACCTGAGACCCTAGACCCACTTCAATTTGCTTACTGCCCCAATAGATCCACATACGATGCAATCACCATCACACTGCCCTATCCCATCTGGACAAGTGGAATACCTATGTAAGAATGCTGTTCATTGACTATAGCTCAGCATTCAACACTATAGTATCCTCCAAGCTCATCATTAAGCTCGGGCCCTGGGTCTGAAGCCTGCCTTGTGCACCTGGGTCCTGGACTTCCTGGCGGGCCACCCCCAGGTGGTGAAGGAAGGAAACAACACCTCCACTTCGCTGATCCTCAACACAGTGATATGCCTGTGGCTTTTTGCAAGAGGAATTTGTTCTTAATTGACCTGCCTGGTAAAATTGTTTTTTAAATGTATATATTTATATATGTAGCAAAGTTATAACGGGGATTATTGCACCTATGTGAAGCTAGCCACAATAAAATTAGCCACGATCGTGGAATTTGCGGTTTCCCTTCAAAATAAAAGTCCCCCATTGGAAGTGATGATACAAGTGTAACTGATACATATAGAAGAAGCATGCCATATTTGCCCTAGCTATTGCTAAACATGGTCGGAATGTTATATAAAAATAAACAAAAGACAATAATTTGACAAATGTTTTAAATCGCACTTTATTGGACTTCATAATTGCATTGGGGGCATTCGTATATGCAATGTACAGCCTTACCTATGAATCTGGGGTCCATGAAATGGGGTGACACCCACCGATTACAATTCTGAAGAGAATACACAAATATTAGCATCATAACTCATATTAGGTAACTTTAACTGTGGGAAATTACCACAGTATTCAATCTATTGAAGATTCATATTGCAATGTACAGCCTTACCTATGGATCTTGGGTACATGAAATGCGATATCAGTCTACCCTGTGACAACCACAGAATACAACTGTTTAGAGTTTTCACAAATATTAGCATCGTAGCTCTTATTGCGGGACTCTGAAACCACTGAAATGAGCCCCTTTAAGCTCACCGGTCAACCCACTATGTATTTAACATTCATATTGCAATGTACAGCCTTACCTATGGATTCTGGGTCCATGAAATGGCGTATCAGCCTACTCAGTGATGCCAACAGATTACAATTAGGTAGAGTTCACACAAATATTCGCATCGTAGCTCATATTAGGGAACTTGGGAAATCATCTCACTATTCAGCCTTTTGAACATTCATAATGTAATGTACAACCTTACCCCATTTCATGGACCCAAGATCCATAGGTATCGTCCTTTGACATAGGTAAGTATTGCGTACTATTCAAAAACTGACAGACACAATTCTGAGTTACACATCTGAACACGTGTGCAGAGGAGAACCGTGCGACAGCCCCGCAGCCTCAGCCTTCTGCAAAATGTACCTCTTGCCATTCCGCTGTCGGTCGTGAATCTTGAGACGACTGGCGAGGACGCGCTCCCGTACCACCTTAATTTCCAGTAGCTGTATTTTCCTCCGCAATCCCGTTTTCTTTCCGGCTTTGAGTTATTTTCAAACGTAACACAGCATAGTCGTCTACGACTATGATATATCTGATATATCTGCCACGGCTGCATTCGCTAACACCTCCACCCTTGAGGCTATTTGAGTGTAAAAAACCATATAGTTTGCCATCGTTAGGTTAGCAGCTAGCTAGCTTTACCGAGAATCAACCAAGTTCCGTCTCCTTAAGCTCAAAGTTCTTGAAATGTTCCAAATTGACTGACCTTCATGTCTTAAAGCAATGATGGACTGTCGTTTCTCTTTGCTTATTTGAGCTGTTCTTGCCATAATATGGACTTGGTATTTTACCAAATAGGGCTATCTTCTGTATACCACCCCTACCTTGTCACAACACAACTGATTGGCTCAAAGGCATTATGAAGGAAAGAAATACCACAAATTCATTTTTAACAAGGCCACAGCTGTTAATTGAAATGCATTCCAGGTTCATCATGAAGCTGGTTGAGAGAATGCCAAGAGTGTGCAAAGCTGTCATCAAGGAAAAATAATCTAAAATATATTTTGATTTGATTAACACTTTTTTGGTTACGACATGATTCCAATTGTGTTATTTCATAGTTTTGATGTCTTCACTATTATTCTACAATGTAGGAAATGGTAAAAAATTAAGAAAAACCCTGGAATGAGTAGGGGTGTCCAAACCTTTGACTGGTACTGTATATACCACTATTTCATTAAAAAAAGACACCACCCTAGTCCACTACATTGACCCTAACTGATCCTACACCAGGCAGACTCTTTCGTTCAACACAACTTGTAACTCGCCTGCAGTAAAACCTTGTACACCCAAGTACTTCTTTGCAGCTGCCACCACAACATATATTTTCTGTGATTTACATTCCATTTCTGCGGCACAGTTGATAACCTTACTGAAGCACAAATTTGTATCACTATGTATTGGCCTAGGCCTACTACTCACACTTGACCCATCATCCTCTACTCTCTTCACTGCCTCAGTGTACGACACCTTCTGTTCTACTCTGACTCTGGCAGCCTCTCTCGCACTGGGCACTTCTGATCCCCAGCAACATGGGCACCCCCACAGTTGACACTAACATTCCTTCGGCCTATGCCCTCCTACACACTTCTCACATCTTGAATTCTACCTCCTACACACTGCTGCTGCAACATGACCATAAGCTTGGCATCTGAAACACCTTAGTGGGTTAGGCACATAAGCTCTCACGGGATAACTGACATATCCTAACATGAATTTGTTAGGTAAAGACTGCTTCAAAACTCAAAAAGGGACAGCCGTGTCTGCGTCGCACCAAACAACGGGTATCACAGACACAGGGAATCTTCCATTTCAGTTGCTCCACCTCAACACTTAACGCCAACCCAGTACTCACTCCTTGCAAAGGCACCCTGCTCCAGAGAGCAAAGCAAGTCATGCGTCTTGTCCCGAGGTGTGTTCCTCGAAGCACCCTATTCCTCTGGAAGGAAGAAACACTGAAAATCATTAAGTCCACTTTGAGCTACCTTCACCGGTTTAACAGTACCCAAATTATTTTTTTACCCAGCCTGAGACTACATATGGGTCAGCCAAAAAGCGGAGAGAACCACTTTCTCCAAAACTGGGACAAAATCATTCTTTGCATGAACATCAGGTGAGGCTTTACTCGGAGGCCTTCACCACACCTGCCACCCCAGGTAATTCATCCTCACTCTCGTCAGGTTCAAGTTCAGAGACGGCAGAGTACGGTTTGTACTTCGCGCCATTCTTCCTCAACACACATCTTCCCACTACACTCGTCTCTTCTTTTTCCTCGGCTGTCTATAACCACATCTCTCTGTTCACCACGCTCATGCTGCGCCTTCACCCACTGTATTGTTTGCAGAACATGCAATGATGGGCTTTCTCCAATACCCAATATCTGTTCTTTAGCCTAATTTATTAGTCTGTCTTTCTCTGGCCTCTCCCAATTGGGACTTGTTACTTGCTGTTCAGTTTGATTATTTTGCACATGTTGATTTCATTTGTCAGCTGACATAAAAACAAGGAATTGCCAAAGAGCCACTTTTCACCTCTGTTTACTTATTCTTTCAATTAGTATTGGAGGATGGCTACTGGTGATGTGCAGATCAAACAATGCGTTATTTTTTTAACAACTCTTTTTACTGACTCGAGTCATGGTTTGTTTTTCTGAGTGACTCTTTCATTTTAGTCGTTCGTTTGACCTCCTAGTGCTGGTCGCAATGAGTTCTACGGCTCAGCGGCTCCAGAGATGTGCTCCGACCACCAACTGTCTGTCATATGCACACAGGAAAATAGATTGAGCATAAAGAAGAAAAATACATGTTTAGAACTGGTAACTGATCACATGGTTCAAGAATGACTGCAATTAATTGATTATTATGATGGACACGTCTTTGTAGAACCAAAACATACACAGCCTATGCTCAACAAACTCAAACTCGAGAATTAATTATTTGGGTGGCTGCAGTTTGCAAACAAATGTGCTTATCACCCTCATGGTAGTCAAGCAATGCGTTCTGCCAAGAGTAGTTCACAATCTAGTCCAGTTGCGGCCACAACTAGACATCGTTTCAAATGGATCAATAAATACTCTTAATTGTATGCCTAGCAATCAACAAAATGTACATTGTATAAAGCACACGTTTACAAGTCTCAGTCACAAATGACAGATCACACAATTATACCATTTATAAATTGGTCAGGTATTTTTTTTGTTATACACTAACAGCTGTCAGTAGCCTATTTGTTGTTGTTTCTCCACTCAGTCTGGAAATCACCACTGTGTCATTCTTCAGAGGTGGAACCTAAATGAACATTTCCACTCTAGAACAGGAATTACATTGAAATAGGGGCAGCATTTTCCTCTGGCGGGGGGCCCTTTAAGACTAAATTAATCAAGACCTGGGCTTGTATCCACAAAGCGTCTCAGAGTAAAGAAGGCTGATCTAGGATCAGGTTCCCATCTGTCCTATGATCTAAAAGACAAAACTGATCCTAGATCAGCACTCCTACTCTGAGAGGCTTTGTGGATACGGGCCCTGACCAAATAATATTCAGACAGTAGTTTACTATGGGCTCGTGAGACTGTGTGAAGTCCTGTGCTGCTCAGCTGGTTAATCTGGAGGTGCAGTCTGGTTGTCCTCCATGACCATGGTCCCCTCAGGGTTCCCCAGACCCTCCTCACACCCCTCCTCCTTCACCAGCAGCACCCTCCTAGAAGAGAGAGGTGATACAGATTACAAGGCCATACCCAGCTAACAATTCTAGGGAGAGAGAGACATTTTTTAAAATCTTACCTGCAATGTGCCCCTAATGTTTGAGTGTCCAGTTTTCTGTTAGGGGAACATTCTATTTATGTCAGCAAAAACCTTCTTAGAACCTTTTTATCCATTCATAGCTCGACTGTTCAGGGATACTTACACGCGATGTTTTCAACTTACATATTTTAGACACACTTTGACGTACATGATTATACTATGCATGTTCCGTTATACATGAATAATTATAAAAACAGTCCTCACGTGGAATTTGAACTCACAACCTCTTGGTTCACGGTACGTCGATCTTCCTGCAACGCCACAACGTCCGTGTCATGTAGCATTTAGTCAGACTAGATGTATTTACTTCAGCAATATAAGGGCTTTCAGTATAGTTGTCTAATGTTGGTGGGGCATGTTAACCTGATTTAAAGATACTGCTGAATCGCTATGATCAATTTGTTTTTCTTGAGTGTACTTTAACAGAGCTGAGATTTACTTCAAAGTGCATTCACCCTTACACCTATCAAGTTGTTTCAGCTCTTCACAAGTGCTGAGAGAGGAGGGGGTAGGGTTTCTTCGGGACAGGACAGTGCGTAACAATACTGGCCCAATAAGCACATGTTCTAGTGATATCCCTTGTTGGGACTGTGGTTAGGGCATTCGTCATTGGTGCTTGTGGCCAGGGTTCAAGACTTGCTTGGGGAATCACCCTTCGCTCATATTTTTAGCAAACTATATTAATGTAATTTTATGGCAACAGTTCCAACATACCTATCTGATCTAATTAAAATGAATTTACCAATAATTTCTATTGGGCAGAAAATAAACTGAAAGGCAACCCAAACATCCAAAAAGTTTGTAGAGTCACAAGCTTGATGTAATCATTTAACGCTAGGAATATGGGAACAAATACTAAACCTTTGACTACTTTAATACACATAAGTGAATTTGCCCAATACTTTGGTACCCTAAAATGGGGGGACTATGTAAAAAAAAAAAAAAAAAATTAAGTGCTGTAATTTCTAAAAGGTTCACCCGATATGGATGAAAATACCATAAAATTAAAGCTGATAGTCTGCACTTTAACCTCAGACATTACATCATTTCAAATCCAAAGTGCTGGAGTACAGAGTCAGAACAACACAAAATGTGTCACTGTCTCAATATTTTTGGAGCTCACTGTATACAATGTAGAACAAACATGTCATTGACAAACTAATTTGAATTAAATCAGATAGGTGTGATGTAACTGTTGACAAATAATGACATTAACATACAGTGAGTTCCAAAAACATTAGGAACACCTTCCTACTATTGAGTTGCACTCCCCTTTGCCCTCAGAACAGTCTCAATTCATCGGGGCATGGACTCTACAAGGTGTCGAAATCGTTCCACAGGGATGCTGGCCTAAGTTGGCTAGATGTCCTTTGGGTGGTGGATCACTCTAGATACACATGGGAAACTGTTGAGCGTGAAAAAAGTTAGTCTGGCACCTACTAGCATACTCCGTTTCAAGGCACTTAAATAATTTGTTTTGCCCATTCCCTCTCTGAATGGCACACATACACGATCCATGTCTCAATTGTCTCAAGACTTAAAAACCCTTCTACACTGATTGAAGTGGATTTAGCAAGTGACATCAATAAGGTATCCTAGTTTTCACCTGGTCAGTCTATGTCATGGAAAGAGCAGGTGTTCCTAATGTTTTGTACACTCTTTTCTGCAGACAAGTATGAAAATTTATCTTTGTATTTAATGCAGGGTTTGATTTAAATGTCAGAAGCCATCGAGTGGAATGGTTACTTTCTAAGTTATAGAGTGGAATGGTTTTTCTGCTGGTGTATACTGAGGTAGCTCCTCTCTGAGAACCTTTTCCCGCAGTCCGTACAGGCGAACGGCCTCTCTCCCGTGTGGACCTTCAGGTGCATCTTCAGGTGGTCCTGGCGGGAGAACCTCTTCTCACACTGGGTACAGCTGTAGGGTTTCTCCCCTGAGTGGATCCTCTGGTGCCTCTTCAGGTCACCAGCCTGGGCAAAGTGCATGTGACACTGAGTAGAACTAAAGGGTTTCTCCCCCGTGTGGAACCTCTGGTGGATCTCCACCTTCTGGGGGCAGCTGAAGCCTTTGTTACAGAACATGCAGAGGAACCGGTTTCCCTTACCACTGCCTGATGTTTCTCCCCCTCCCTGAGCCTGGGGTCTAGCCCTGTCGAAAAGGAAGCGGCCGTGTGAATCGGAAGGCCCCATTGACGTGGACACTCGGAAGCAATCCCTGAACCCGTGTAAAGGGGAGTGGGTCGAGGCATCTGGATTTGTCTCTAACCTTTCCCTGTAATTTAAGAAATCTCTGCCTTGTGAGTGTCCATCTCCCAGGTGATTATCTGAATTCCATGTGGGAGAAACATCTCCCTCCACTTTCACAGTCACTTCATCTATGACCAGACCCTCCCCTTTCTTATCTAGGCACCCTTCAGAGTATACACTACTATTGTACCGGTTCCATTTCCCTCTAGATAGATCAGTCTGTCTCTCTAAACCCAAGGATATGTTGCCAGGGTCCATCTTTGTAACGTAAGAACAAGATGGATCATCACCTCCAGTGTCTAACGTGTCACCATCTCCATGGGAATGAACCATCCTTTGGCTATGTTGAAATACCGGTAAATACTCTGAGCCGGGAGCAGTAGGACAACCCAGTGGCCCCAGTCTCTCTGGGTCTGATCTGTGGTCAGATCCTGTGTGCAAGAGCCTTTGTGTTACAATTAAAGTCTTGATGTCTGTCTCTGACTTGAGGACGGCGTTCAGCGTTCCACTGCTTCGGGTCCAGGGCTGCGCTAGGGCAATGGTGGGGTCATCCGTGGCTACAGGGGGCGTTCCAGCTGCTACTCCAGTCTGGATGTCTCTGCTGTGCCGTCGGTCTTCCTCTCCTTCAGACCTCTCCTGCTTCACCAGAGATGATCCACCAGGACCTGCAGCCTCTGCAGACTGACAAGAAGAGAGGAGGTTATTACCTGTACATGAGTCGAATTGGATAAAAATGTCATAGGGAAGTCTCACAAGCTCCCCTATGGCAGATACATGAGGATGTACATGTAAGCAAGTGAATAGCTGAGAGTCTTCCTGAAATATCCCGAGACCCAGTAATTCATTTTTGTCCTTTCTAATGAACATTTGTTTTTGATCTAAAGCCATACATGCCACTGTGTTAGATCCTGTTGTAACTTTGAGAGGACATTCTGGGCTTTTCAATGATATATATATATGGGTGTGTCACCATCATTTTTTCTTTATGGTTTTTTAAAATGGCTACCATCACAATTAGCACGTTTTATGGTAAGTGTGTGTAATTTGAGAGTTTGATATTCAAATTGTTTCTAATAGGTAAATATCTCAGAAATAGTTTGAGTTTATGGCAGTTTAATCATTTTTTCAAATTGAATAAGAGCTTGTTAATAAATGTCCTCTGTTCATATTTAGTACCAACTGAGTATAATGGGCTCTACAGTGCACATACAATAAAATCTAGACATTTATTTCACCAAAAATGATGCCAAATTATGCATAATTACTCAAAAATATGCATAATTCCCTAGCCTTTTTTGTACTGGGTTTCATGTAAGCAAGTGAAAAGCTGAGGGGAGCCTTCCTGAAAATAAACTGGCCACATTTGATTTACAAAGTAACACAATTTTTATGCAACACTATTACACTAACCTCTATTATGATAACATGCTGGGTTGAGGTTCCACTCCCCTCACCAACAGTGATTGGTTGGTCATCTCTCCAAGCATTCTGTCCCGCTGGCTTCACAAAGCTCCCGTGGCCTCCAGTGAGATGTCCTTCACCTAAGAGAGTGATTGGGGGAAAAGAGGTGGTCAGGTTAGCTACTGTCAGTGCTCAACAGTATATTTATTGACACGGTTTAGAATTGGCAAGGATGTAAGGTAACACTTGAACTTCTTGATATACTATTTATTGATTGATGTATTATGTTCCATGCATCACATTGTTTTCATTAAGTAAATAATAGGAAATGCAGTAAATAAAGAATCTGGTTAGAATATGATCGTGTATCTGCGCATGATAGCTAAGTAATCGGGGCACAGGGTTGGGGAGTAACGGATTACATGTAACTGATAAAGAAAAAGAAAAACTTTAACGGCAAAAATATTGTCATCGGATTACAGTTACTTTTGCAAAACTAGAGGATTACTTCTAAATTCTGAAAGGATGTTTACGGAATACTGAGCGAGTCTGACCACTATGATGACACACCAAATCCGTTTGATGGATCACGGGAAAAGTGCAAGAATAGTTTTATGTAGAGCTTAATTTGGATGAACAACGAGTCGCCGGCAGAGGACATGCAGCTAACCTCGGAACAGGCCCTAATCCCTAAGACTCGGTAAAGACTTCTTAAGAGATAAATAATCTGCCATCACTCTCCGTTCTTTTGGACAACGTACAATCACTGGAGAACAAACTGGACAAGCTCCGTTCGAGACTATCCTATCAACGGGACCTGAAGAACTGTAATATCCTACGTTTCTCGGATTCGGGGCTGAACAACGATAGTTTTTCTATGCATCGTCAAGACCGTGCGGCAGCGTTGGGTAAGGTTAAGGGGCAGGGGTGTGTCTTTGTTAACAACAGCTAGAGCGTGATCTTTAATATTAAAGAAGTCTTGAGGTTCTGCTTGCCAAGTTAAAATACCTCATGATAAGCTGTAGACCAAACTATTTACCAAGAGAGTTTATCTATATTCGTAGCTGTTTATTTACCACCACAACCCGAAGCTGGTACTAAGACCACTAAGCGCCACTAAGATGAGCTGTATTCGGCCATAAACAAACATGCTCATCCAGAGGTGACGCTTCTAGTGGCCAGTGATTTTAAGGCAGGGAAAGTGAAATCCATTTCACCTAAGCAACTAGAGGAGAAAACTCTAGATCACCTTTACTCCACAACACATAAATGCACACAAAGCTCTTCCTTCATTTGGAAAACCAACAAACCATGCATGAGAGCACCAGTTGTTCTGGACGACTGTGTGATCATGCTCTGCGTAGCCGATGTGAGTAACACCTTTAACTTCTTATGGCTGGGGGCAGTATTGAGTAGCTTGGATGAATAAGGTGCCCAGAGTAAACTGCCTGCTACTCAGGCCCAGTTGCTAATATATGCATATTATTAGTAGATTTGGACAGAAAACACTCTGAAGTTTCTAAAACTGTTTGAATGATGTCTGAGTATAACAGAACTCATATGGCAGGCAAAAACCTGAGAAAAAAATCCAACCAGGAAGTAGGAAATCTGAGGTTTGTAGTTTTTCAACTCTTTGCCTATTGAATATGCAGTGTCTATGGGGTCATATTGCACTTCCTAAGGCTTCCACTAGATGTCAACAGTATTTAGAACCTTGTTTGATGCTTCTACTGTGAAGGAGGGGGGAATGGGAGCTGAATGAGTCAGAGGTCTGCCAGAGTGGCATGAGCTGGTCACGTTCATTCACGTGAGAGTTAGCTCGAGTTCATTGCATTTCTGAAGACAAAGGAATTCTCCGGTTGGAACATTATTTTAGATTTATGTTAAAAACATCCTAAAGATTGATTCTATACTTCCTTTGACATGTTTCTAGGGACTGTAACGGAACTTTTTGACTTTTCGTCTGCTCCTAGTGATCGCGCGTCATGAATTTGTATTACTGGGCTGAACACGCTAGCAAAAAGGGGGGGGGGGGGGGAGTATCGAACAAAACATACATGTATTGTGTAACATAAAGTACTATGAGTGTCATCTGATGAAGATCAAAAGGTTATCTCTATTTCTGCTTTTTGTGACTCCTCTTGTTGGCTGGAAAAATGGCTGTGTTTTTCTGTGACTAGGCGCAAACCTAACATTATCGTTTGGTGTGCTTTCGTCGTAAAGCCTTTTTGAAATCGGACACTGGTGGGGTTAACAACAAGTTTATCTTTAAAATGGTGTAAAATACTTCTATGTTTGAGGAATTCAAATTATGAGATTTCTGTTGTTTTGAATTTGGCGCCCTACACTTTCACTGGCTGTTGTCATGTCGATCCCGTTAGCGGGATCTAAGGCATAAGAAGTTTTAAACAGGTTAACTTTCACAAGGCTACAGTGCCAGATGGATTACCAGGACATGTACTCAGAGCATCCGCTGACCAGCTGCCAAGTGACATTTTCAACGTCTCCCTGGCCCAGTCTGTAATACCTACATGTTTCAGGCAGACCACCATAGTCCCTGTGCCCAAGAAGGCCTGGTAATCTTTCTTAATGACTATCGCACTGTAGCACTTACATCTGTAGCCATGAAATGCTTTTAAAGGCTTGTCATGGCTCAACACCATCATCCCGGACACCCTGAACCCACTCCAATTTGCATATGGCCCCAAAAGATACACAGATGCAATCTGTATCGCACTCCACACTGCCCTCTCCCATCTGGACAAGAGGAACACCTACGTGAGAATGCTGTTCATTGACTACAGCTCAGCGTTAAACACCATAGTGCCCTCCAAGCTCATCACTAAGCTAAGGACCCTGGGACTGAACACCTCCCTCTGCAACTGGATCCTGGAATCCCTGACGGGCCACCCTCAGGTGATGAGGGTAGGCAACAAAACATCTGCCACCCTCAACACTGGGGCCCATCAGGGGTGTGTGCTTAGTCCCCTTTTGTACTCCCTGTTCACCCACAACTGCATGGACTCGCACAACTCCAACACCATCATCAAGTTTGCTGACAGCACACGTTGGTAGGCCTGATCACCGACGACGATGAAACAGCCTATAAGGAGGTCAGAGACCTGGCAGTGTGGTGCTAGGACAACAACCTCTCCCTCAACATCAGCAAGACAAAGGAGCTGATCGTGGACTACTGGAAATGGAGGGCTGAGCACGCCCCCATTCACATCGACGGGGGTGTAGAGGAGCAGTTCGAGAGCGATTGACAGCATATTGACTGGCTGCATCACCGCTTGGTATGGCAACTAACCACATGGCACTACAGAGGGTAGTGCGTACAGCCCAGTACATCACTCGGGCTGAGCTCCCTGCCATCCAGGAACTCTATACCAGGCGGTGTCAGTGGAAGGCCCTAAAAATGGTCAAAGACTCCAGCCACCCAAGTCATCAACTGTTCTCTCGGCTACCGCACGGCAAGCAGTACCGATGCACCTAGTCTGGAACCAACAGGACCCTGAACAGCTACTACCCTCTAAGCCAGGCCTGGGCAACTCCAGTCCTTGAGGGCTTGATTGGGGTCACACTTTCCCCCCATCCCTAGCAAACACACCTGATTGAAAATAATTGCATTTTTAACAGAAGATCATGTTTAGTTGATTATTGGAGTCAGTTGTTAGCTGGGGCAAAAGTGTGACATCAATCAGGCCCCCGAGGACTGGAGTTGCCCAGGCCTGGTCTAAGCCATAACACTGCTAAATAGATAGTTAAATAGCCCTGGTAGCTATTTGGTTATCTGCATTGACCCTTTCTGCACTAACTTTCTGGATTCATCACATACCCTGCTGCTACTGTTTTATCTATCCTGTTGCCTAGTCATGGTATTCCTAGTTATATGTACAGTGCCTTGCGAAAGTATTCGGCCCCTTTGAACTTTGCGACCTTTTGCCACATTTCAGGCTTCAAACATAAAGATATAAAACTGTATTTTTTTGTGAAGAATCAACAACAAGTGGGACACAATCATGAAGTGGAACGACATTTATTGGATATTTCAAACTTTTTTAACAAATCAAAAACTGAAAAATTGGGCGTGCAAAATTATTCAGCCCCCTTAAGTTAATACTTTGTAGCGCCACCTTTTGCTGCGATTACAGCTGTAAGTCGCTTGGGGTATGTCTCTATCAGTTTTGCACATCGAGAGACTGACATTTTTTCCCATTCCTCCTTGCAAAACAGCTCGAGCTCAGTGAGGTTGGATGGAGAGCATTTGTGAACAGCAGTTTTCAGTTCTTTCCACAGATTCTCGATTGGATTCAGGTCTGGACTTTGACTTGGCCATTCTAACACCTGGATATGTTTATTTTTGAACCATTCCATTGTAGATTTTGCTTTATGTTTTGGATCATTGTCTTGTTGGAAGACAAATCTCCGTCCCAGTCTCAGGTCTTTTGCAGACTCCATCAGGTTTTCTTCCAGAATGGTCTTGTATTTGGCTCCATCCATCTTCCCATCAATTTTAACCATCTTCCCTGTCCCTGCTGAAGAAAAGCAGGCCCAAACCATGATGCTGCCACCACCATGTTTGACAGTGGGGATGGTGTGTTCAGCTGTGTTGCTTTTACGCCAAACATAACGTTTTGCATTGTTGCCAAAAAGTTCAATTTTGGTTTCATCTGACCAGAGCACCTTCTTCCACATGTTTGGTGTGTCTCCCAGGTGGCTTGTGGCAAACTTTAAACAACACTTTTTATGGATATCTTTAAGAAATGGCTTTCTTCTTGCCACTCTTCCATAAAGGCCAGATTTGTGCAATATACGACTGATTGTTGTCCTATGGACAGAGTCTCCCACCTCAGCTGTAGATCTCTGCAGTTCATCCAGAGTGATCATGGGCCTCTTGGCTGCATCTCTGATCAGTCTTCTCCTTGTATGAGCTGAAAGTTTAGAGGGACGGCCAGGTCTTGGTAGATTTGCAGTGGTCTGATACTCCTTCCATTTCAATATTATCGCTTGCACAGTGCTCCTTGGGATGTTTAAAGCTTGGGAAATCTTTTTGTATCCAAATCCGGCTTTAAACTTCTTCACAACAGTATCTCGGACCTGCCTGGTGTGTTCCTTGTTCTTCATGATGCTCTCTGCGCTTTTAACGGACCTCTGAGACTATCACAGTGCAGGTGCATTTATACGGAGACTTGATTACACACAGGTGGATTGTATTTATCATCATTAGTCATTTAGGTCAACGTTGGATCATTCAGAGATCCTCACTGAACTTCTGGAGAGAGTTTGCTGCACTGAAAGTAAAGGGGCTGAATAATTTTGCACGCCCAATTTTTCAGTTTTTGATTTGTTAAAAAAGTTTGAAATATCCAATAAATGTCGTTCCACTTCATGAGTGTGTCCCACTTGTTGTTGATTCTTCACAAAAAAATACAGTTTTATATCTTTATGTTTGAAGCCTGAAATGTGGTAAAAGGTCGCAAAGTTCAAGGGGGCCGAATACTTTCGCAAGGCACTGTACATATCTACATTACCTCGTACCCCTGCACATCGGCTCGGTACTGGTACCTGTGTATATAGTCAAGTTATCGTTACTCATTGTGTATGAATTATTTTCCTATTATTTCTCTATTTTCTCTCACTCTGAATGGTTAAGAAGGGCCCGTAAGTAAGCATTTCACTGTTAGTCTACACCTGTAGTTTACGAAGCATGTGACTAATAAAATTTGATTTGACAGCAGTGGTGTAGCCTATGGGCGATATGGATATCACATAAGGTCTATTATTGATATCTACATAGCCATTATGTGATTCACACCGCCGCTGTGCTGGTTGTGGATGGCTGTTCACAGATGTATAAGTTGTGTTTTACCCCAATAATGGTTGAATTGAAAAGTGTAGGCTAAGCTACCTATCAATCATTGTTTATGAGACCCATGGACAGCCAGTGAAAAATGTGCTCTTGTAACAGCTGCATAACCCGGATCCCAGTCTATGGAATAAAAGTTTGAGGGAGTTCCTCCCTTGTAAACTCCTCTGTGGTATTGTGCTCCACTAATACTGTCAAAAAACAGTTTAATTTAAGATGACCAGGGCTTTTTTTGCTCAATCTAATTTAATTCTAACATGCTTAAAAGCTGCAAATTATCGAGATAAAGTGTCCCCCATAGAGATCCTATTAAAAAGTAGTTCTATGGTATCGGCAACAAAAAATGTAATAACAGCTCAAAGCATGCCTTTCAATGAGGGCAGCATTTCTTTTTTTAACCATGTTTTGAAGCAATGAGCCCTCCATGACAAAAACAGAGTAGGCTAATAAGTCCTTCATTTTTTGGGGTAAAAACAATTAGACTTTGGTTTTTAATGTAAATTTACACTGAGTGTACAACACATTAAGAACACCTTGCTTTTTCCATGACAGACTGACCAGGTGAAAGCTATGATCCCTTATTGATGTCACTTGTTGAATCAACTTCAATTAGTGTAATGATTTTTAAGCCTACAGACAAGACAAAATATTTAAGTGCCTATGGTAGTAGGTGCCAGGTGCACCGGTTTGTGTTAAGGCCTGCAACGCTGCAGGGTTTTTCATGCTCAACAGTTTCCCATGTGTATCAATAATGGTCCACCACTTAAACGACATCCAGCCAACTAGACAAGTTTGGGGAGCATTGGAGTCAACATGGGCCAGCATCCCTATGGAAACCTTTCGACACCTTGTAAAGTCCATGCACCCACGAATTGAAGCTGTTCTGATGGGAGGGGACATTCATGTTTTGTACACTCAGTGTATCTGAAAGTGATTGCTGTTTAGCAGTCTGATGGCCTTGAGATAGAAGCTGTTTTTGGTAGGTAGGGGTGTCCTTGTCTCATCGCGCACCAGCGAATCCTGTGGCGGCCACGGTGTTTCCTCCGGCGCATTGGTGTGGCTGGCTTCCGGGTTGGATGTGTGCTGTGTTAAAGATGCGGCTTGGTTGGTTGTGTATCGGAGGACGCATGACTTTCAACCTTCGTCTCTCCCGGACTCATAATGTTGTATTATTCAGTATGGAGATATTCTACTGTAATGGGGTCTCCCCTTGGATTCTAGTTTGTTTAACAATTGGATATGGGGAGAAAAAAGGGGTAAAAATGTAATAAATAAATAAAAATAATGCCACTTTAAATAAATGTTTACACATTATATGAATTTTATACCATATTTATACCATATTACTGAAGATCTTATTGGCTGACGTCAGCTCAAAGAGCGTATGTTAATTGAAAACCGGTACCGCATATTACAAACTCGTATTCATGATCACGGTATTTCAAGCTGAACATACTTCTTTGTTAGCAAGAATAGAGTAGAAAATAATGACTTTATTCCATCATCAATATTAAACTGTCCTTGTTCTAGCCTAAGTTTTGTCTCTCAAAACAAGTATTTACTCAAGCCTGTTTCAAATGACAAGTTAACTAAAGGTTAATGCGGGGTTTTAATTACCCTCTTACCAAGACACTTCAAATAACTATAATATTTCAGCTAAAGAATAGTTCCCTAACATCCTCTGCATACATATCAAGCCACACCGCTACGATTTACCCCCTTGGTGGACACTCCTATGTCTGATAAGGCTAGTCAGAAAGGAGAAGCTCTTGTAACATAGTTTGCACTTGAAAGGCCTCTCCTTGGTGTGAACAGTCTGGTGTCTCTTCACATAGTTCGCATGAGCCGGCTTGTCTGAATCCGTCCTAATACTCGGCCTCCCACTTTGTGACCCAATGACAGCAGAGGACGTTTTCTGACCTCCATCCTTGAGCCATTGTTTGGGTGTTGATGGAATTGTGTGCTGTGTTATAAGCTCTTGTGATGAACACCAATTCTGACCCTGTCTGTATTGGTGGGGTAACAGAGGAAGCTTAGATCCAGGTCCAGACCTTCTATGAACCAAGTCACCAGGCATTAGATGAAACCCTGAAGGAGAAGACAGACCTGCTGATAGACTACCACCAGGGGTTTCTCCCACCACTATCTGTGAAGGCTGAAGCCCAGGGTGACTTGCTCTGTTAAACAGGAGTACTGTGCTTTTGTATCACAGGACCAGGAGGGTCTATCTCTATCAGCCCCAGACCCTGCTCCATCCCTGCACTGAGACTGTGAAGAGAAGGGTCTGGGCTGCAGACTGGATCCCTGACTGGAGCCTCTGTCTCTCTGATGACCACCAGGACTGAGGTTGTTCAGTCCACCGGTTGTGTTCTGTGTGATTGAGTCTCTGTCCCTCTTGGTTGGGTCCTGACTCAGGAAGGAAGAGTAACTGCTCCTGATCCGGGGCCACCTCAGAGGTCCAGTCTCTCCAACCAGTAACACCGGATATCAGCAGATCTTCATGGACTGGAAACCACAAAGATTATACAGAAATGCATAAAGGTTAAGACATTCTTTGCTGTACACAGAAACATGACATGTTATAAAATGCTAACCACAGTCAAGCCTGTACCTAATGATGGGTATGAATTTCTGAGCTTTAAATGTTAATAATTAGTTATAATAGAGACCTGAGGGGTGCTATAGCCGAGGGGCTACACCAGAGGTTAATGGTTATCTGTAGGAGGAAGGTAAATGGTGGATGCAATCAAGCTTGGAATGTACTGAGTGCAGGGAAAACAATCACGTGGCAGCATTGATCAGGGGAGAGAACCATGGATTAGTGATGAACGGGGTTGAGGTCAGGTTAAGGGAGAAAGAAAAGTTTATTGCCAGTATCACTTAGTTTCCTGCCAAGCAATAACAATATGGAGCAATTTTAGTTGTTTTTGAAAAGTCCAAACTCAGTCCAAGTCTCTGCAATGATACAAAAATAATCAGGTCAGTCAGCAGAGTCAATTTAGTATTTAATTTAAACAAATAGCATTACAAATAACATGTATTGCACAAAACGATACATGACAAGTAGAAAAACTTACTTTTCTGTAAATCTAGTACCTTCGCTTTGATGTAACTATAGAATACTTTGGAAATGGTTCAATATTACACACAGCTTCAATACTTCATGAATTAAGGCACTATCATTATCTCACTATAAAACACCTAAAGACAAAGTTTGTCACTTCATTAGTGAAGCATTTTTACACCATCCATCACCATATCATCTACTCGGCCTCATCATACTCATTCTTTCCTCAGTTCACCTCATCCAGTTCCCGATACATCCATTACCAACAGAATTAACTACAAACTAACTAGTATTACATTACATGTCACTCTATACTCTATACATGGGCCGTGTGCATTTTCTGCTGGTGTATCCTGAGGTAGCTCCTCTCTGAGAACCTCTTCCCACAGTGTGTACAGGCAAACGGCCGCTCTCCTGTATGGACCTTCAGGTGCATCTTCAGCTGGTGCTGGCGGGAGAACCTCTTCTCACACTGGGGGCAGCTGTAGGGTTTCTCCCCTGTGTGGACTCTCTGGTGCCTCTTCAGGTTGGATGATTGAGAGAAACTGGCCCGGCACAGCTGGCAGCCAAATGGTTTCTCCCCCGTGTGCATCCTCTGGTGGATCTCCATCTGTTTGGGGAAACTGAAGGCTTTCCCACAGAACGAACATGGGAAGCGCTTCTCTTTGCCACTGGATCTGCTGATAGCGATACTACTACTACTGTCAATTGTCAATGGACTTGTGTAGCCATTAAGTGTTGAGGCATTGGCATTGTCTGAGGTCTGGTTTAACAGAAGAGTGTGAGGAGGACGAAGGCCAGAGAGTGTCTGTGTTGTCGCAGGGTCAATGTTCAAGTTGATAGATCCTTTAGAAGGCAGGCTGAAGGCAGATCCTGTTAGGGCATTAACCTGAGGCGCCATCAGTCTCTCTGAATCACAACTATAGGAGCAGGACGGAGAATTGCTAGCCGAGTCTGTGTCTGTTCTCATACGGATACCTCCCCATCCCGGCGGACTAAATCTACACCTTGCCCTGGTTTCAACTAGTATGTTGTCATGGAGATTAAGTTTAGATTTTGTTTTGTGTTCAACTGTCAGTTTCTGGTTATGTTGAACAATGCTCCCTAGCCCAGAGGTAAGGACGCTGTTCCATCCACTGGCCGCCACTATGTCGCCTCTGGTCCAGGCCGGCTTGTTGATGTTATCCCTGGAGCCCTTGGCTGTACTCGTCTGGGTTTGGGAATCCAAGATGGCCATCCAGTCTCCACTGTTAGCCTCCAGCCAACCATCTACAGGAAGAGGTTACAAAATAGACTTTACAGACATGGAAGAGAACTCGGGTCCCAAATTATTGGCACCGCTGATAAAGATAAAGCAAAAACAGGAACAGCAAAATAGCCCCATAACATCAAAGCTCTACTACCATATTTTACCGTAGGTATGAGGTACTTTTTTTTGCATATGCTTCCATGTTTCATTTTTTCGACGCCAAAGAGCTCTATTTTCAAGTCATCTGGCCAAAGCACCACCTGGAGTTTGATAAACGGCATTGGCACTTGAATTGAAACCGGTACTATGAGGAGGAACGAGCGTGGTGTTGGAGTGACGTCAGCTGACGTAAGACAATGGGCTATATGTATTTCTCCTTTACCTTGCTCCCCCTTCTTTAGTCCACTCAGTAGGTCAATGCTCTCTGGTTCGTCTTCTATTGTCTCCTCTTTGACTAGCAGCAGATCAGGCTTCCCATCCTCCATGTCTACTGACTGTAAGAGATACAGAGTGAGAGGATTTTGGATCAAGAAATCTGATATGAGCACCCTGCTATGGAGCATCTTCTGATTGGGCAACAAGGGATTGCTATGAGTACTATGCAAACATGTTAGTTGATTTGATTACATTACACTTTATTTAATGCTTTGATCAGAGGCAGGGTCCCACACTTTAGACAAAATTAATCAAGAACTGGGCCCGTATCCACAAAGAGTCTCAAGAGTAGAAGTGCTGATCTTTCCATATAATCCTATTCATTATGATCTAAAAGGGTAAACTGATCCTAGATCATCACTCCTGCAATGAGAGGCTTTGTGGATACAGACCCTGACCTAATACCATTCAGACAGTAGTTTGCAGTGGGCTCACCTCAGCGAGACTGAGTGTGGTCCTGTGCAACTCAGCTGGTTCCTCTGTGGATTCAGGAGGAGGTGTAGTCTGGTTGTCCTCCATGATCATGGTCCCCTCAGGGTTCCGTAGACCCTCCTCACACCCCTCATCCTTCACCAGCAGCACCTCTGGACCCTCATCCTTCACCAGCAGCACCTCTGGACCCTCATCCTGGAAGAGAAAGGTGATACAGATTAAACAGACATACTCCCTCAGGTACGTACACACACACACACAGATAATAAACTTGTTCAACATGGAGTGTTTACGCTTCCCCACTACATTTGAGTCCTATACTGTAGTTAGAGAATGACTTCATTGTTGTTAAACTCATCATGGTGGACATAAATATGATGATGTGTGTAAATATAAGTCCGCTATTTAGAACCTCTTCTCACAGTGTGTACAGGCGAACTGCATTTCTCCAGTGAGGATCTTCAGCTGGTGCTGGCGGGAGAACTTCTTCTCACATTGGGGGCAGCTGTACAATTTCTCCCTTGTGTGGTTCCTCTAGTGCCTCTTCAGGCTGCCAGCCTCTGTAAAGCACATGTGACACTGGGTACAGCTGAAGGGTTTCACCCCTGTGTGGACACTCTGGTGGATCTCTACCTTCTGGGAGCAGCTGAAGCCTTTGTTACAGAACATGCAGAGGAACCGTTTCTCTTTACTGTTGCCTGATGTGGCTCCCCCCCCCTGAACCTGTCGTTTGAGTTCAATACCTGATTAAAAATAAGAAACGAGTGTAAAGGGTGTAAAGGGGAGTGGGTCGCAACATTTAGATTTGTCGCTAAACTTTCACTGTAATCTAAGAAATCTCTGCCCTGTGAGTATCCGTCTCCTAGGTGACTATCTGGATTCCATGTGGGAGGAATGTCACCCTCCACTTTCACCTCATCTACGACCAGACCCTCCCCTTTCTTATCTAGACACCCTTCTGAGTTTACACTACTACTGTACTGGTTCCAGTCCCCTCTAGACAGATCAGTCTGTGTCTCTAAACCAGAGGTGGGAGGGACCAAGTCACTATTATTCGAGTCAAAACCAAGTCACAACCTCCGAGTCTCACATGCTAACGTTTTAGAATTTGTGGTACAAATCCCATTCAAGTCATTGGAAAGATGTGACTTTGTTGAGCTTCACAATCAATTTGAGATACTTTTGGATGATTTGGACATGATGCATGAAAAATGCTAATATCAGTGGCCCGTTTTGATGTTTGAAAGCCTATACACATAAATACCCCACTAAATTGGACAAGAGGCCACTAGCTTCTTTTTTGAAAAACGCCCTATAGAATCTTGGCCTAGCTCCTCATGTACCAGAGACCTAGCAGAGCTGTTACTCACAAATACAGTGGGGCAAAAAAGTATTTAGTCAGCCACCAATTGTGCAAGTTCTCCCACTTAAAAAGATGAGGCCTGTAATTTTCATCATAGGTACACTTCAACTATGACAGTCAAAATGAGAAAAAAAATCCAGAAAATCACATTGTAGGATTTTTTATGAATTTATTTGCAAATTATGGTGGAAAATAAGTATTTGGTCACCTACAAACAAGCAAGATTTCTGGCTCTCACAGACCTGTAACTTCTTCTTTAAGAGGCTCCTCTGGGCCTACCGGGTGGCGCAGTGGTTAAGGGCGCTCTACTGCAGCGCCAGCTGTGCCATCAGAGTCCCTGGATTCGCGCCCAGGCTCTGTCGTAACCGGCCGCGAGGTCCGTGGGGCGACGCACAATTGACCTAGCGTCGTCCGGGTTAGGGAGGAATTGGTCGGTAGGGATGTCCTTGTCTCATCGCGCACCAGCGACTCCTGTGGCGGGTCGGGCGCAGTGCGCACTAACCAAGGTTGCCAGGTGCACAGTGTTTCCTCCGACACATTGGTGCGGCTGGCTTCCGGGTTGGATGCGCGCTGTGTTAAGAAGCAGTGCGGCTTGGTTGGGTTGTGTATCAGAGGACGCATTACTTTCAACCTTCGTCTCTCCCGAGCCCGTACGGGAGTTGTAGCGATGAGACAAGATAGTAGCTACTACAACAATTGGATACCACGAAATTAGGGAGAAAAAGGGGTTAAAATAAAATAAATAATAATAAAAGGCTCCTCTGTCCTCCACTCGTTACCTGTATTAATGGCACCTGTTTGAACTTGTTATCAGTATAAAAGACACCTGTCCACAACCTCAAACAGTCACACTCCAAACAAGACCAAAGAGCTGTCAAAGGACACCAGAAACAAAATTGTAGACCTGCACCAGGCTGGGAAGACTGAATCTGCAATAGGTAAGCAGCTTGGTTTGAAGAAATCAACTGTGGGAGCAATTATTAGGAAATGGAAGACATACAAGACCACTGATAATCTCCCTCGATCTGGGGCTCCATGCAAGATCTCACCCCGTGGGGTCAAAATGATCACAAGAACGGTGAGCAAAAATCCCAGAACCACGCGGGGGGACCTAGTGAATGACCTGCAGAGAGCTGGGACCAAAGTAACAAAGCCTACCATCAGTAACACACTACGCCGCCAGGGACTCAAATCCTGCAGTGCCAGACGTGTCCCCCTGCTTAAGCCAGTACATGTCCAGGCCCGTCTGAAGTTTGCTAGAGAGCATTTGGATGATCCAGAAGAAGACAATGATTCCAAACACACCACCCGGGCAACGAAGGAGTGGCTTCGTAAGAAGCATTTCAAGGTCCTGGAGTGGCCTAGCCAGTCTCCAGATCTCAACCCCATAGAAAATCTTTGGAGGGAGTTGAAAGTCTGTGTTGCCCAGCAACAGCCGCAAAACATCACTGCTCTAGAGGAGATCTGCATTGAGGAATGGGCCAGAATACCAGCAACAGTGTGTGCAAACCTTGTGAAGACTTACAGAAAACAATTGACCTCTGTCATTGCCAACAAAGGGTATATAACAAAGTATTGAGGTAAACTTTTGTTAATGACCAAATACTTATTTCCCACCATAATTTGCAAATAAATTCATAAAAAATCCTACAATGTGATTTTCTGGATTTCTTTCCCCTCATTTTGTCTGTCATAGTTGAAGTGTACCTATGATGAAAATTACAGGCCTCTCATCTTTTTAAGTGGGAGAACTTGCACAATTGGTGGCTGACTAAATACTTTTTTGCCACACTGTAACTGTTTCACGTTTAGAAGTGACTTTTTCTAACAAACAAATGGAACCACTATGGGGAGTACGATGGCACCCAATTATGGTAATCTTTATATGGGACAATTAGAGCAGTGGTTCCCAACCAGGGTTACTAGGACCCCAGGGGGTACTTGAGAAGACTCATGAGACCATAGACTTACTGGTAAAATGCACATGAGGTGACACTTCAGGGGTACTCCGGGCAGAGCAAAATTCAGTTGGTGGTACAACAATCGAAAAAGGTTGGGAACTACTGGCTTAGAGCATGATCACATTCCCAACCCTGATCAGAATCCCTTTTTTTAATCCATGATCAAACTATATCAATGTTATATAGATGATATATTGGTATTACTTGATGGGACTCTCACTGAGCTTGATGTTCCATGTGTTTCTTAATAAATCAAATGATCATTTCATTTCACCGTGGACTTTGATTACAATAGTGTCAGCTTCCTTGGCATTCAGATCACTAAAGAAAATGACACACTCATCACCGATCTATACAGGAAGCCCACAGTTTGAAACAGGCTTCTAAGAAGTGGTAGTTTCCACCCCATTCCTCTAATGAAAAGCCTGTCAGTTTAACCCATAACAGTCTAAGCCAGGGTGGGAGGGATTCCACTAAACTATATGGAATTGTTTTAAGAAGGCCATACCAAGGATCATTTTACTATTTGATTTTGAATTTTAAGACCCCTTGAAGTATCCCCCCCAAAAAAATGTTTGAAAAAAATAAAATGTTGGACCTTACTGCTATTAGCCCACACAAACGCAATGAATATGAGATTCACTACAATGTACAACAGATAGCCCCTCCAAAGAAAATCTAAAGTAAGTTCGTTCTGAAGTGTCTGTCCTATATCTGAGAGATATAAAAAAGATTAGGAAACATTTGTCATTTTCTACATGTATTTAACCCCTTTTTTGTCACTAAATAGACTCCAAATATATTGCCATTGATTGATGAATTGTCCTCTGGCTCTGGATTACAGCTTAGCTTCCCCAGCCCCAGTCTCTCTGGGTCTGATCTGTGGTCAGATCCTGTATGTAAGAGCCTGTGTGTTACAGTTAAAGTCTTGGTGTCGGTCTCTAACTTGAGGACGGCGTTCGGTGTTCCACTAACCTCCATGATGCTGCGTTGGGTCCTGGACTGCGCTGGGGTGGTGGTGGGGTTCTCTGTGGCTACAGGGGGCTCCCCTGCCGCTCCAGTCTGGACGTCTCCGCTGTGCCGTGGGTCCTCCACTACTTCAGTCATCTCCTGCTTCAACCCAGGACCTGTAGCCTCTGCACCTCCAGACTGACACAAGAAGAGAGGAGGTTATTACCGGTACATTAGTTTTATTGGATAACAATGTTGTAGTGAAGTCTCACAAGCTCCTCTATGGAAGATAAATGAGGACGTACATGTAAGCAAGTGAATAGCTGAGGGGAGCCTTTCTGAAATGAACTGGCCACATTTGATGTACTGTAATTTTAATGTGACAATATTGCACTGACCTCTATCACGACAACATGCTGGGTTGAGGTTCCACTCCTCTCATCAACAATGATTGTTTGGTCTTCTCTCCATGTATTGTGTCCCGCTGGCTTCACAAAGCTCCTGTGGCCTCCAGTCAGATGTCCTTCACCTGAGAGAGCGATTGGGGGAAAATAAGTGGTTAGGTTAGCAACTGTCAATGCTCAACAGTATATTGTATACTATTGATACTGTCTAGAATTGGCCAGGATGTAATGTAACACTTCTCAACTTCTTGATATACTATTTATAGGTTGATTATGTTCCATGCATCATTGTTTTCAATTAGTAAATAGGAAATACAGTAAATCAAGAATACGATATTGTATCTTTGTGCAAGATAGCTCAGCAATCAGAGGAATTATAGAATACTATCCAACACCCAATTCTCGTTAACACAAGTCACACGTGCAGAGGGGAACTAGGCGACAGGCACTGTTCTATAGCTATAGAACGGCACCAGGCCGCGCACCCACGCCTTTGCAAAATGTACCTCTTGCCATTCCTCTGTATCGGTCTAGGATGTTGAAAGTACTGGGACGACTGGCGAAAACGCGCTCTCGCATTGTCCTCTCTGTGCGCTCCCGTGCCACCTTCAGTTCCAGTAGCTGTAGTTTCCTCCGCAATCCCCTATTTTCTTTCTGGCTTTGAGTTATTTCCAAACGAAACACTGCATAGTCGTCGTCTACGACTTTACAGATCTCTGCCACGGCTGCATTTGCTAGCACCTCCATGATGGAGGCTATTTGAGTGTGAAAAACCATACCGTTTGAGTTAGCCATTGTTAGCAACTAGCTGGCTAGAGTTACCTAGATAACATCTATCAACCAAGTCTGGTCTCCAACGCGAACTAAACACTACCTAGGGTAGGTATGTGATGCTGTGTAGTGAAATTTGTCATATTGAGTTCCAGGGTGTTAAAAAAAACTTTGAAATAACAAAACCCTAACGTGGAAATGATTCTTGGTCACCGTTCACTTCCGTTTACTTCTTCTTCTATGGTATTATGGCGGTCCGCAAAAAAATCGTTAGGGGTGGTATGCCACCGCCTGCTGCGTTCGCCCACTGTTCTGGAGCGTGAATTCATTACACTTTGTAGCTAGATTTCCAACTAATTGTCGCCTACTGTTCTGGAGTGTGAATTAATTACACTTTGTAGCTAGATTTCCCAAAAATTGGCGACAGATTTTCATGCGAAAATTCAAAAATCTGCATAAAGAAAATATGCCCATTTTTCCCACCAGCATTGTGTTTCCACCAAACTGACTTGTGGATAAAAAGCAGTGCGTGATTACTTTTTCCCTTACTTTTTCATTTACCGAAAGCTAAATTTAATGTTAAATGTGTTTCTATTGCATTTTTCAACTCTACCATAGTTTTGCCACATTAAATAGCAAATGTGCCTACTTTGGTCTTGGTAGCAGGAAAAATCTCTCATCATCATGGCAAAATGTGAAGAATAGCATGAGAGTAGCTATAAAACAGCATACAGCAAAACATCCCTCAATAGAGGCAATATAAGTCAAACTGTGTAGAATTTCAAGAAATACATTTAAAAATTGCATTTTTTTTTCTCCAGAAAATACCCCCTACCCCTCATCTACTGCGCCCCATAAAGTATTTTTTAAATGCATTTTAGCTAACCCTAATCCTTGTCCTAAACTTAACCTAGTTCTCTTAACCTGCTACGTTAATTCTCCATGTGATATATAAGGCCTAAAAGCCATACATCATTTCACAGAAACAGTTCCATAAGACACACTCGCACAGAGGTGGAATAAATTCAGCCACACATACGCCTAACTATTGATTCAGGACCATGGACAGCAAATAAAACAGGTATGCTGGGTATGCTTGCCATCGGCAAGGACTTTTTATAAAAAGAAACAGAATAGAGCACAGGCAAAATCCTAGAGGAAAACATGGTTCAGTCTGCTTTCCACCAGACAGTGGGAGACAAATTAACCTTTCAACAGGACAATAACCTAAAACACAAGGCCAAATATACACTGGAATTGCTTACCAAGACAACATTGAATGTTCCTAAGTGGCCTAGTTACAATTTTGACTTAAATCAGCTTGAACATCAATGGCAAGACTTGAAAATGGCTGTCTAGCAATGATCAACAACCAACATGACAGAGCTTGAATAATTAAATAATGGGCAAATATTTGGCAATCCAGGTGTGCAAAGCTCTTAGAGACTTACCCAAAAGGACCCACAGCTGTAATCGCTGCCAAAGGTGATTCTAACATGTATGAAACGTATCTAATCAAGATTCGTATTTTACTTTTCATTCATCTTTCAAAAATGTTAGAATTTTTCTTCCACTTTGACAGAGTATTTTGTGCAGATTGTTGGGAAAAAAAGACAATTAAATCTGTTTTAATTCCAATTTGTAACAGCAAAATGTGGAAAAGGTCTAGAGCTGTCCTTAAATTTTAAATCTGAGAGAAGTACTTTCTCAATTGAGATCAAACCCAAAGCTCACAGTCAGGCTGGTCCGGTGGTATTCCTAGAGTAGGTCTTGATCTGTTTCAGGGTGGAAAATGTGGACACAGGAATGGTAAAAACCAGACAGGTAAGCAGATACAGTTGGTACATACTCCTTTTCAGCCTCTTCTGCCGGAGAACATGGATAAGATTGGCCGGAATCCTACCCTCGAAGTCAGACATGGAGTACATTACTATGAGTTCAGTTGAGCCGCAACAGATCATAGTTGAGCCCAAAGCTTTCCTAAAGACTTAAGGATACAGCACTGGGTAAGGTTTTACTACATCTAGGGAACTGTTGTGGGACAAGGAGGACAAGGAACATGAGCCTTTCGTGGTCCTTGAATGTATAAGATAAAATACTTGACTTTAGCTATATTTCCGAGCTGAGGGAGAAAGTTGTCAATGATCCCACGGTGTTGCTACCGCACGTGAACTTCTCCATGTGTCTAGATATAATCAAATTTCCCTTTCTCCCTCTGTGGTGCTGCAGAAGTTGTTGATCCTGTGCTTGCTCTGCAAAATCCCAAACAGCGTGTAAGAGTACGCAAAGATGGAGTTGAAAAAAATGGTTGTCTTTCAATTTTGCAGCACCTTGTGACATAACCAGGTTAAAAGTGTGGGCATAATAATGCATGAACTGAGCCTGTGATATTGTTTCTTTGACTTTTGCTTGTACTCCGTTTAGACCCGAGGCCATGACTGCGGCCACATCGTAACACTGTGCCAATACTTTGAAGGTCTACTCGTGTCCCCAAATGTTTTTGAACTCACCATAGCTCGCAGGTGTGGTGTGATGTTGAGTTTTGGTGATGCAGAGCTGACTTGTAAAACTGTCTAGGTCTTTTGAAACCAGTACTGGCCCAGGTTGACATATTGTTAGCACTGAAGAGTACAAACCCAGCAGTACAGTTTATTGGTTTTCTTACATCGTCATCCACGGATAACACTCATAATTGTTAACTTGAAAATACCTTTCAAAACTCTTTACTAGTTTTTGATTTGATTTATTAGGATCCCCATTAGCCAAAGGCGACAGCTAGTCTGACATAACAAAAAATACATTAAATACTTTATAATTGACATACATTTAAAAACATTCATATTTAGTGTGTGTGCATCTACCAGTTACACATACACGTCAGTACATATACATGGGATGCCAACCGCGTCACGGGGTCCAAACTCAAAAGGTAGTTAGCAACCAAACTTTTTCAATAGACTTTGAAAACTTTCCAAAACAACAAACCGAGCTCTCCGCGTTCAACGGGAAGTGACGAGATGCACCAATATTTAACTTATAGTTGAAAGTTAGTCTTGAAAAATGCGATGCTAACAAATTATCCACCAGATCCTCCTGATAACACCTGCTACAGCCGCAACCATTGTTACACACTGCAACAAAAGTTAGCTCAAGCATGGTAAAACTAGGCTTCTGCTTGCTATTGGCTCTGTCAGTAGTGACATGTCACTTTTATTTCAAATGGTCCCACCCATTGCAAGTCAAAAGGTGATTGCTTCATTTCACTGTCACTCTACAATTCGGCTCTAATATTTTTGATTTAAACTTTATTTAACTAGGCAAGTCAGTTGAGAACAAATTCTTATTTACAATGGCGGCCTACCAAAAGGCAAAAGGCCTCCTGCGGGGACGGGGCCTGGGATTAAAAAATGTAAATAAATACAATATAAATATAGGACAAAACACACATCACAACAAGAGACAACGCAACACTACATAAAGAGAGACATAAGACAACAACATAGCAAGGCAGCAACACAACATAACAAAAACATGGTAGCAACACAACATGGTAGCATCACAAAACATGGTACAAACATTATTGGGCACAGACAACAGCACAAAGGGCAAGAAGGTAGAGACAACAATACATCACACAAAGCAGCCACAACTGTCAGTAAGAGTGTCCAGGATTGAGTCTTTGAAGATATTGAGATAAAACTGTCCAGTTTGAGTGTTTGTTGCAGCTCGTTCCAGTCGCGAGCTGCATCGAACTGAAGAGAGGAGCGACCCAGGGATGCATGTGCTTTGGGGACCTTTAACAGAATGTGACTTGCTGCAGTAGATATCTCAGATAGGGTGGAGTGAGGCCTAAGAGAGTTTATAAATAAGCATCAACCAGTGAGTCTTGCGACAGATATACAGAGATGACCAGTTTACAGAAGAGTATAGAGTGCAGTAATGTGTCCTATAAGGAGCATTGGTGGCAAATCTGATGGCCAAAAGATTACCTGCCGATCTATAAATTATGTCTCCGTAATCTAGCATGGGTTGGATGGTCATCTGAATCAGGGTTAGTTTGGCAGCTGTGTTGAAAGAGGAGCGATTACGATATAGGAAACCAAGTCCAGATTTAACTTTAGCCTCCAGCTTTGATATGTGCTGAGAGAAGGACAGTGCACCATCTAGCCATACTCCCAAGTACTTGTATGAGGTGACTACCTCATGCTCTAAACCCTCAGAGGTAGTAAAAACACCTGTGGGAAGAGGAGCATTCTTCTTACCAAACCACATTTAAAGGGGGAGATGTTCAGAACAAGGTTAAGGGTAGTGAAAGTGTGTTGGACACTAAGAAAGCTTTGTTGTAGACCATTTAACACTAAATCTGGGGAGGGGCCAGCTGAGTACAAGACTATCATCTGCATATAAATGAATGAGAGAGCTTCCTACTGCCTGAACTATGTTGTTGATGTAAATTGAGAAGAGCGTGACAGGTAGTGGCTGAGACAGCAGTTTTTCTGACTTTATACACTGCACTCTTTGAGATAGGTAGTTAGCAAATCAGGCCAAAGACCCCTCAGAGTCACCAATACTCCTTAGCCGGCCCACAAGAATGGAATGGTCTACCGTATCAAAAGCTTTGGCCAAGTCAATAAAAATAGCAGTATTGCTTAGAATCAAGGGCAATGGTGACATCTTTGAGGACCTTTTAAGGTTGCAGTGACACATCCATAACCTGAGCAGAAACCAGATTGCATACCCGAGAAAATAATATAGACATCAAGAAAGCCAGTCAGTTGATTATTGACAAGTTTTTCCAACTCTTTTGATAAACAGGGCAAAATCAAAATAGGCCTATAACAGTTAGGATCAGTTTGATCTCCCCCTTTAAATGAAGGACGAACTGTGGCTGCATTCCAAGCAATGGGAACCTCCCCAGAAAGGAGAGACAGGCTTGGCAATGATAGGGGCAGCAACCTTAAAGAAGAAAGGGTCTAAACCATCTGACCCAGAGGTTTTTTTGGGGTCAAGTTCAAGGAGCGCCTTTAGCACCTCGGACTCCGTGACTGCCTGCAGGGAGAAACTTTGTAGCGGGGCAGGGGAAAAAGAGGGAGAAGCATTGGGGATAGTCGCATTAGAAGGGGTGGGAAATGTTGGATGGGGAGGGAGGCATGGCTGAGTCAAATAGGAATCATGACTTAATGAAGTGGTGATTAAAGAGCTCAGCCATGTGCTTCTTGTCAGTAACAATCATCAACATTAAGGAGGAGGGTTTATTCTCTAGGTCTTTAACCGTTTTCCACTTGTCATCAAGGCAAAGAGTGGCTACTTTGAACAATCTTAAATATAAAATATATTTTGATCTGTTTAACACTTCTTTGGTTACTACATGATTCCAAATGTGTTATTTCTTAGTTTTGATGTCTTCACTATTATTCTACAATGTAGAATATAGTACAAATAAAGAAAACCCCTTGAATGAGTAGCTGTGTGCAAACTTTTGACTGGTACTGTATATTATCTAGTCTTGAGGAAATAAGGGCATTTATAAGTTTCTCCAGATCAGTGACTGAGATAAAAGACTTGACTTTAGCTATATTTCTTAGATGATAAAAGCAGAAATTGACACGTTTTTTTTACATGCAGATCAAGGTTTAGGTCAGGGCCAAAGAAGACCTCAAGGTTTAAGGCCATAGGCTTTACATTTGTGGATAAATGACCAATATCTACAATCGGAGTTCTAGCAAGGTGGGGGTCAAATACAACAACCTCAGATTTAAAAAAAAACATTAATCCGGAGAAAAATTGTCAAACATCCAACATTTGATGTCAGCAAGAGACCTGTGAAGGGTAGCTACGCTAGCTTGGTCACTGGGTCTGATTGGTCAATAGAGCTGCGTGTCCTCCGCATAGTAGTGAAACTGAATGTTATGATTGCGGGTGATGTCACCAAGGGGAAGCATATACAGGGAAAAAAGGATGGGGCCCAGAATTGACCCCTGAGGGACACCAACAACACGCTCAATTGTCTTAAACAGAATTTTCAAGTTGTGGGAGTTCTTAGAGATCGGGGTTGAGAAGTAGATCAAGGTAGAGAAGTAGTTCAGTGTAGAGAAGTAGCATAAGAGCAACATTATAATTTCTTATCAGATCCTTCATTATCTCATAGAATACTTGAAGTTTGCAGGCCTTCCATTTATGTTCAGCCTTTTTAATTTCATTTTTTCCAACCACGAGTGTGTTCATTTAACCTGGGTGAGACACTGGCAGACAATTTATTCTTAGTTATAACTGAGTCTAAAGCAGCCTGACATACAGTATGTCATTGAAACTGTTCACCAAATCATCGGTGTGAAGAAAATAACAGGATCAGTGTTAAGGGATAGAAAAGCATTCGTGAATTTACTAGCAGTTGTGGAGTTAATGATGCGAGAGCGAGTGAGGACAGACATGTTTAGGAGGAGGAGGAGAAATGCTGCGATGCCCCATCGGGTCCTGGGCGGTGCTGGTGAGGTCTTCCGTGGCTACAGGGTGCGCTTCAGCAGCTTCAGTCTGGATGTCTCTCCTTCAGTCCTCTCCTGCTTGACCAGAGACGATCCTCCAGGACCTGCAACTGCAAACTGACAAGAAGAGAGGAGGTTATTACCGGTACATGAGTTGAATTGGATAACAATATAGTAGGTCTCACAAGCTCCCCTATGGCAGAAATGTACATTTAAGGATGTACATTTAAGCAAGTGAATAGCTGAGGGGAGCCTTTCTGAAAAAAACTGGCCACATTTGATGTACGGTAATTTTGATGTAATGCTATTACACTAACCTCTATCATGATAATGTGCTGGTGTGAGGTTCCACTCCCCTCATCAGCACTCTCTCCCCCTGGTCATGCAGAAAGAGAGGGAGAGAGCACAGAGAGAGAACAAAGGACTTCACTTGGCCAAACTCCTAAATCCCCAAAATGGGAGAATTAAACATTCTTTCTACTTTTGAAAATGTGGGACTTATGGGACAGTTATGTTGAGTGTGTTTCATTTGGTGATCTCATAAAGGACAGGAAACACACATAACGGTATCTCTTAAGATGTACATTTCCCAGCTGTCAGGATTACATCAAAATATTGTGAAATGTATGTGATTTCACAAATAGTTTCATGTTTAAAGATGTCATGTGATAACCTTCTAAATGAGAGTGTGGATTTTCATATAAAGATTAACTAGTCAGTGGCCACACCCCCGTGAGCCCAGACATCACATTAGGCTTCATGGAACCGCCCTTTTTTACTGAAACGTATAAAACCCACTCCTGATGAGATTCACACCAGACCACGCAAACACAAGTGTAAACTAAGGTTGCAAATGGTTGAATTTCTAAGACCAAAATGCTGGGTGACGCTGGTGTGTGAAGTGGTTTAAATGTACAACTCTACCAAAGGACAAGATTATACCTCGTGGAGTATTGGCTACATGGCTGGAAATGGTTAAACTCTGAGACTATCGATTCCTACAGAATAAGAGCAAATCTTAGACGTATAATTACTAGTCTGCAGCCAGAAATTACGTAAATCTAGGTCGAGAATACAGACAACTGCAGAAACAGAGATCTATGAGAATATTTCTGAATGGTACTCTGAAGTATTCATTCTAACCACCTACAACCACGAAAGACTTTGACTTCAACTTCATGTCCTGAATCCATGTTGTCTTTCTCGCTCTCTCAGTCCACACTCCCTTCCCTTTGTCTACCAAGCCGTCATATCGGCTTAGCCCACTAGGGACTTTCCTATCATTGTTAGTAACCAATATCTACTGTTTGTTTGTTATGTATTCTGTGATTATTTAGTTAGTTAGTAAATACATAATTGAGCCAATTTGTATGTTGCTGATTCATAATTTATACTAGGGTTCGTGCAGATTTTTTTTTTAAAATAATTTTACTACGTTCAGATGAGACTGATAGAAGGTAAAGAATAATTAATGATTGACTGCTATTGATATAAAATATCATCAGATCTGTGGATTCGGAAGATAGCCGCTCTTTTTAAACTAATGCTTCCGTGGTGCCCCGGATTCCTAATGAGTTAGTTATTGCCTGATTAATTTAATCAAATAATTAAACATTAGGTGATCGATTTGAAAATGTAATCTCATTTAATCACAGTAAGGGCATGACACTACTGTCAATGCTCAAAGTTATATTGCACACTATTATTTGACACGGTCTAGAATTGGCAAGGATGTAAGGTAACACTTCGCATAACTTCTTGATATACTATTCATAGATCGATTGATTATGTTCTATGCATCATATTGTTTTCAATTAGTAAATAATAGGAAATGCAGGTAAATCAAGAATGTGGTTAGAATATGATATTGTGTCTTTGTGCAAGATAGCTAAGTAATCAGGGGAATTATTGCATACTATCCAAAAACTGACCAAGACCCAATTCTGGTTAACCATATGTGGTTAACAAATGGGCAATTCCATGGTAACGGAGACTTAGAATAACGGAGACTGAGACTTAGAATTTTCCCCTAAAATGTATGCCAAACGAAAAACCATTGATTGAACAGTTTAACAAACCATACAACTCTATGCATAAGGCCTACTTTTAACAATGTATAGGAACATTTGTACAAAAACACATTTACTGGAGGAACTGTGCAGATGAAAAGTTAAGTAAAATAATTTTGGGAAAATCTCTCTCAGTTTGTGTGACCACGTTTTCCAAAATCATAAATATCTGCTAAGATTCAAAGATGTCTGCAGAAAGAATGGGGTGTCAGCTATGACATGACACCTTGAGTTGAGAAAAAAATATTTTGGTTTTTGAACTACAGTAAGTGAAGTGGATTTATACCCGGTAACAGAATTGCGGTAAATTAATTTCATCATGAGCCCCTCTACTAGCTATACAGAAATGCTTATTTATTGATATGAATGTAATTCTCTTCATGGTGATGTATAATAAATTGGTACACTAAGATAGAAATAAGCAATATCCTCCTTTGCATATTTGGGTATTATTCTACATACAGGCTATTATTTTAATGAGCTCCGCCATAAACCAAGACCAAATTTGGTTGGTCCAGCCCAGATCAAATCTGAACCAGCTATTGACCTCTATGTCTCACAAGTTTGAACATCAAAGTACAGCACAGTAGAGCTCAATAGAGTACAGTACATTAGTGTCCTCAACTCCAGTGTGCTCTTCTGAACTCTACTCCACTCTATTCTACTCAACAGTACAGGACTGTACTGAACTATACTCTACTCTACTGTACTGTCCAAACATGTGAAACATAGACGTCTGTGACTGCTTCAGAATTGGTCTATTATGGGACAAAATCTGAACCAATCATGAACGTCAATGTTTGGAAAAATGAAGGGCGGTCCAGACGTCTACGGACATTAAAATAAAGGCTGGTCCGGACAGGAACATAAACTGGCGTCTGTGGACTTCGAAATCAATGCCAGGGCAGACAGAATAAATGTAGACATGTGGTCAGTCTGTGCTCAGTGAGTGAGCAAGCTGGTTGCAATAAATGGAAAGATGGGGCTCATGGGTAGGTGTCAGTAAGAGCCAGGAGGGGTGACATTACTTGGAGAGAGAGAAAAAAAGAGAGAGGGAGGGGCTGTCCAGACTATTCACACACTTACTTTGACCACCAGGTGACAGAAAGAAAACAGTTATCAGCTGAACATAACAGTATGTCACTGGGGAGGACAGTAGCAGGTGACTCAACTGTGGTTTGTGACCAGTAGGATTTCTCATTGCAGCCAATTCAATTGACGAAATTCCATTAGTGATTTTATATATTTACTTTTAATCACTTAATAATTCAGAAACAAAATTGATATCAGTAAAAACAATAACTAATTGATAGGTCTACCTTCACTTATTACATCTGAACTTTTATTTGATCCTCTCTCCTCATGAGGGAGAGAATATCTTAAAGATGTGGGTTTTTGGTAACGGAATTTCAATCCACAAGGCAATGTTGGCATGGGTCTTCAACATCATCGTGTTTTGATGTATTTCTAATACCTTTTAAGACATTCTGGTAGACATTTTCTAAGGCCCCTTATCCATCTGTTTGACAAGAAATCAAAGCTTTTGTTTATTCAACATTTTGAGGTTGGAAAATTATTGAACATGTATGTATGCCTTCATTTCAGAAAAATATAGACCGCTTTCATTTGACATGCTCCTATGAACGTCACATGTTGGTGTTCATGGATCCATGCAAGTCACACATGCGCAAGAGGCCCCGCAACCGGGTCATCACTAGTTACCACAGCCACAGAGTCATACCCCCCCCATCCTATTTCTACAATGTATCTTCTTAAAATGTGATTCTAAACCTAACCTAACTGGAAATTAAGGTCAAAAAAGCACATTGTTGTCTTTATAAATTGTTACAATACTTTGTGATTGTGGTAACTAGTGGAAATGCCGCAAGTCAGCCTCGGCCTTCCGCAAATTGTACGAACCTCTGGCCATTCCACTCCTCAGTATTGGAGGAGATACTGAGGATCTTGACACTACTGGGATGACGGGCTCTTGCATTGTCCTCTGCGAACTCCCGTGCCACCTTCAGTTCCAGCAGCTGTAGTTTACTCCGCAATACCCTGCTATGTTTCACTATATTGAATCACTCCGATATATTGGTATCACTCTGCAACAGAGGGATACATCCAAGGCGAGGATTTACAGATTTACTCCGATGTACACCTGTGTCAAGACTGGGGTCCGCCCCTATATATAGACCCCAAGGCCGCGACACACGTTCTCTTTCATTTTCTCGGCAGACGTTCATATAGTTTGAGGTACAAACTTCCTGAAGTTCGCTTGGTAAGTCACTGGTAAGTGTAATATGTGTAAATTTATTAATAATAATAAGTGTATTAATATCTTGCGTGGAAGTAAACTCACTGGCTGTTAGCAGCTGACCACATGGCAGTACCTCTGATTCACTTTTGAAGGGACAGCTTACGAATTCAGGATCTTCCCTTTGGGCTCTCCTTGGCACCCCGCACTTTCACAAAGTTCATGGATGCTGACCTGGCACCTCTCAAGTCCCGAGGATTGTTGATCCTCAATTATCTGGATGGTTGTCTGGACTCAGGTCCTGTCACACAGAGACATGCTCCTGACCCACATCGGAAGGGCTGGGGATTACTGTAAACGACAAGTCATCTGACGCCAACCCAGAGGGTGGCCTTCAATGTCATGGAGCTGGACTCAGTCCTCATGAGCAAGCCTGCCCTCCAGAAGGGTTCAGGCAAACATATCTTGCCTCAACCACTTTTGGCAGGGGTGGGTAGAATCCGCCTTGACCTGCCAACGCCTGTTGGGCTTGCTGACGGCGGCCTTGTTGCTGATTCCCCTGGGCCTGCTTCAAATCCGGCCTCTTCAATGGTGGTTCATCTCACACCGGCTGCACCCGAAGCGCCACTGCACAGTGCCTCAGGGCATTGTTGAGGTGGCGCTGTCGCTCCTTTCTCTCAGGTGGGGTGTTGCGGAGGATGTGCCGCCGGGAGCTGGTCAGCACAGACAGGCAAGGGCACCGGCTACAACCGCAGCATGCCAGTTGCGCTGGCGGTTGTTCTGCTCTTGGTGCACTGGTATTGAGGTTGTGCCCGAGTCATGCATGGTGCAGTAAGTCCTCCAATACCTGCAGTCTGGTTTGGATGAGGGCTTGGCAGTCTCTACACTCAGAGGGTATTTGGCTGCTATATCTGCCTGCCATGTGGGGTGGATGGACAGGCCAGTGGGGTGCCATCCCTTGGTCTCCAGTTTTATGAAGAGGGTTTGTCCCCTGCGTCCAGCTAGGACCCTCTCAATGGTGATCTGGATGTGGTCTTGGCAACTTTGGCAAAGCCTCCTTTGAACTGTTGGGAGTCTGCCACCCTGAAACCACCTCTCTATGAAGGTGGCTTTCTTGGTAGCGATTACTTCCATGAAGAGGGTGAGCTCCATGCTCTTTCGGTAAGTTCTGAGTGCTACCGGATGGACCCCGGTGGAAGAAGTATATCTCTTTGCCCCAACTCTTCCCCAACTCTTCATTTCTCCCGAAGGTTCTGTCAGACATCCCTTTTATCCTGTCTGCTTACGACCCTCCGACAGTGGCGGAGGGACACTGGCTTCTAACCGGAGGGCCTCCCTCCGGCATGCTGTGCCCTGTGCAGGCACTGGCTGCCTATGTGGAGCGGATATGGTCAGCATGAACAACAGACCAGGTCTTTGTCTGCTACGGTAAGAGAGTCCTGATGCCTGGGCTATCAAAGCAGAGGCTCTCTCACTGGATCGTGGACACGATTACGACAGCATACCGCCTGGCTGGCAGGCCAGTGCTGGGATCTGTGGTGGCACAATCAACACGAGGTGTGGCTGCGTCCTGGGCTCTACTGACAGGAGTGCCCCTCGCTGATATCTGTACTGCGGCCAGCTGGGCTTCCTCTCACACCTTTGCTAGGTACTATCGGGTAAATGTGGCACCTCCCTCTGTGGCTTGTACAGCAGTCCTCGGAGTAGCCGCCTCGTCCCGGGACATTGCTGGGACCCCCCTTCCACATGGACGGCTCTTGCATCTCGACCCGGCGCTGGGACTTCGCTGCTGACTGGCCAGGTACTTCTAGCACCGACTAAATCGGGTACGGGTATACCGATATATTGGAGTGATCCAATATAGTGAAAAATAAAAGGGTATGTATGTAAACACGGTTATGGGAGCTATATGGGTTACTCCAATCCTCTACGGTGCTAGTGGCGCCTCAAATTATGTAGAGAACGTGTGTCGCTGCCATGGGGTCTATGTATAGGGGCGTACCCCAGCCGTACACTGGAATAAATCTGTAAATCCTCATCTCGGATGTATCCCTCTACCACGTAGTGATACCAATATATTGGAGTGATCCATATAGCTCACATAACCGTGGTTACATACGTAACCTTCGTTATTGGTTGGCATCATAGCTCAAAGGTGTAGCTAAATGAAAAATGGATGCGTGCTGTTCTTGGAAGTATGGTACTGCTTATTATGTTACACATCAAATCTCCTATGAGAAGTACTGTATCTTTCAAGCTGAGAGCAGACTTGTTTAGAAAAGTAGAATTAATTTATTCCATCTACATTACCTCAGTAAGGTAAATATTAAACTGTCTTTGTTCTAGCCTAGGTTTATTGTCTCTCTAAAAACCAGTGTTACACAAGCCTGTTTTTAAATTACAAGTTAATGAGGGGTATGTGATTAATTATCCTCTTACCCCAAGACACTTCACATGAGAACTATATTTCAGCTAAAGAATAGTTCCCAGACATCCCCTGTGTACTTCTCAAGCCACACTGCTATGATTTTCCCCTTTGTGGACACTCTTATGTCTGATAAGGCTAGTCAAGAAGGAGAAGCTCTTGTAACATAGTTTGCATTTGAAGGGCTTCTCCTTGGTGTGAACGGTCTGGTGCCTCTTCACATAATTTGCATCAGCAAAGCGCTTCCCACACATGGGGCAGGCGTATGGCTTGTCTGCATCCGTCCTAATACTCTGCCTCCCACGTTGTGACCCAATGACACCAGAGGTAGAAGCAGGAGCCACTGCCCTCAGGTGGTTAGTGTTTGAGCTCCCTCCTTGACCTCTAGCCATTGGTTGGGTGTTGTTGGGATTGTGTGCTGTGTTATAAGCTAGATACCTCTTGTGATGAACACCCATTCTGACCCTGTCTGTATTGGTGGGGTAACCATGAAGTAACTGAGGAAGCCTAGATCCAGGTCCAGACCTTCTATGAACCAAGTCACCAGGCATTAGATGAAACCCTGAAGGAGAAGACAGACCTGCTGATAGACTACCACCAGGGGTTTCTTCCACCACTCTCTGTGAAGGCTGAAGCCCAGGGTGACTTGCTCTGTTCAACATGGATATTGTGGTGTTTGTATCATAGGAACAGGAGGGTCTATCTCCATCAGCCCCAGGCCCTGTACCATCCCTGCACTGAGATTGTGAAGTGAAGGGTCTGGGCTGCAGACTGGATCCCTGACTGGAGCCTCTGTCTCTCTGATGACCACCAGGACTGAGGTTATTCAGTCCACCTGTCCACTGGTTGTGTTCTGTGTGGTGGAGTCTCTGTCCCTTGTGGTTCTGTCCTGGTTTCAACCCGGGAAGAAAGAGTGACGGCTCCGGACCCAGGGTTCTGATCCGGGGCCAGGGTTTGTGACCAGGCACCTCAGAAGTCCAGTCTCTCCCAAAAGCAACACCAGATATCAACTGGTCCTCATTGACTGCGGACTGTAAACACAAATTGAACAGAGGAACATAAAGGTTTATATAAGAAACTCTTTGCTGTACATACAGAAACATGACATTATAAAATGGTAACCACTGTCAAACATCTCTAACACTGATTGAAATACTGTACCTAACAATATAGAGCCATTGGTGTTTATTATAAAAACAATTTCATATGCGTTGATTCAATAATTAAGTATACTGTTTTGGTTCGACTGAGATAAAGGAAACTCAGTCCCTGTAATGATCCATAAATAACCAAGTCGGTCAGCTTTTTATTTAATTTCAACAAAATGATACGTGACAAGTAGAATAACTTTCTCACTATGGTAACACTTAACATTTTCTGTAAATCTGATACCCTCGCAATGATAAAATGTATTTTAGAATACTATGGAAAAGGTTAAACATTACACTCAGTTTCACCACTTTATGTCAAGTAAACATGAATTAAGGCACTATAATTTCCTCGTTATAAAACACCAGCATCAAACAACAGGATAAGGCTGTAACTTTTCATTAGTGAAGAATTTTTATAGATACCATCACCATATCATCTACTCTACCTCATCATACTCATTCTTTCCTCATTTCACCTCATCCAGTTCCCTATACCTCTAAAACCGAACTAATTGACAACAAACTAACTAGTTCATGTCTCCCGTGTGGACCTTCAGGTGCATCTTCAGCTGGTGCTGGTGGGAGAACCTTTTCTCACACTGGGGGCAGCTGTAGGGTTTCTCCCCTGTGTGGACCCTCTGGTGCCTCTTCAGGCTGCCCTAGCACAGGTGGCAACCAAATGGTTTCTCCCCGGTGTGAATCCTCTGGTGACTCTTCACCTGTTGGGGGAAACTGAAGGCCTTCCCACAGGACGAACACGGGAACCGCCTCTCTGTGGCGCTGCCACCTTTACGGATTCTGTCTCTACTACTGTTATTTGTCAATGGGCTATTTAATGTTGAGGCACTGACATTGTCTGAGGTCTGGTTTAACATTCAGAAAGTGTAGGGTGGATGAAGGCTAGGAAGTGTCTTTTGTCCCAGGGTCCATATTCCACTTGGTAGATCCTATAAAAGGCAGGCTGAAGGCAGCACCTGTTAGGGGGTTACTATAGAAGCAGGACCTAGCATCGGTAGGCAGTCTGTGTCTGTTTTCTCAAGCCACATACCGACACCTCTCCGTCCCCGCAGACCAAATCGACGCCTCAACCTTGTCTCAGACAATCTGTTGTTATGGATACTAAGTTTGGTTGTTGTTTTGTGTTCGACTGTCTGTTTCTGGTTGTGGTTAACAGTGTTGTTTCCCAGCCCAGAGTTGAGGACACTGACCTCAACTATGTCGTCACTGGTCCTGGCCTGCTCAGTGATGTTGTTCCCTGGAACCTTAGCTGCACCGGTTGGGGTCTGAAAATCCAAGATGGCCGCCCAGTCTCCTCTGTTATCATCCAGCCAATCACCTGAAGGTTACAAAATAGACTTTACAAACATGGCAGAGAACTGTAGATAGTTTTTTTTTGTCAATTACCTGGTGAAGTTCATACATTGTGTGTTTTAGTATGTAAACATACATTGTACTGATTTCATTTTATGAATGAAGAAAAAATAATAACCATGTACATCACTATTCCCATTGAAGATCTACTACTGTATGTAGGCTATATGCATTTCTCTCTTACCTTGCTCCCCCATCTTTAGTCCACTCAGCAGATCAATGCTCTCTGGTCCGTCCTCTATCGTCTCCTCTTTGACCAGCAGCAGATCAGGCTTCCCATCCTCTATGACTACTGACTGTAAGAGATAGAGTGATAATGTTGGATCAAGAGATCTGATTTGAGCACCCACCTATGGAGCATCTTCTGATTGGGCAATGAGGGATTGATGTGATACTACACAAACGTGTTAATTGAATTGATTACTTGACACTCTTTATTGGTTTGATAATTAAAAGGCATGGTCCCACACTTAAGGCAAAATTAATCAAGACCTGGGTCCTTATCAATAAACAGTCTCAGAGTGGGAGTATTGATCGAGGATCAGGTCCCCACTTGTCTATATAATCTTAGTCATTATGATCTAAAAGGCTAAACTAATCCTAGATCAGAAATCCTACTCTGAAAGGCTTTGTGGATACAGGCACTGACCTAATAACATTCAAACTAGTTTACCGTGGGCTTACCTCTGTGAGACTGTGTGTTGTCCTGTGCTGCTCAGCTGGGGGTTCAGGAGGAGGTGTAGTCTGGTTGTCTTCCATGACAATGGTCACCTCAGGGTTTTCCAGACCCTCCTCACACCCCTCCTCCTTAACCAGCAGCACCTCTGGACCCTCCTCCTAGAAGAGACAGCTTATACAGATTACATACATACACTCCCTCAGTTATGTACATGTACACACAGATAAAACACACTTTCAATATGGAGTGTTTACCCATCCCCACTATGTTTGAGTCCTATACTGTGGTTACAGAATTACTTCATTGTTGTTAAACCCATGACGGGGGACATACAGTACCAGTCAAAAGTTTGGACATACCTACTCATTCAAGGGTTTTTCTTTATTTTTACTATTTTCTACGTTGTAGTAACCAAAAGTGTTCAACAAATCTAAATATATTTTATATTTGAGATTCTTCAAAGTAGCCACCCTTTGCCTTGACAGTTTTGCACACTCTTGGCATTCTCTCAAGCAGCTTCATGAGGTAGTCAACTGGAATCCATTTCAATTAGCAGGTGTGCCTTGTTAAAAGTTAATTTGTGCAATTTCTTTCCTTCTTAATGCATTTGAGCCAATCAGTTGTGTTGTGACAAGGCCCTATTTGGTAAAAGACCAAGTCCATATTGTGGATTTGGCAGTCCATCATTATTTTAAGACATGAAGGTCAGTCAATATGGAACATTTCAAGAACTTTGAACGTTTCTTCAAGTGCAGTCGCAAAAACTAATTGAGCTATGATGAAATTGGCTCTCGTGAGGACCGCCACAGGAAAGTAAGACCCAGAGTTACCTCTGCTACAGAGGATAAGTTCATTAGAGTTACCAGCCTCAGAAATTGCAGCCCAAATAAATGCTTCAGAGTTCAAGTAACAGACACATCAACTGTTCAGAGGAGACTGCATGAATCCGGCCTTCATGGCCAAGAAACCAATACTAATGGACATCAATAAGAAGAATTGCTTGGGCCAAGAAACACGAGCAATGGACATTAGACCGGTGGAAATCTGTCCTTTGGTCTGATGAGTCCAAATTTGAGCTCTTTGGTTTCCAACCACTGTATCTTTGAGACGGAGTGTAGGTGGACGGATGATGTCTGCATGTGAGGTTCACACTGAAGCATGGAGGAGGTGGTGTGATGGTGCTTTGCTGGTGACACTGTCAGTGATTTATTTAGAATTAAAAAGGCACTTAATCAGCATGGCTACCACAGCATTCTGCAGCGATACGCCATTCCATCTGGTTTGGGCTTAGTGGGACTATCATTTGTTTTTTAACAGGACAATGACCGAACACACCTCCAGGCTGTGTAAGGGCTATTTGACCAAGGAGAGTGATGGAGTGCTGCATCAGAGGACCTGGCCTCCACAATCACCCAACCTCATCCCAATTGAGATGGTTTGGTATGAGTAGGACCGCAGAGTGAAGGAAAAGCAACCAACAAGTGCTCAGCATATGTGGGAACTCATTCAAGACTGTTGGAAAAGCATTCCAGGTGAAGCTGGTTGAGAGAATGCCAAGTGTGCGCAAAGCTGTCATCAAGGCAAAGGGTGGTTACTTTGAATAATCTAAAATAAATGTAGATTTATTTAACACTCTTGGTTACTATATGATTCCATGTGTTATTTCAAAGTTGTCTTCACTATTATTCAACAATGTAAAAAAATAGTAAAAAAATTGGGAAAACCCTTGAATGTGTGGGTGTGTCAACTTTTGACTGGTACTGTAAATATGGCAATGTGGGTCAAGTCATCTGACAAACCTTACAAACTATTTTAACATGTACAGTAGGTTTTTGTTAGTGTGTGGGTCTAGAGTCAATGAAAGTCTTAGAATAAAAAGTTAAATTTTTTGTTTATTAAACAAACAAGTGTTAAATACACCATATGAAAACCACAAGTCTCAACGAAATCAGCATGAACATTATAAACTTAATTAATTTTCTCACTAATTGCCTTGGGAAAGTTTGAACATCACATAGCCTACAAAGAACAAATAATATGAAAGACTTTTTAGGCTTAAATATCACACAATCTGTGGATCTTTTCTGCTGACATTTAAAATAATGCAGGGTTTGATCTAAAAGTCAGAAGATTGTGTGGAATGGTTACTTTATGTTATAGAGTGGAATGGTTTTTCTGCTGGTGTATCCTGAGATATCTCCTCTCTGAGAACCTCTTCCCACAGTGCGTACAGGCGAACGGCCTTTCTCCTGTGTGGACTTTCAGGTGCATCTTCAGATGGTCCTGGCGGGAGAACCTCTTCTCACACTGGGTACAGCTGTAGGGTTTCTCCCCTGTGTGGACCCTCTGGTGCCTCTCCACCTTCTGGAGGCAACTGAAGCCTTTGTTACAGAACATGCAGAGGAACCGTTTCTCTTTACTATTGCCTGATGTGGCTCCCACTCCCTGAGCCGGGACTCTAGCCCTGTCGTTTGAGTTCAATACCTGATCGAAAAGGACGTGGCTGTGTGAATCGGAAGGCCCCATCGATGTGGACACTGGGTCGTGATCCCCGAACAAGTGTAAAGGGGAGTGGGTGGTGATATTTAGATCAGTCTCTAAGCTTTCCCTGTAATCTAAGAAATCTCTGCCCTGTGAGTGTCCGTCTCCAAGGTGACTATCTGCATTCCATGTGGGAGGAGCGTCGTCCTCCACTTTCACCGTCACTTCATCTACCACTATAACCTCCCCTTCCTTATCTAGGCGCCCTTCAGAGTATGCACTACTACTGTACTGGTTCCAGTCCCCTCTAGACAGATCAGTCTGTGTCTCTAAACCCAAGGGCATGTTGCCAGGGTCCATTTCTGTAGCGTAAGAATAAGACGGATCATCACCGCCAGTGTCTAACACATCACTATCACCACGGGAATGAACCATCCTCTGGCTCTGGTGAAATACCGGTAAAAACTCTGAGCCGGGAGCAGGAGGACAGCCCAGTCTCCCCAGCCCCAGCCTCTCTGGGTCTGATCTGTGGTCAGATCCTGTGTTTAAGAGCCTGTGTGTTACAGTTAAAGTCTTGGTCTCTGACTTGAGGACGGCGTTCTGCGTTCCACTGACCTCCGTGATGCTGCGTCGGGTCCTGGGTGGTGCTGGGGCGGTGGTGGGGTCCTCTGTGGCTACAGGGGGTGCTCCAGCTACTCCAGTCTGGATGTCTCTGCTGTGCCATGGATCCTCCTCTCCTTCAGACCTCTCCTGCTTGACCCCAGGACCTGTAGCCTCTGCATCTGCAGACTGACACAAATATATCAATGTTGTAGGGAAGTCTCACAAGCTCCCCTATGGCAGATAAATGAGGATGTACATGTAAGCAAGTGAAAAGGTGAGGGGAGCCTTACTGACAAACAGGCCACATTTGATTTCCAAAGTAACTGTAATTTGTAATGAAACACTTTTACACTAACCTCTATCACAATAACGTGCTGGTTTGAGGTTCCACCACCCTCATCAACAGTGATTGTTTGGTCATCTCTCCATGTATTGTGTCCCGCTGGCTTCACAAAGCTCCTTTGGCCTCCAGTGGGATGTCCTTCACCTGAGAGTGATTGAGGTGGTTAGGTTAACTACTGTCAATGCTATACTGTACACTATTAACAATGTCTACAATTGGCAAGGATGTAAGGTAACACTTCTCATAACTTCCTGGTAAACCATTTATTGTATTGACCAATATATTATGCATCATTGTTTTTGAGTAAATAGTCAATGCAGTAAATCAGTGTTTAGAATATGATAGTCCCTTTGCGCAAGAATGCTAAGTAATCAGATGAATTATTGCATACAATCCAAAAATTGACCAAGAACCAATTATGGGTAACATCTTAACAGAGGGTAACAGGGCGTCAGGCACTGGGGAATTTATAATCCGCGACAGGCCAAGCAGCAAAATGTACCTCTTGCCATTCCTCTGTATCTGTCGAGGATCTTGACACTACTGGGACGACTGGCGACGACGCGCTCTCGCATTGTCCTCTCTGCGCGCTCCCGTGCCACCTTCAGTTCTAGTAGTTTCCTCCGCAATGCCCTGTTTTCTTTCCGGCTTTGAGTTATTTCCAAACGAAACACTGCATAGTCGTCATCTACGAGTTTACAGATCTCTGCTACGGCTGCATTCGCTAGCACCTCCATGATGGAGGCTATTTGAGTGTGAAAAACCATACAGTTAGCCATTGTTAGCAACTTAGCTAGCGTTACCTAGATAACATCTATCAACCACGTTCTGTCTCTAGAGCGAATTAAACACCACATGGGATAAGTATTCGATGCTGTGCAGTTAAATGAGTCATATTATGAGTTACAGGTTGTTAATAAACGTCCAAATAACAACAAAAATGCTAACGTGGAAATTGTTTCTTGGTCACTGTTCACTTCCCTTTCTTCTTCGTATGCGTTTCCGGTAGGCTAGAAGCTGCGTGGCGTAACCTATTGCTGCTGCCTTTTACAGATCGGAGTGTGAATTGCACATTTTGTCACAAATTCGGGGGGCACACCAATTGCACCATCCAACCCTACACAAACACTGAGTGTACAAAACATTAGGAACACCTTCCTAATATTGAGTTGCATCCCCTTGGGCCCTCAGAACAGCCTCAATTAGTTGGGTATGGACTACAAGGGTTTGAAAACATCCCACAGGCATCCTGGCCCATGTTGATTCCAATAATTCCAACATTTGTGTCAAGTTGGCTGGATGTCGTTTGGGTGGTGGACCATTCTTGATTCCCATGGTTAACTGTTAAGCGTGAACAACCCAGCAGTGTTTTTGACACACTCTAACCGGTGTGCCTGGCACCTACTAACATACCCTGTTCAAAGACACATATTTTATGTTGCCCATTCACCCTCTGAATGGCACACAAAAATGTGTCAAGGATTAAAAATCCTTCTTTAACCTGTCCCCTCCCCTCCATCTACACTGATTTTGGATTTAACGGGTGACATTATTAAGGGATAATAGCTTTCATCTGGTCAGTCATGCAATGGAAAAAACAGTGTCCTAATGTTTTGTACACAGTGTATATACAGTTGAAATCAGAAGTTTACATTTATGTTGGAGTTATTAAAACTCATTTTTCAACCACTCCACAAATTCCTTGTTAACAAACTATAGTTTTGGCAAGTAATTTTTCCAACAATTGTTTACAGACAGATTATTTCACTTGTAATTCACTATCACAATTCCAGTGGGTCAGAAGTTTACATACACTAAACTGACTGTGCCCTTAATTTTCTGGAATTTTCCAAGCTGTTTATGTAATGGCTTTAGAAGCTTCTGATAGGCTAATTGACATCATTTGAGTCAATTGGAGGTGTACCTGTGGATGTATTTCAAGGCCTACCTTCAAACTCAGTGCCTCTTTGCTTGACATCATGGGAAAATCAGAAGAAATCAGCCAAGACCTCAGAAAAAAAGTTGTAGACCTCCACAAGTCTGGTTCATCATTGGGAGCAATTTCCAAACACCTGAAGGTACCCAGTTCATCTGTACAAACAATAGTACGCAAGTATAAACACCATGGGACCATGCAGACCATCGCTCAGGAAGAAGACGTGTTCTGTCTCCTAGAGATGAATGTACTTTGGTGCAAAAAGTGCAAATCAATCCCAGAACAACAGCAAAGGACCTTGTGAAGATGCTGGAGGAAACAGGTACAAAAGTATCTATGTCCACAGTAAAACAAGTCCTATATTGACATATCCCGAAAGGCCACTCAGCAAGGAAGAAGCCACTGCTCCAAAACCACCATAAAAGAGCCAGACTACGGTTTGCAACTGCACATGGGGACAAAGATCGTACTTTTTGGAGAAATGTCCTCTGGTCTGATGAAACAAAAATAGAACTGTTTGGCCATAATGACCATCGTTATGTTTGGAGGAAAAAGGGGAAGGCTTGCAAGCCGAAGATTACCATCCCAACCGTGAAGCACAGGGGTGGCAACATCATGTTCTGGGTGTGCCTAGATGCAGGAGGGACTGGTGCACTTCACAAAGTAGATGGCATCATGAGAGAGGGGAAATTATGTGGATATATTGAAGCAACATCTCAAGACATCAGTCAGGAAGTTAAAGCTTGATTGCAAATGGGTCTTCCAAATGGACAATGACCCCAAGCATACTTCCAAAGTTGTGGCAAAATGGCTTAAGGACAACAAAGTCAAGGTATTGGGAATGGCCATCACAAAGCCCTGACCTCAATCCTATAGAAAATGTGTGGGAAAAACTGAAAAAGGCCTACAAACCTGACTCAGTTAAACCAACTCTGTCAGGGGGAATGGGCTAAAATTCACCAAACTTAATGTGGGAAGCTTGTGGAAGGCTACCCAAAACATTTGACCTAAGTTAAGCAATTTAAAGGCAATGCAACCAAATACTAATTGAGTGTATGTGAACATTTCACATTCTTAAAATAAAGTGGTGATCCTAACTGACCTAAGACAGGGAATTTTTATGAGGATTAAATGTCAGGAATTGTGAAGAATGGAGTTTAAATGTACTTGGCTAAGGTGTATGTAAACTTCCGACTTCAACTGTATATAAAGATCCAGTCCATTAAAAAAGAAATTGAGACCTCTTATACTGTTAAATGCTTTGCGCATAGAATTTTGTCAAATATTATTCATCCTAATGAGACATTTTTTTTCTACATGGACGATACATTGGACATAATATCAAATCAAATGTATTTATATAGCCCTTCTTACATCAGCTGATATCTTAAAGTGCTGTACAGAAACCCAGCTAAAACCCCAAACAGCAAGCAATGCAGGTGTAGAAGCACAGTGGCTAGGAAAAACTCCCTAGAAAGGCCAAAACCTAGGAAGAAACCTAGAGGAACCAGGCAATGAGGGGTGGCCAGTCCTCTTCTGTCTGTGCCGGGTGGAGATTATAACAGAACATGGCCAAGGTGTTCAAATGTTCATGTTCAAATAATAATAATCACAGTGGTTGTCGAGGGTGCAACAGGTCAGCACTTCAGGAGTAAATGTCAGCTGGCTTTTCATAGCCGATCATTGAGAGTATCTCTACCGCTCCTGCTGTCTCTAGAGAGTTGAAAACAGCAGGTCTGGGACAAGTAGCACCTCCGGTGAACAGGTCAGGGTTCCATAGCAGCAGGCAGAACAGTTGAAACTGGAGCAGCAGCACGACCAGGTGGACTGGGGACAGCAAGGAGTCATCAGGCCAGGTAGTCCTGAGGCATGGTCCTAGGGCTCAAGTCCTTCGAGAGAGAGAGAGAGAAAGAAAGAAAGAGCGAAATACTTAAATTCACACTGGACACCAGATAAGACAAGAGAAATACTCCAGATACAGTGCCTTGCGAAAGTATTCGGCCCCCTTGAACTTTGCGACCTTTTGCCACATTTCAGGCTTCAAACATAAAGATATAAAACTGTATTTTTTTGTGAAGAATCAACAACAAGTGGGACACAATCATGAAATGGAACGACATTTATTGGATATTTCAAACTTTTTTAACAAATCAAAAACTGAAAAATTGGGCGTGCAAAATTATTCAGCCCCTTTACTTTCAGTGCAGCAAACTCTCTCCAGAAGTTCAGTGAGGATCTCTGAATGATCCAATGTTGACCTAAATGACTAATGATGATAAATACAATCCACCTGTGTGTAATCAAGTCTCCGTATAAATGCACCTGCACTGTGATAGTCTCAGAGGTCCGTTAAAAGCGCAGAGAGCATCATGAAGAACAAGGAACACACCAGGCAGGTCCGAGATACTGTTGTGAAGAAGTTTAAAGCCGGATTTGTATACAAAAAGATTTCCCAAGCTTTAAACATCCCAAGGAGCACTGTGCAAGCGATAATATTGAAATGGAAGGAGTATCAGACCACTGCAAATCTACCAAGACCTGGCCGTCCCTCTAAACTTTCAGCTCATACAAGGAGAAGACTGATCAGAGATGCAGCCAAGAGGCCCATGATCACTCTGGATGAACTGCAGAGATCTACAGCTGAGGTGGGAGACTCTGTCCATAGGACAACAATCAGTCGTATATTGCACAAATCTGGCCTTTATGGAAGAGTGGCAAGAAGAAAGCCATTTCTTAAAGATATCCATAAAAAGTGTCGTTTAAAGTTTGCCACAAGCCACATGGGAGACACACCAAACATGTGGAAGAAGCTGCTCTGGTCAGATGAAACCAAAATTGAACTTTTTGGCAACAATGCAAAATGTTATGTTTGGCGTAAAAGCAACACAGCTGAACACACCATCCCCACTGTCAAACATGGTGGTGGCAGCATCATGGTTTGGGCCTGCTTTTCTTCAGCAGGGACAGGGAAGATGGTTAAAATGGATGGGAAGATGGATGGAGCCAAATACAGGACCATTCTGGAAGAAAACCTGATGGAGTCTGCAAAAGACCTGAGACTGGGACGGAGATTTGTCTTCCAACAAGACAATGATCCAAAACATAAAGCAAAATCTACAATGGAATGGTTCAAAAATAAACATATCCAGGTGTTAGAATGGCCAAGTCAAAGTCCAGACCTGAATCCAATCGAGAATCTGTGGAAAGAACTGAAAACTGCTGTTCACAAATGCTCTCCATCCAACCTCACTGAGCTCGAGCTGTTTTGCAAGGAGGAATGGGAAAAAATGTCAGTCTCTCGATGTGCAAAACTGATAGAGACATACCCCAAGCGACTTACAGCTGTAATCGCAGCAAAAGGTGGCGCTACAAAGTATTAACTTAAGGGGGCTGAATAATTTTGCACGCCCAATTTTTCAGTTTTTGATTTGTTAAAAAAGTTTGAAATATCCAATAAATGTCGTTCCACTTCATGATTGTGTCCCACTTGTTGTTGATTCTTCACAAAAAAATACAGTTTTATATCTTTATGTTTGAAGCCTGAAACGTGGCAAAAGGTCGCAAAGTTCAAGGAGGCCGAATACTTTCGCAAGGCACTGTATAACAGACTGACCCTAGCCCCCCGACACAAAGCATAAATACTGGAGGCTGAGACAGGGGGGGTCAGGAGACACTGTGGCCCCATCTGAAGAAACCCCCGGACATGGCCAAACAGGCAGGATATAACCCCACCCACTTTGCCAAAGCACAGCCCCCACACCACTAGAGGGATATCTTCAACCACCAACTTACCATCCTGAGACAAGGCCGAGGATAGCCCACGAAGATCTCCGCCACGGCACAACCCGAAGGGGGGCGGCAACCCAGACAGGAAGGCCACGTCAGTGACTCAACCCACTCAAGTGATGCACCCCTCCTAGAGACGGCATGGAAGAGCAACAGTAAGCCAGTGACTCAGCCCCTGTAATAGGGTTAGAGGCAGAGAATCCCAGTGGAGAGAGGGGAACCGGCCAGGCAGAGACAGCAAGAGTGGTTCGTTGCTCCAGTGCCTTTCCGTTCACCTTCACACTCCTGGGCCAGACTACACTCAATCATAGGACCTACTGAAGAGATGAGTCTTCAATAAAGACTTAAAGGTTGAGACTGAGTCTGCGTCTCTCACATGGGTAGACAGACCATTCCATAAAAATGGAGCTCTATAGGAGAAAGCCCTGCCTCCAGCTGTTTGCTTAGAAATTCTAGGGACATTTAGGAGGCCTGCGTCTTGTGACCGTAGCGTACGTGTAGGTATGTACAGCAGGACCAAATCAGAAAATAGGTAGGAGCAAGCCCATGTAATGCTTTGTAGGTTAGCAGTAAAACCTTGAAATCAGCCCTTGCCTTAACAGGAAGCCAGTGTAGGGAGACTAGCACTGGAGTAATATGATAATTTTTTGGGGTTCTAGTCAGGATTCTAGCAGCCGTATTTAGCACTAACTGAAGTTTATTTAGTGCTTTATCCAGGTAGCCGGAAAGTAGAGCATTGCAGTAGTCTAACCTAGAAGTGATAAAAGCATGGATTAATTTCTCTGCATAATTTTCTGATTTTTGCAATGTTACGTAGATGGATAAAAGCTGTCCTTCAAATATTATTGATATCAAAAGAGAGACCAGGGTCCAGAGTAACACCAAGGTCCTTCACAATTTTATTTGAGATGACTGTACAACCATCAAGATTAATTGTCAGATTCAACAGAAGATCTCTTTGTTTCTTGGGACCTAGAACAAGCATCTCTGTTCTGTCTGAATTTAAAAGTAGAACATTTGCAGCCATCCACTTCCTTGTGTCTGAAACACAGGCTTCCAGCGAGGGCAATTTTGGGGCTTCACCATGTTTCATCGAAATGTACAGCTGTGTGTCATCTGCATAGCAGTGAAAGTTAACATTATGTTTTCGAATGACATCCCTAAGAGGTTTATATATAGTGAAAACAATATTGGTCCTAATACAGAACCTTGAGGAATACCAAAATGTACAGTTGATTTGTCAGAAAACAAACCATCCACAGAGACAAACTGATATCTTTCTGACAGATAAGATCTAAACCAGGCCAGAACTTGTCCGTGTAGACCAATTAGGGTTTCCAATCTCTCCAAAAGAATGTGGTGATCGATGGTATCAAAAGCAGCACTAAGGTCTAGGAGCACAAGGACAGATGCAGAGCCCCGGTCTGACGCCATGAAAAGGTCATTTACCATCTTCACAAGTGCAGTCTTAGTGCTATGATGGGGTCTAAAACCAGACTGAAGCATTTCGTATACATTGTTTGTCTGCAGTGAGTTGCTGCGCCACAGATTTTTCAAAAATTTTTGAGAGGAATGGGAGATTCGATATAGGCCAATTGTTTTTTAAATTTTCTGTGTCAAGGTTTGGCATTTTCAAGAGAGGCTTTATTACTGCCACTTTTAGTGAGTTTGGTACACATCTGGTGGATAGAGAGCCGTTTATTATGTTCACCATAGGAGGGCCAAGCACAGGAAGCAGCTCTTTCAGTAGTTTAGTTGGAATAGGGTCCAGTATGCAGCTTGAAGGTTTAGAGGCCATGATTATTTTCATCATTGTATCAAGAGATATAGTACTAAAACACTTGAGTGTCTCCCTTAATCCTAGGTCCTGGCAGAGTAGTGCAGACTCAGGACAACTGAGCTTTGGAGGAATACGCAGATTTAAAGAGGTGTCTGTAATTTGCTTATTAATGATCATGATCATTAGTGTTCAACACCATAGTGCCCCTAAAGCTCATCATTAAGCTAAGGACCCTGGGACTAAACACCTCCCTCTGCAACTGGATCCTGGACTTCCTGATGGGCCGCACCCAGGTGGTAAGGGTAAGTAGCGACACATCCGCCACACTGATCCTCAAAACGGAGGCCCCTCAGGGGTGCGTGCTCAGTCGCCACCTGTACTCCTCCTTTTTTCTGGTCTATCCGGTAGCTCCTCTCTGAGAATTTTTTCTGCGCAGTGTGTACATGCGAACGGCCTTTCTGGACTTTCATGTGTATTTTCAGATGGTGCTGGGGGGAGAACCTCTTCTCACACAGTGCAGATGTAGGATTTATTCCGTGTGGACTCTCTGGTGCCTCTTCAGGTTGGACAACTGGGAGAAACTGGCCCGGGAACAAAGATGGCAGCCAAACTATTTCTCCCATGTGCATCCTCTGGTGGAGCTCCACTTGTTTGGGGAAACTGAAGACTTTCCCAGAGAATGAACACAGGAAGCGCTTCTCTCTGCCACCGGATCTACTGATAGCCTTACTTCTACTGTCATTTGTCAATGGGCTTGTGTTGCCATTTAGTGTTGAGGCACAGGCATTGTCTGAGGTCTGGTTTAACATTAGGAGAGTTTGAGGAGGACGAAGGCCATTGGGTGTCTGTGTAGTCGCAGGGTCCATGTTCCAGTTGATATATCCTATAGAAGGCAGGCTGAAGGCAGCACCTGTTAGGGGGTTAACCTGAGGCGCCATCAGTCTCTCTGAATCACAACTATAGGAGCAGGACGGAGCATCGCTAGCCCAGTATGTGTCTGTTCTCTTCCGCTGCATACCAAAACCTCCCTGTCCCGCAGACAAAATCTATACCTCGCCCTGGTCTCAGTCAGTCTGTTGTCATGGAGACTAAGTCTAGTTATTGTTTTGGGTTTGACAGTCTGTTTCTGGTTGTGGTTAAGAATGTTGTTCCTCAGCCCAGAGATGAGGATGCTGTCCCATCCACTGACCTCCACTATGTCGCCTCTGGTGCTGGCCAGCTCAGTGATGTCGTCCCCCAAGCCCTTGGCTGCACCCGTCTGGGAATCCAAGATGGCCGCCCAGTCTCCTCTGTTAGCCTCCAGCCAATCACCTACAGAAAGAGGTTACAAAATAGACTTTGCAAACATGGCAGAGAAAGCTCTACATTAAGTTTTTTTGTCAATTACCAGGTCAAGTTCATACATTGTGTGTTTTTGTATGTAAACACAAGTTTGTTGATTTCATTTTATGAATGAAGAATAAATAGCCAGGTTGTTACTGTAATTTAATTATGCCAATGTGTTTTAATTTAATTGAAAACCCTTCATCTATTTTATGAGAATTTGTAAGATTCTTGTTTGCATAAAATAGACGGAGACCAGCCATTTCAATAATAGGTAACAGAATTTATTCTCGGAGCGCGCTGCCACGTTCCCACGAGCAACAGTTTATATACAAATAACATGATGTCATTTCATTGCTTAACAGAATCACGTGGACTGGGACATGTTTCGTATTGCGTCAGAAAACAACATTGACGAATACGCTGATTCGGTGTGCGAGTTCATTAGAACGTGCGTTGAAGATGTCGTTCCCATAGCAACAATTAAAACATTCCCTAACCAGAAACCGTGGATTGATGGCAGCATTCGCGTGAAACTGAAAGCGCGAACCACTGCTTTTAATCAGGGCAAGGTGTCTGGTAACATGACCGAATACAAACAGTGCAGCTATTCCCTCCGCAAGGCTATCAAACAAGCTAAGCGTCAGTACAGAGACAAAGTAGAATCTCAATTCAACGGCTCAGACACAAGAGGCATGTGGCAGGGTCTACAGTCAATCACGGACTACAGGAAGAAATCCAGCCCAGTCACGGACCAGGATGTCCTGCTCCCAGGCAGACTAAATAACTTTTTTGCCCGCTTTGAGGACAATACAGTGCCACTGACACGGCCTGCAACGAAAACTTGCGGTCTCTCCTTCACTGCAGCCGAGGTGAGTAAGACATTTAAACGTGTTAACCCTCGCAAGGCTGCAGGCCCAGACGGCATCCCCAGCCGCACCCTCAGAGCATGCGCAGACCAGCTGGCCGGTGTGTTTACGGACATATTCAATCAATCCCTATACCAGTCTGCTGTTCCCACATGCTTCAAGAGGGCCACCATTGTTCCTGTTCCCAAGAAAGCTAAGGTAACTGAGCTAAACGACTACCGCCCCGTAGCACTCACTTCCGTCATCATGAAGTGCTTTGAGAGACTAGTCAAGGACCATATCACCTCCACCCTACCTGACACCCTAGACCCACTCCAATTTGCTTACCACCCAAATAGGTCCACAGACGATGCAATCTCAACCACACTGCACACTGCCCTAACCCATCTGGACAAGAGGAATACCTATGTGAGAATGCTGTTCATTGACTACAGCTCGGCATTCAACACCATAGTACCCTCCAAGCTCGTCATCAAGCTCGAGACCCTGGGTCTCGACCCCGCCCTGTGCAACTGGGTACTGGACTTCCTGACGGGCCGCCCCCAGGTGGTGAGGGTAGGCAACAACATCTCCTCCCCGCTGATCCTCAACACTGGGGCCCCACAAGGGTGCGTTCTGAGCCCTCTCCTGTACTCCCTGTTCACCCACGACTGCGTGGCCACGCACGCCTCCAACTCAATCATCAAGTTTGCGGACGACACAACAGTGATTACCAACAACGACGAAACGAAACGGCCTACAGGGAGGAGGTGAGGGCCCTCGGAGTGTGGTGTCAGGAAAATAACCTCACACTCAACGTCAACAAAACTAAGGAGATGATTGTGGACTTCAGGAAACAGCAGAGGGAACACCCCCCTATCCACATCGATGGAACAGTAGTGGAGAGGGTAGCAAGTTTTAAGTTCCTCGGCATACACATCACAGACAAACTGAATTGGTCCACTCACACAGACAGCATTGTGAAGAAGGCGCAGCAGCGCCTCTTCAACCTTAGGAGGCTGAAGAAATTTGGCTTGTCACCAAAAGCACTCACAAACTTCTACAGATGCACAATCGAGAGCATCCTGGCGGGCTGTATCACCGCCTGGTACGGCAACTGCTCCGCCCTCAACCGTAAGGCTCTCCAGAGGGTAGTGAGGTCTGCACAACGCATCACCGGGGGCAAACTACCTGCCCTCCAGGACACCTACACCACCCGATGTCACAGGAAGGCCATAAAGATCATCAAGGACATCAACCACCCGAGCCACTGCCTGTTCACCCCGCTATCATCCAGAAGGCGAGGTCAGTACAGGTGCATCAAAGCTGGGACCGAGAGACTGAAAAACAGCTTCTATCTCAAGGCCATCAGACTGTTGAACAGCCACCACTAACATTGAGTGGCTGTCGCCAACACACTGACACTGACTCAACTCCAGCCACTTTAATAATGGGAAATGATGTAAATATATCACTAGCCACTTTAAACAATGCTACCTTATATAATGTTACTTACCCTACATTATTCATCTCATATGCATACGTATATACTGTACTCTATATCACCGACTGTATCCTTATGTAATACATGTATCACTAGCCACTTTAACTATGCCACTTTGTTTACATACTCATCTCATATGTATATACTGTACTCGATACCATCTACTGTATCTTGCCTATGCTGCTCTGTACCATCACTCATTCATATATCCTTATGTACATATTCTTTATCCCCTCACACTGTGTACAAGACAGTAGTTTTGGAATTGTTAGTTAGATTACTTGTTGGTTATTACTGCATTGTCGGAACTAGAAGCACAAGCATTTCGCTACACTCGCATTAACATCTGCTAACCATGTGTATGTGACAAATAAAATTTGATTTGATTTGATTTGATTTGAATCCCCTCCTCTCGACCGGGACAAAGTGAGGTGAAAAGTTCATTCTAACTTACTAACACACTCCCAGGTAACTTTTGACCCCTCAACATTATCGATCACCACTCAGCTGACAGTTCTAATTAACAGAAAACCAGGAATGCACTCACTGTCTTATCTTAAACACCCCAGAGCTCAGTTTCGTCGGTTCAGCCATAGGTTAACGACCTTATCTGTTTACACAGTCCACTTCTTTCTTCCTAGTTGGAATGGTGTTTATTAACTTGAATTACTCCTTGTCTGTGTCACACAATCCCATCTTATGAACTCATATTGTTAATCAGATATAATAAAACCGAGTATAAGTTTACTTAGTCACTGTTCCATTTAAAATGATTTGTTCAGTCATTTAATAATAATTTTACTAACACAGGTGCATCACTATTCCAATTGAAGATCTATTACTGTATGCAGGCTATATGTATTTCTCTCTTACCTTGCTCCCCCATCTTTAGTCCACTCAGCAGATCAATGCTCTTTGGTCTGTCTTCTATTGTCTCCTCTTTGACCAGCAGCAGATCAGGCTTCCCATCCTCCATGTCTACTGACTGTAAGAGATACAGAGTGAGAGGATGTTGGATCAAGAAATCTGATATGAGCATCCTGCTATCGAGCATCTTCTGATTGAGCAATGAGGGATTGCTATGAGTATAGTCTCACATTGCCATACCTTCGAAATCACATCGTTGTCACGCCTCCCTTGAATGTCTGGAGAATTTTGTATTGCAAAATTGGTTTGAATGGGCTGCTGGCTCCCAGGGGAAAAATTCTGAATGGATGTTACAGTTAAAGAACCCTCCCCCATAGCCCTGTAGAAGGGTTCTGCGTGTCACTGTTTTCTGTCCGGGTAGGACACATTTTGAACAGAGTTGTTGCGTATGCTTGTTTCAAGTTATGAAGTGTGGTCGACAGTCTTGCGATTTATATTTATTGAAATTGAAAGTGGATTACGCTGGTAAAGTCAAACGTCACAACACATTCTAAACCGCTCTGGTGACGTACACACCTTTTGCCCAGTCTCCATTCATCCACATGGCTACTGGCTGCGCTTTGCTACCACCGGATATATCTTGAACATTGTCCATTATTTCGTTGTTGTAAGGACCCAAAAAACAGAGGCACTGTTAGCTATTCAAGTAAGTAAATACATTTTGAAAATGTAAAAAAAAAAAAAAACGATGTATACTACTAGTAGTAGGCTACTTTGTAAGATAACTCAACTAACTTTACACCAGTCGTCACCAACCTTTTCTGAGTCAAAATCATTTTGTGGGAGGACATTATGAAAAGATTCTCCAGTTCCAGTCCCTAGAGGAAAACTATGAGGACAGAGAGATAATAGCAACATAATATTCAGTGATGTCTAATTTGGAGTCTAATGAAGCCTGTGTCTTTGAGATGTTTTCTGTCCTAAGATATGGAAAGCTGTGAAAGCCTCTGTTTGCAGATAAAAAGAGAGGTCCCAAGAGACTAATGATGCATTTCCATATCAGAGTTTTCTGTTTCCATCTACGCGGGGCAGCACCCGTATCTCACCGGACCATGGTTCTGGCGGACCTGCTCTCACTTTGGGCCCAAGGCAAGCCACTGGTACTTTTCAGCTAACTGTGAACATTAACACCTTCTCACAAAACAACTGTGTATATTATCAGGATTTTTCCATTCAACATGTGCTAACATAGGTAGGCCTACCTACAGTGCATTCGGAAAGTATTCAGACCCCTTGACTTTTTCCACATTTTGTTACATTACAGCCTTACTCATTTTGTCCTCATCAATCTACACACAATACCTCCTAATGACAAAGTGAAAACAGGTTTTTGCAAAGTTATTCAACATAAAAAACAGATACCTTATTTATTCAGAAACTTTGCTATGAGACTCGAAATTAAGCTCAGGTACATGCTGTTTCCATCGATCATCCGTGGTAAATTCAATTGATTGGACATGCTTTGGATTGGCACACACCTGTCTATATAAGGTCCCACAGTTGACAATACATGTCAGAGCAAAAACCAAGCCATGAGGTCGAAGGAAATGTCTGTAGAGCTTTCCACACGTGGATTGTGCAACATTTGCCCATTATTCTTTTAAAAATTCTTCATGCTCTGCCATAGATTTTCAAGTAGATTTAGGTAAACTGTAACTCGGCCACTCAGGAACCTTCACTGTCTTCTTAGTAAGCAACTCCAGTGTAGAGTAGATTTAGCCTTGTGTTTTAGGTTATTGGCCTGCTGAAAGACAAATTAATCTCCCGGTATCTGGTGGAAAGCAGACTGATCCAGGTTTTCCTTTAGGACTTTGCCTGTGCTTAGCTCTATGCCGTTTCATTTTTATCCTAAAAAACTCCACAGTCCTTAACGATTACAAGCATACCCATAACATGATGCAGCCAACACTATGCTTGAAAATATGGTGATACTCAGTCATTTGTTGTATTGGATTTGCCACAAACATAAGACTTTGTATTCAGCACAGCGCAAACAGGATGCATGTTTTGAGAATATTCTGTACAGGCTTCCTTATTTTCACTCTGACAATTAGGCTAGTATTGTGGACTAACTATAATGTTGTTGATCCTTCCTCAGTTTTCACCTATCACAGCCATTAAACTCTGTAACCGTTTTAAAGTCACCATTGGCCTCATGCTGAAATCCCTGAGCAGTTTCCTTCCTCTCCGGCAACTGAGTTAGGAAGGACACCTGTATCTTTGTATTAACTTTGTATATTGCTACACCATCCATATTGTAATTAATAACTTCACCATGCTCAAAGGGATATTCAATGTCCTCTTCTTTTTTTTTTTACCATTAGTGCCCTTCTTGGTGATGTCTTTGTGGTTGAATCTGTGTTTGAAATTCACTGCTCGACTGAGGGACCATACAAATAGTTGTATGTGTGGGTTACAAAAACATGCAACTTATTATGTGACTTGTTAAGCTTTTTTTTGTTACTCCTGAATTCATTTAGGCTTTCCATAAAAGGGATGTAATACTTATTGACTCAATACATTTCAGCTTTCATTTTGTATTCATTTGTAAAAAATTATGGAATACATTATTCCACTTTGACATTATGGGTTATTGTGTAGGCCAGTGACAACACATCTCAATTTAATAAATGTTAAATTCAGGCTGTAACAACATTTGGAGAAAGTCAAGGAATATGAATACTTTCTAAAGACACTGTTGTTATGAAAATACCCTCAAATAAAAGTGACATTCTGTACTGTCACCTCACATGAAACAATTGACCTCAAATCCAAAATTCTGGGAATAGAGCCAAATTAAAAAATTTAGCTTCACTGTCCAAATAAATACTAGGGGAGTGTAGATCAGTATACATACAGCCAACTTTGAGTGTGTGACTTGTGTGGCTGAGTAAGTAAATGATTGAGTGGCAATGTTTGCTACAGCCATGAGGGATTCATAATATCTAGGTTTCGATCCAATTAGCAACAGATTTTCATGCGAATAATCTAACATCTGCATAAAAACAATGTGCACATTTTCCCACCAGAGATGTTTCCATCAAAACGACTTGTTGCGGATGAAAGGCTCTGCGTGATCACGTAGTGCACATGCAAATAATTTTAGAAGTTATGTTTTCATGTACCGAATAAAAATCTACTGATTTGTCACAAAAACTGTTGTGTTAAATCGCAAATTCTCTGGTCTTGGCACGTGCGCCCTAGCCAACAGCTCACAGATACAGTGTGGGAAGGCTGTGAGGGTTGGGTAGTCTAGGCTACATGATTAAATGATTATGGATAAGAGCTAGAATATTGTCAAGCATCGATCATCAAGTCACCAGAATCAGACCCTCTATATTTATTGGAAAAAAGCATCAAGATCACCGTGCACTTTAACCACCCTGTGAACTTCATAAATTATTTAATCTGTAGCCTAATAAACTGCATGTTTTCCCGAGTGGTAGTGGGAGGACCACACACCATATCATAGCGGGACTCCACATTTACTTCGATATGCAGCCTCGGGATATGTGGTTTCAGTTCACATAGAGTCCAAGAAGTTATTTCGGGGCCGTTGAGGTGTCTGCTTGGGGGGGATATACACGACTGTGATTATAATCGAAGAGAATTCTCTTGGTAGATAATGCGGTCGGGATTTGATTGTAAGGAATTCTAGGTTAGGTGAACAAAAGGACTTGAGTTCCTGTATGTTGTTATGATCACACCACGACTCGTTAATCATAAGGCATACACCCCCGCCCCTTTTCTTACCAGAGAGATGTTTGTTTCTGTCAGCACGATGCGTGAAGAAACCAGGAGGCTGTACCGACTCTGATAGCGTATTTTTAATTTGACCTTTATTTAACTAAGCAAGTTAAGAACAAATTATTATTTTCAATGACGGCCTTGGAACAGTGGGTTAACTGCCTGTTCAGGGGCAGAACGACAGATTTGTACCTTGTCAGCCGGAGATTTGAACTTGCAATAACAGAGGATCCGCTTCGGAAAAGTCCTATTCCTGGTCATAATGTTGGTAAGTTGACGTTGCTCTTATATCCAATAGTTCCTCCAAGCTGTATGTAATAAGACTTCCTGGGGTAACAGCGCAAGAAATAAAACATAAAAAAACAAAATACTGCATAGTTTCCTAAGAACGCGAAACGAGTCGGCCATCTCTTTTGGCGCCGAATGTTGATTCATCCTTGATGTTTCTACAACTTGATTGGAGTCCACCTGTGGTAAATTCAATTGATTGGACATGATTTGGAAAAGCACACACCTGTCTATATAAGGTCTGACAGTTGACAGTGCATGTCAGAGCAAAAACCAAGCCATGAGGTCGAAAGAATTGTCCATAGAGCTCCGAGACAGGATTGTGTTGAGGAACAGATTTGGGGAAGGGTTCCAAAAAATGAAGGACATTGAAGAACCCCAAGAACACCGTGGACTCAATCCTTATTAAATGGAAGAAGTTTGGAACCACCAAGATTCTTCCTAGAGCTGGCCCCCTGGCCATACTGAGCAATCGGGGAAGAATGGACTTGGTCAGGGAGGTGACCAAGAACCCGATGGTCACTCTGACAGAGCTCCAGAGTTCCTCTGCAGCACTCCACCAATCATTTCTGCAGCACTCCACCAATCAGGCCTTTATGGTAGAGTGGCCAGACAGAGGCCATTCTTCAGTAAAAGGCACATGACAGCCCGCTTGGAGTTTGCCAAAAGGCACCTTGGATTTTTGTATTTTATTTATCTAACCAGAAAATGATTGTAAACTGTCATGGTCAAAACATATTAATTGAGTGGTTGTAAAGATGGAGAGAGATCTGTCCATGATAAAGATAATGCTCTGCTTTTTTGACACCACACTCCAAAAAGAAAGCTCTAGTTTTATCTCTTCTTGATTATTACCCAGTCTGGTGCTGCAAAGGACATAGAAAAACTGCAGCTGGTCCAGAACAGAGCGGCACGTGTTGCCCTTCACTGTAATCAGAGAGCTAATATCAATACTATACACACCAGTCTCTCTTGGCTAAAAGTGACTGCATCACTTTTTTTCATAAGAAACAATGTGTTGAAAATTCCAAATTCTTTGCATTGTCCACTTACACATAGCTCTGACACACACACTTAGCCTACCCGACATGCCACTAGGGGTCTTTTCAGTCCTAAATCCAGAACAAATTAAAGAAACATACAGTATTATATACAGCCATGATTGCATGGATCTCTCTTCCATCTCAAATTACTCAAGTGAACAGCAAACCTGTTTTAAAAAAAAACAGATTAATGAACATCTCATGTCACAGAGCCTCTCCCCTATTTGACCTAGATATTTTGTGTGTATGTGCTCATATGTAGTCTGTGTGACGTTTTAAATGTATGTAGTTCTGTCCATAAGCTGTTCTTGTCTATTAATGTTCTGTATTGTGTCATGTTTTTTGTGGACCCCAGGAAGAGAACCTGATGCTTTTGCAAAAGCTAATGGGGATCCTAATAAAATAACAATACTAACAAAACTCAAGCCACACTGCTACAATTTCTCCATATTGTGGACACTCCTGTGTCTGATAAGGATACTCAAGGAGAAGCTCTTGTAAGATACACTATATATACAAAGGTATGTGGACACCCCTTCAAATTAGTGGATTCACCATTGTGGAAGGACCACCAGGGGGCAGGCTGGTCCCACGGATAGTAACCTAGTCCGGCATGTGAGTCAAGGTGATCAGAGGCACGTAAGCACAGCTGACGATTTTACCTATTCTCTTCCCCCTACAAGAGAGAGGAGGGAACCGGCAGTGGGGGAGACTGGAGAAAAAAAAGAGTGATTGCTTCTCCAAAGGTGAAGACCTACCGGATGGGAGGGAGAAGAAGAGGACAAACGACCTCTTGGGAATGGCAACCATGGATCCGCAACACCACCAGAAGGGAGCTCTCCACGAACGGATAGTTAAGGCGGGGACACACTCGTAATTATGTTATAGTTAAAAGTTGTGTTCCTTGTTCCTGTAAAGAAGAAGATTTCTGTTTTTCTTGTGAGATCATCCTTGATTGTGTGGGATTCTTTGAGAAGTAAGAAAGACATCAATAGACAACTTTGTTCAATGTAAGAAAACCTGCTCCCGACTTGTTTATTCCACCTTTCAGCTTTAGAGCAGCCTCAAAGGTCTTGGTCTACTCACACCATAAACAAACATTGGTAGTGGAATGACCTTACTGAAGAGCTCAGTGACTTTCAATGTGGCACCGTCACAGGATGCCACCTTTCCAACAAGTCCGTTTGTCAAATTTCTGCCCTGCTACAGCTGCCCCGGTCAACTGTAAATGCTGTTATTTTGAAGTGGAAACATTTAGTAGGAACAATGGCACAGCTGCGAAGTGGTAGGCCGCACAAGTTCACAGAACTGGACTGCTGAAGAGCGTAGCGTGTACAAATTGTCGGTAGCAACACTCACTACCCAGTTCCCAGCTGCCTCTGGAAGCAACGTCAGCACAAGAATTGTTCGTCTGGAGCTTCATGAAATGGGTTTCTATGGCTGAGCAGCCGCACACAAGTCTAAGATCACCATATGCAATGCCAACGGTTGGCATTGGACTCTGGAGCAGAGGAAATGCATTCTCTGGAGTGATGAATCACGCTTCGCAATCTGGCAGTCCAACTTCACCATCTGGCAGTCCGACCGACAAATCTGAGTTTGGCAGATGCCACGAGAACACTACTTGCCCGAATTCATAGTGCCAACTGTAAAGTTGGGTGGAGGAGGAATAATGGTTTGGAGCTGTTTTTCATGGTTCGGGCTAGGCCCCTTAGTTCCAGTGAAGGGAAATCTTAACGCTACAGCATGCAATGACATTCTAGACGATTCTGTGCGTCCAAGTTTGTGGCAACAGTTTGGGGAAGACCCTTTCCTGTTTCAGCATGACAACGCCCCTGTGCACAAAGCAAGGTCCATACACAAATGGTCTGTTGAGATTGGTGTGGAAGAACTTGACTGGCCTGCACAGAGCACTGACCTCAACCCCATCTTACACCTTTGGGATGAATTGGAACGCCAACTGCGAGCCAGGCCTAATTGCCCAACATCAGTGCCCGAGCTCACTAATTCTTTTGTGGTTGAATGGAAGGAAGTCCCTGCAGCAATGTTCCAACATGTAGTGGAAAGCCTTCCCAGAAGAGTGGATGATGTTATAGCAGCAAAGGGGATACCAATATTAATGCCCATGATTTTGGAATGAGATGTTTGACGAGCAGGTGTCCACATACGTTTGGTCATGTCAGCTAAAGAATGGTTCCCAGATATCCCCTGTTTAAAACTCAAGCCACAATGCTACGATTTCTCTCCTTTGTGGACACTGTGTTTGGTAAGGTTAGTCAGGAAGGAGAAGCTCTTGTGACATAGTTTGCATTTGAAGGGCCTCTCCTTGGTGTGAACGGTCTGGTGCTTCTTCACATAGGTCGCCTCAGTAAAGCGCTTCCCACACGTGGGGCAGATGTACGGCTTGTTTGCGTCTGTCCTAATGCTCAGCCTCCCACGTTGTGACCCAATGAGACCAGAGGAGGTAGAATCAGGAGCCACTGCCCTCAGGTGGTTAGTCTTTGAGCTCCCTCCTTGACCTCTTGTCAATGTTTGGGTGTTGTTGGGATTGTGTGCTGTGTTATAAGCAAGGTAAATCTCGTGGTGAACGCTCATCCTTACCCTGTCTGTATTGGTGGGGTAACCATGAGGTAACTGAGGAAGGCTAGACCCAGGTCCAGGACTTCTATGAACCCAGTCACCAGGCATTAGACGAGACCCTGAAGAAGACAGACCTCCTGAAAGACAATCACCAGGGGGGTCTCCCACCACCCTCTGTGAAGGCTGAAGCCCAGGGTGACCTGCTTTGTTCATCATGGATACTGTGGTGTTTGTATCATAGGAACAGGAGGGTCTATCTCTATCAGCCCCAGGCCCTGCTTCATCCCTGCACTGAGACTGTGAAGAGAAGGGTCTATGCTGCAGACTGGATCCCTGATTGGAGCCTGTCTCTCTGAGGTTGTTCAGTCCCCCTGTCCACTGGTTGTGTTCTGTGTGGTGCTGGAGTCTCTGTCCCTCACGGTTGGGTGTTGGTTCCGACTTGGGAAGGAAGCATGACAGCTCCTGATCCACTGTTTTGATCTGAGGCCAGGGTTTGTGTCCAGCCGCCTCAGAGATCCAGTCTCTCCCGCCAGCAACACCTGATATCTGCAGGTCTTCATGGACTGCAGACTGTAAACACAAATTGTACAGAAGAGCATATAAAGGTTTATATAAGAAACCATTTGCTGTACACACGTTCTCAGCTCAAATGTCATGTTTAGCAACAGAGGCCAGAACAAATGGATGTGTTTCGCTGGCAGCCTTCATCAGCGGCACCCGCAGAACTCTTGTCACTATGAACATTTGAGCTGCGCACACCCATTTCCCTTTCTATGATTATAAAACATGAACCATTAGAACAAGCTCCCCAAGGAGCGAAAAGATGCAGAAACAAATCTGTGGACATTTGATTTGGAATGTACTACAGTCCGTCGACAAGAAATGATCAATGCTAGAAGTTGTGTGCAAATGGACAGTGTTTCCTCCGACACATTGGTGCGGCTGGCTTCCGGGTTAAGTGAGCAGTGTGTCAAGAAGAAGTTTGGCTTGGCAGGGTCGCGTTTCGGTGGACGCATGGCTCTCGACCTTCACCTCTCCTGAGTCTGTAGGAGGGTTGCAGCGATGGGACAAGACTAACTACCAAATGGATATCATGAAATTGGGGAGAATAAGCGTTAAATGTACTACAACAAAAATGTGTGCACAAATATCTCAGTGACCTAGCAGCCAGTCTGGAATTCAGCCAGCTCCAATTAAAATACCTGATCAAAGACAACCTACAGCTCAAAGGTAATGTCAAAACATTCACAACTACTGTTAATTCATTATCAAGTGACAAAATGCTCAAATACATGTTATTTCTCTAGAGTTTAAGACTGGGGGGTTATTTTTGTTCTAAGATGGTCATACCGTGTATTATTTAGCTATTCGATTTTGAATTTGTAGGTCTAAAAATAGATAGACAGTACCAGTCAAGTTTGGACACACCTACTCATTCAAAGGTTGTTTATTTTTGCTATTTTCTACATTGTAAAATAATAGTGAAGACATTCAAACTATGAAATAACACATATGGAATAATGTAGTAACCAAAAAAGTGTTAAACAAATCAAAATATATTTTAGATTCTTCAAAGTAGCCAACCTTTGCCTTGATGACAGCTTTGCACACTCTTGGCATTCTCTCAACCAGCTTCTCCTGGAATGCTTTTCATATACTGAACACTTGTTGGCTGCTTTTCTTTCACTCTGAGGTTCAACTCATCCAATACCATCTCAATTGGGTTGAGGTTTGGTGATTATGGAGGCTAGGTAATCGGATGCAGCTCTCCATCATTCTACTTCTTGGTCAAATAGCCCTTACACAGCCTAGAGGTGTGTTGGATCATTGTCCTGTTGAAAAACAAAAGATAGTCCCACGAAGCGCAAACCAGATGGAGTGGTGTATCGCTGCAGAATGCTGTGGTAGCCATGCTGGTTAAGTCTGCTTTGAATTCTAAACAAATCACAGACACCTCCACCACTTCACAGTGGGAACCACACATGCGGAGATCATCCATTCACCTACTCTGCGTCTCACAAAGACACGGTGGTTGGAACCAAAAATCTCAAATTTGGACTCATCAGACCAACTGACAGATTTCCACCGGTCTAATTTCCATTGATTGTGTTTCTTGGCCCAAGCAAGTCTCTTCTTCTTATTGGTGTCCTTTAGTAGTGGTTTCTTTGCAGCAATTTGACCATGAAGGCCTGATTTCTTGCAGTCTCCTCTGAACAGTTGATGTTGAGATGTGACTGTTACTTGAACTCTGTGAAGCATTTATTTGGGCTGCAATTTCTGAAGCTGGTATCTCTAATGAACTTATCCTCTGCAGCAGAGAACTCTGGGTCTTCCATTCCTGTGGCGGTCCTCATGAACCAGTTTCCTTATAGAGCTTGATGGTTTTTGCAACTGCACTTGAAGAAACTTTCAAAGTTCTTAATTCTCCAGATTGACTGACCTTCATGTCCTAAACTAATGATGGACTGTTGTTTCTCTTTGCTTATTTGAGCTGTTCTTGCCATAATATGGACTTGGTCTTTAACCAAATAGGGCTATTTTCTGTATACCACCAATAACTTGTCACAACACAACTGATTGTCTCAAATGCATTAAGAAGGAAATTAATTCCACAAATTAACTTTTAACAAGGCACGCCTGTTAATTGAAATGCATTCCAGGTGACTACCTCATGAAGCTGGTTGAGAGAATGGCAAGTGTGCAAAGCTGTCATCAAGTAAAAGGGTGGCTACTTTGAAGAATCTCAAATATAAAATATATTTTGATTTGTTTAACACTTTTTTTGTTACTACATGATTCCATGTGTGTTATTTCATAGTTTTGATGTCTTCACTATTATTCTACAATGTAGAAAATAGTAAAAATAAAGAAAAACCCTTGAATGAGTTGGTGTGTCAACTTTTGACTGGTTCTGTATATATTTGATCAAATATAGACTTTGGCCTTTAGTACCAGATCCCATGAATAACACATTGAATAACACATTCATAAATGGAAATAATAAATCAAAAGGAATCAAAAGGTTTTGTTTTATTTGTGCTTTTCTTTTACACATAATTAACCCCTTTTTTTGTGGTAGACACAAAACTACCTCCATACTTCCGTTCATGTTTAAAAACTGGTACCAGTTACATTCAGACGGGTCCCGTGACACTTGTGGGGATCGTAGAGCAAAACGGATAGTTTTCGTGATAGTCTCATCTTTCCATATTCGCTTTGTAGGCCAAACCGTTCAGACACTACAGACGTTTTCATGCGAAGACCAATTTTCGGGATGTCTCATGGTCTGACAAACACCACTGTAGCTTGGCCACCTTCCACCGCAGATGCGGATGTGATGGATTGAGAGTCAGCCTATGCCACAAAACAGATTTCTCTAGCTTAAACTGAAAGATTTTGATGGGAATTTTTAAGTGTTACTTATATTGACGCACTGGTGTATCAATAGACTCTAGGGGGATTTATTAGACCTAGAGTCCCATTCGATGAAAGAGAACCTGGTTATCACAGGTCTTTCTGAAAATAATGATGGAAATTCTTAGGAAAATACGTTATACAAACAAAACTATATATCCTAGCAGATGAGGTATTGAAAATTGCCCCATCATGGCCAAATTCGGTCGTTGGAGAAAAATAACCAGTTAAATCCAAGGGTAGACTATTACAAGGTACAAACTTTGGGCTTAAAGACCAGTTTCCTAAAGAAAGAAATAACAGGTGGAAAACATCCTACCCAATGCTTAAATATGCAATATGAAGCACTGGTTGCTAAAATTCTAATAGTTTGCCTAATTTCAGTTTGTGTGACGAAACAAGAAATCAGTGTAGAGAATCATTGTACTATCTAAACCAATGTGAAATATCTTTTCAACTGTCTACACAAAACCAAAAGTAAAAGATGCAAAAACTAAACTTAAGAAATTCGCACATATAACAGATCTACCGCTTCTTAGACTTGCGTTCAATGAGATTTTTTTGAATTTTTTACCCTGTTTTCTCCCCAATTTCGTGGTATCCAATTGTTGTACTATCTTGTCTCATTGCTACAACTCCCGTACGGGCTCGGGAGAGACGAAGGCTGAATGTCATGCATCCTCACTTTGTGCTGTGATACCCATATTCTATCAAGATGTTTAGCACTTAGAATGAAGAAAGTAATAAACAAAGTGAGCAATCTGGCTTAAATTAGGGTTGCTACATAGTGGTCAATATTGGTTATTTTTCGTAAACTATTGAACATTGTGAAATAGAAGAAAAGACAGGTGCAGATTTTGAGGAGGCTTTTGATCGTCGTTTATTCAATGATTTAGAGTCTTATATCAGAAACCAATGAGTAAAGTAGTGAATATTGGGTATTTATTTATTTAGAGGGTCCGACAAGGGGTTCCAGTTTCGCCTTATTTATTCTTATTGGCTATCGAGATTCTGGCCATCCCAATCAGGAACAATTCCAAGATATACTGAACAAAAATATAAACCCAACATGTAAAGTGTTGGTCCCATGTTGATCTGAAATAAAAGATCACAGAAATGTTCCATACACAAGAAAATATTATTTCTCTCTAGTGAGTATTTTTCCTTTGCCAAGATAATCCATCCACCTGACAGGTGTGGCATATCAAGAAGCTGATTAAACAGCATGATCATTACACAGGTGCACCTTGTGCTGGGGACAATAAAAGGCCACTCTAAAATGTGCAGTTTTGTCACACATTACAATGCCACAGGTTTCTCAAGTTTAGAAGGTGTGCACAATTGGCATGCTGACAGCAGGAATGTCCACCAGAGCTGTTCCCAGAGAATCTAATGTTCATTTCTCTACCATAAGTCACCTTCAACGTCTGTTTAGAGAATTTGACAGTACAGGATCTCCACATCTGTCTTCTTTACCTGCGGGATCACCTGAGACCAGCCACCCAGACAGCTGATGAAACTGAGGAGTATTTATGTCTGTAATAAAGCCCTTTTGTAGGGATAAACTCATTCTGATTGGCTGCACCTGGCTCCTCAGTAGGTGGGCCTATGCCCTCCCAGGCCCACCCATGGCTGTGCCCCTGCCCAGTCATGTGAAATCCATAGATTCGGGCATAATGAATTTATTTCAATTGACTGATGTTCTTATATGAACTGTAACTAAGTAAAATCATGAAGTTGTTGCATTTATTTTTGTTCAGTATAGTAGGTCTGTGTATCAGTGGTATTACAACCAAAATGTCCTTATATGCAGATGATACAGCATTTGCCTTTCAGCCTCAACAATCATCACTAGTTGCTCTTATTGAAGATTTGAATGACTTTTCTAATTTATCGGGTCTGAAACCAAATTATGAGAAATACACCTTTTTGAGAGTGGGTTCCTTAAGAAAGTTAAGACCTATCTTTTGCCCTGTTGTGTACCAATGAAGTGGAGCAATGGGCCAGTGGACATGCTTGGCATCCACATTCCAAAATAATGAAGGATCTTGTAAAGGAGAACTTAGATGTGAAGCTAGCCAAGATTGACAAAATACTATTGCTGTGGAAAGGTAAAGCTTTGTCTTTATATGGCAGAATAACCTTGAAAAACACATTCATTACCCTGTTTATCTACAGTGCCTTCAGAAAGTATTCACACCCCTTTACAGCCTGAATTTTGTGTCACTGGACTACACACATTACCCTATAATGTCAAAGTGGAATTATGTTTTTAGAAATGTTTACAAATAAATACAAAATAAAAACCTGAAATGTCTCGAGTCAATACAGTGGCAAGAAAAAGTATGTGAACCCTTTGGAATTACCTGGATTTATGCATAAATTGGTTATCAAATTTAATCTGATCTTCATCTAAGTCACAACATCAGACAAATATAGTGTTCTTAAACTAATAACACACACATTATTGTATTTGTCTTGTCTATATTGAATACATCATTTAAACAATCACAGTGTAGGTTGGAAAAAGTATGTGAATAGGCTAATGACTTCTCTAAAAGCTAATTTAAGTCAGGAGTCAGCTAACCTGGAGCCCAATCAGTGAGACGAGATTGGAGATGTTGGTTAGAGCTGCCTTGCCCTATAAAATAATAATCTATACACCTAGTCACTACAAAGATAGATGTTCTTCCTAACTCAGTTGCCGGAGAAGAAGGAAACTGCTCAGGATTTATCAGGATAAAAAAAAATTATGGAACGGAGCTAAGCACAGGCAAAGTCCTAGAGGAAAACCTGGTTCAGTCTGCTTTTCACCAGACACTGGGAGATGATTTCACCTTTCAGCAGGACAATAGCCTAAAACACAAGGCCAAATCTACACTGGAGTTGCTTATCAAAGAAGATAATGAATGTTCAGTGTGCAATAATAGTGTTTAGCATACTTTTTGAATGACTACCTCATCTCTGTATCCCACACATACATATTATATGTAAGGTCCCTCAGTTGAGTTGTGAATTTCAAACAAACACTGATTCAACCACAAAGACCACGGAGGTTTTACAATGCCTTGCAAATAAGGGCACCTATTGGTAGATGGGTAAAAATGTAAAAAAGCAGACATTGAATATCCCTTTGGACATGGTGAAGTTATTAATTAAACTTTGGATGGTGTATCAATACACCATCACTACAAAGACACAGGCATCCTTCCTAACTCAGTTGCCGGACAGGAAGGAAACTGTTCCATGAGGCCAATGGTGACCAATTTCACCATGACGCCTATGGTGACTTTAAAACAATTACAAAGTTTAATGGCTGTGATAGGAGAAAACTGAGGATGGATGAACAACATTGTAGTTTCTCCACAATATTAACCTAAATGACAGATTGAAAAGAATTAAGCCTGTACATAATAAATATATTCCAAAACATGTTTGCAATAAGGCACTAAAGTAAAACAGCAAAACATGTGGCAAAGAAATTAACTTTTTATACTGAATAGTAAGTGTTATGTTTGAGGCAAATCCAACACAACACATCACTGAGTACCAGTCTTCATACACTGCTCAAAAAAATAAAGGGAACACTTAAACAACACAATGTAACTCCAAGTCAATCACACTTCTGTGAAATGAAACTGTCCACTTAGGAAGCAACACTGATTGACAATAAATTTCACATGCTGTTGTGCAAATGGAATAGACAACAGGTGGAAATTATAGGCAATTAGCAAGACACCCCCAATAAAGGAGTGGTTCTGCAGGTGGTGACAACAGACCACTTCTCAGTTCCTATGCTTCCTGGCTGATGTTTTGGTCACTTTTGAATGCTGGTGGTGCTTTCACTCTAGTGGTAGCATGAGACGGAGTCTAGAACCTACACAAGTGTCTCAGGTAGTGCAGCTCATCCAGGATGGCACATGAGAGCTGAGGCAAGAAGGTTTGCTGTGTCTGTCAGAGTAGTGTCCAGAGCATGGAGGCGCTACCAGGAGACAGGCCAGTACATCAGGAGACGTGGAGGAGGCCGTAGGAGGGCAACAACCCAGCAGCAGGACCGCTACCTCCGCCTTTGTGCAAGGAGGAGCAGGAGGAGCACTGCCAGAGCCCTGCAAAATGACCTCCAGCAGGCCACAAATGTGCATGTGTCTGCTCAAACGGTCAGAAACAGACTCCATGAGGGTGGTATGAGGGCCCGACGTCCACAGGTGGGGGTTGTGCTTACAGCCCAACACCGTGCAGGACGTTTGGCATTTGCCAGAGAACACCAAGATTGGCAAATTTGCTACTGGCGCCCTGTGCTCTTCACAGATGAAAGCAGATTCACACTGAGCACGTGACAGACGTGACAGAGTCTGGAGACGCCGTGGAGAACGTTCTGCTGCCTGCAACATCCTCCAGCATGACCGGTTTGGCGGTGGGTCAGTCATGGTGTGGGGTGGCACAGCCCTCCATGTGCTCGCCAGAGGTAGCCTGACTGCCATTAGGTACCGAGATGAGATCCTCAGACCCCCTGTGAGACCATATGCTGGTGCGGTTGGCCCTGGGTTCCTCCTACTGCAAGACAATGTGGCTGGAGTGTGTCAGCAGTTCCTGCAAGAGGAAGGCATTGATGCTATGGACTGGCCCACCCGTTCCCCAGACCTGAATCCAATTGAGCACATCTGGGACATCATGTCTCGCTCCATCCACCAACGCCACGTTGCACCACAGACTGTCCAGGAGTTGGCGGATGCTTTAGTCCAGGTCAGGGAGGAGATCCCTCAGGAGACCATCTGCCACCTCATCAGGAGCATGCCCAGGCATTGTAGGGAGGGCATACAGGCACGTGGAGGCCACACACACTACTGAGCCTCATTTTGACTTGTTTTAAGGACATTACATCAAAGTTGGATCAGCCTGTAGTGTGGTTTTACACTTTAATTTTGAGTGTGATTCCAAATCCAGACCTCCATGAGTTGATAAATTTGATTTCCATTGATCATTTTTGTGTGATTTTGTTGTCAGCACATTCAACTATGTAAAGAAAAAAGTATTTAATAAGAATATTTCATTCATTCAGATCTAGGATGTGTTATTTTAGTGTTCCCTTTATTTTTTTGAGCAGTGTATTTTAAAACATGGTGGTGGCTGCATCATGTTATGGGTATGCTTGTCATCGGCAAGGGACTTTTTTTCTTAGGATAAAAAGAAACGGAATAAAGCTAAGCACAGGAAAATCCTAGAGGAAGACCTGGTTCAGTCTGCATTCCAACACACTGGGAGACAAATTCACCTTTCAGCAGGACAATAACCTAAAACACAAGGCCAAATACACACTGGAGTTGCTTACCAAGATGACATTGAATGTTCCTGAGTGGCCTAGTTACAGTTTTGACTTAAATCAGCTTGAAAATATATAGCAAGACTTCAAAATGGCTGTCTAGCTATGATCAACAACCAACTTGAATTAAAACAAAATGTTAACAATGTGCAAATATTGTACAATTCAGGTGTGCAACACTCTTACAGACTTATCCAGAAAGACTCACAGCTGTAATCGCTGCCAAAGGTGATTTTAACATATATTGACTTGTGGGTGTGAATATTTATGTCAATTATATATTTATGTATGTCATTTTCAATACATTTTCTGACATTTCTAAAAACACTGCATTAATTCAAGAGATATTCATATGTTATGAAGGCACCCATTCTTCAAATAATCAATAAAAGCTTTCTTGCATTTTCAATATTATCCCCAGGAGAATTCAGAGCCATTATCCTCAGGAAAATTCAGAGGCAGATCATATGGTTGAATTCAAATATACTGATGAATTAAAAAAAATTGGGAATGTGTTTCTGGAAAAGAAGATATATATTTTTTTATTATATCATTGATAGTAATGGGAATTTTACACTGTGCACAATTGTATGGGAAAATATTTACTATCAGGTACTGGCAGCACTTCCAACAGAATGGAAGAAAAAGTTAAGGGAAAGGAAAGAGAAACTGTTTGTAGATATCATATCAAATCTCACAGATGGTTAACTAGAGATACAGTGCCTTGCGAAAGTATTCGGCCCTCTTGAACTTTGCGACCTTTTGCCACATTTCAGGCTTCAAACATAAAGATATAAAACTGTATTTTTTTGTGAAGAATCAACAACAAGTGGGACACAATCATGAAGTGGAACGACATTTATTGGATATTTCAAACTTTTTTAACAAATCAAAAACTGAAATTGGGCGTGCAAAATTATTCAGCCCCTTTACTTTCAGTGCAGCAAACTCTCTCCAGAAGTTCAGTGAGGATCTCTGAATGATCCAATGTTGACCTAAATGACTAATGATGATAAATACAATCCACCTGTGTGTAATCAAGTCTCCGTATAAATGCACCTGCACTGTGATAGTCTCAGAGGTCCGTTAAAAGCGCAGAGAGCATCATGAAGAACAAGGAACACACCAGGCAGGTCCGAGATACTGTTGTGAAGAAGTTTAAAGCCGGATTTGGATACAAAAAGATTTCCCAAGCTTTAAACATCCCAAGGAGCACTGTGCAAGCGATAATATTGAAATGGAAGGAGTATCAGACCACTGCAAATCTACCAAGACCTGGCCGTCCCTCTAAACTTTCAGCTCATACAAGGAGAAGACTGATCAGAGATGCAGCCAAGAGGCCCATGATCACTCTGGATGAACTGCAGAGATCTACAGCTGAGGTGGGAGACTCTGTCCATAGGACAACAATCAGTCGTATATTGCACAAATCTGGCCTTTATGGAAGAGTGGCAAGAAGAAAGCCATTTCTTAAAGATATCCATAAAAAGTGTCGTTTAAAGTTTGCTACAAGCCACCTGGGAGACACACCAAACATGTGGAAGAAGGTGCTCTGGTCAGATGAAACCAAAATTTTTTGGCAACAATGCAAAACGTTATGTTTGGCGTAAAAGCAACACAGCTGAACACACCATCCCCACTGTCAAACATGGTGGTGGCAGCATCATGGTTTGGGCCTGCTTTTCTTCAGCAGGGACAGGGAAGACGGTTAAAATTGATGGGAAGATGGATAGAGCCAAATACAGGACCATTCTGGAAGAAAACCTGATGGAGTCTGCAAAAGACCTGAGACTGGGACGGAGATTTGTCTTCCAACAAGACAATGATCCAAAACATAAAGCAAAATCTACAATGGAATGGTTCAAAATTAACATATCCAGGTGTTAGAATGGCCAAGTCAAAGTCCAGACCTGAATCCAATCGAGAATCTGTGGAAAGAACTGAAAACTGCTGTTCACAAATGCTCTCCATCCAACCTCACTGAGCTCGAGCTGTTTTGCAAGGAGGAATGGGAAAAAATGTCAGTCTCTCGATGTGCAAAACTGATAGACATACCCCAAGCGACTTACAGCTGTAATCGCAGCAAAAGGTGGCGCTACAAAGTATTAACTTAAGGGGGCTGAATAATTTTGCACGCCCAATTTTTCAGTTTTTGATTTGTTAAAAAAGTTTGAAATATCCAATAAATGTCGTTCCACTTCATGATTGTGTCCCACTTGTTGTTGATTCTTCACAAAAAAATACAGTTTTATATCTTTATGTTTGAAGCCTGAAATGTGGCAAAAGGTCGCAAAGTTCAAGGGGGCCGAATACTTTCGCAAGGCACTGTACAATCAATAAAGACAAGTACCATTTTCATTTGAAAAAAACAAAAAATTAGATGCCTTCCCACACAATTTCAACTCTTACTGGGGGAAGCATTTATAGAACATTAGACTCCACAATCTGAATGTTTCAGTTGAAGATATTGTACATATTTTTGGCTACTAATAAGATGGAGGATTTCTTACATATTTTCTGGTATTGCCACATAGGTGTTAACTTTTGGACAAAAGTACAAGAGTGGTTACTCCCTGTTTTACACGGTTTTGTTATTTTTTCACAAACAGTCAAATTGGCTGCTGCTGGGGGAGGTTTCCATTTTTAAAACTCAGAAAACAAATATGTTAATATTGGACTCTTTCAACCTAATTGTCAAACACTATTATACACTAGATTGCAAAAGAAAATGTGAGGTCTCCAGATTTAACTGATAAGTGGGACCAAATAACACATCAAGAAGGATGGGCCTTGATTTCATATACAAAAGAAAGGTGCAGCGAGGTAGTGGACTGAAGAGGGTTGGGTGGTCTGGGGGAGATGTGGCTGGTAGTCTGGGTGACCACGAACCTTTAGCTCCCACTTCCCTATCGTGGGATGGTTATTTGTAACATCTGTCAATGATATTACATGCCTACGATTGAAACAAATATAAGGAAAGAAAAAACCCCAAAAGATAAAGGACGGCTCCTTGAAAAAAATAATATATATATATATTTAGAATAATAAATAGTTTCATGATAAAAAATAGTTTAGTTCCCCTAAATGTGGGAAGGTGGAGGTGGGTAAAACATTTTTTTATAAGTCTAGTCCATCTCTAACACTGTGATTCAAGTACCTAACAATATGGAGCCATTGGAGTTAATAATAATAAAAAAAAGGTTTTCCATATGTGTTGATTCATGAATGAAGTATAATGTTTTGGTCAGAGTGAGATAAAGGAAATTAGTCCTTAAAACTATACAAAAATAACCAAGTCAGTCAGCACAGAGTCAATTTTGAATTTAATTTCAACAAAATGGTCATACACTCACATAACATGAAGTACAGTACTTATATTGCACAAAATGATACGTGACAAGTAGAATAACTTGTCTCACTCTGGTACACTTTTCTGTAAATCTAGTACCATCGCTTTGATACAATTCATTTGAAAAAACGTAGGAAAAGGTTTAACATTACCTTTCACATATTTTCAACACTTTATACCAGTGAAGAGTTTTTACAGACACCTTCACACCAACCATCACCATATCATCTACCCTGCCTCATCATACTCATTATTTCCTCGGTTCACTTCATCCAGTTCACTACTACATCCAAAACCAACAGAATTAACTACAAACTAACTAGTACTACATATTCATATACAAACTAACTAGTATTACATTTTCTGCTGGAATGACCTTACTGAAGAGCTCAGTGACTTTCAATGTGGCACCGTCACAGGATGCCACCTTTCCAACAAGTCAGTTTGTCAAATTTCTGCCATGCTATAGCTGCCCCGGTCAACTGTAAATGCTGTTATTTTGAAGTGGAAACGTCTAGTAGGAACAATGCCTCAGCCGCAAAGTGGTAGGCCGCACAAGATCACAGAACTGGACCGCTGAAGCGCGTAGCATGTAAAAATCGTTGGTGTCAACACTCACTACCCAGTTCCAAGCTGCCTCTGGAAGCAACATCAGCACAAGAACTGTTCATCGGGAGCTTCATGAAATGGGTTTCTATGGCCAAGCAGCCGCACACAAGCCAAAGAGCACCATGCGCAATGCCAAAGGTTGGCTGGAATGGTGTAAAGCTGCCCGCCATTGGACTCTGGAGCAGAGGAAACGCATTCTCTGGTGTGATGAATCACGCTTCACAATCTGGCAGTCTTAACGCGACAGCATGCAATGATATTCTAGACGATTCTGTGCATCCAAGTTTGTGACAACAGTTTGGGGAAGGCCCTTTCCTGTTTCAGCATGACAACGCCCCTGTGCACAAAGTGAGGTCCATACACAAATGGTTTGTTGAGATTGGTGTGGAAGAACTTGACTGGCCTGCACAGAGCCCTGACCTCAACCCCATCTTACACCTTTGGGATGAATTGGAACGCCGATTGCGAGCCAGGCCTAATTGCCCAACAACAGTGCCCGATCTCACAAATTATTTTGTGGTTGAATGGAAGGAAGTCCCTGCAGCAATGTTCCAACATGTAGTGGAAAGCCTTCCCAGAAGAGTGGAGGCTGTTATAGCAGCAAAGGGGATAGCAATATTAATGCCCATGATTTTGGAATGAGATGTTCGACGAGCAGGTGTCCACATTCTTTTGGTCATGTCAGCTAAAGAATGGTTCCCAGATATCTCCTGTGTAAAACTCAAGCCACACTGCTACAATTTCTCTCCTTTGTGGACACTCCTATGTCTGGTAAGGTTAGTCAGGAAGGAGAAGCTCTTGTGACATAGTTTGCACTTGAAGGGCCTCTCCTTGGTGTGAACGGTCTGGTGCTTCTTCACATAGGTCGCCTCAGTAAAGCGCTTCCCACACGTGGGGCAGGCGTACGGCTTGTCTGCGTCTGTCCTAATGCTCAGCCTCCCACGTTGTGACCCAATGACACCAGAGGAGGTAGAAGCAGGAGCCACCGCCCTCAGGTGGTTAGTCTTTGAGCTCCCTCCTTGACCTCTTGTCATTGTTTGGGTGTTGTTTGGATTGTGTGCTGTGTTATAAGCAAGGTAAATCTTGTGGTGAACGCCCATCCTTACCCTGTCTGTATTGGTGGGGTAACCATGAGGTAACTGAGGAAGGCTAGACCCAGGGTGACCTGCATTGTTCATCATGGATACTGTGGTGTTTGTATCATAGGAACAGGAGGGTCTATCTCTATCAGCCCCAGGCCCTGCTTCATCCCTGCACTGAGACTGTGAAGAGAAGGGTCTGGGCTGCAGACTGGATCCCTGATTCGAGCCTCTGTCTCTATGATGACCACCAGGACTGAGATTGTTCAGTCCCCCTGTCCACTGGTTGTGTTCTGTGTGGTGGTGGAGTCTCTGTCCCTCACGGTTGGGTACTGGTTCTGACTTGGGAAGGAAGCATGACAGCTCCTGATCCACTGTCCTGATCTGAGGCCAGGGTTTGTGTCCAGCCGCCTCAGAGGTCCAGTCTCTCCCGCCAACAACACCTGATATCTGCAGGTCTTCATGGACTGCAGACTGTAAACACAAATTGTACAGAAGAGCATATAAAGGTTTATATGAGAAACAATTTGCTGTACACACATGTTCTCAGCTCAAATGTCATGTTTAGCAACAGAGGCCAGAACAAATGGATGCGTTTCACCGGCAGCCTTCATCAGCGGCACCCGCAGAACTTTTGTCACTATGAACATTTGAGCTGCGCACACCCATTTCTCTTTCTATGATTATAAAACATGAACCATTAGAACAAGCTCCCCAAGGAGCGAAAAGATGCAGAAACAAATCTATGGACATTTGATTTGGAATGTACTACAGTCCGTCGACAAGAAATTATCCATGCTAGAAGTTGTGTACAAATGGACAGTGTTTCCTCCGACACATTGGTGCGGCTGGCTTCCTGGATAAGTGAGCAGTGTGTCAAGAAGCAGTTTGGCTTGGCAGGGTCGTGTTTCGGTGGACACGTGTTACGGATGTGAAATGGCTAGCTAGTTAGCGGTGGTGCGCGCTAATAGCATTTCAATCGGTGACGTCACTCGCTTTGAGACCTGGAAGTAGTGGTTCCCCTTGCTCTGCAAGGGCCGCGGCTTTTGTGGAGCGATCGGTAACGATGCTTCGAGGGTGACTGTGGATGTGTGCAGAGGGTCCCCGATCGCGTCCAGGTAGGGGCGAGGGGACGGACGGAAGCTATACTGTTAAACATGGCTCTCGACCTTCGCCTCTCCCGAATCTGTAGGAGAGTTGCAGCGATGGGACAAGACTAACTACCAATTGGATGTCACAAAATTGGGGAGAATAAGCGGAAAATATACAACAACAAAAATGTGTGCACAAATATCTCAGTGACCTAACAGCCAGTCTGGAATTCAGCCAGCTCCAATTAAAAATCTGATCAAAGACAACCTACAGCTCAAAGGTAATGTCAAAACATTCACAACTACTGTTAATTCATTATCAAGTGACAAAATGCTCAAATAAATGTTATTTCTCTAGAGTTTAAGACTGGGGGGTTAATATTGTTCTAAGATGGTCAACCCGGGATTATTTAGCTATTTGATTTTGAATTTGTAGGTCTAAAAATAGATATACAGTACCAGTCAAGTTTGGACACACCTACTCATTCAAATATTATTATTATTTTTTTAGCTATTTTTTTTAGCTATTTTCTACATTGTAAAATAATAATGAAGACATCAAAACTATGAAATAACACATATGGAATCATGTAGTAACCAAAAAAGTGTTAAACAAATCAAAATATATTTTAGATTCTTCAAAGTAGCCAACCTTTGCCTTGATGACAGCTTTGCACAATCTTGGCATTCTCTCAACCAGCTTCACCTGGAATTTTTTTCATATACTGAGCACTTGTTGGCTGCTTTTCTTTCACTCTGAGGTTCAACTCATCCAATACCATCTCAATTGGGTTGAGGTTGGGAGACTATGGAGGCTAGGTAATCTGATGCAGCACTCTATCACTCTACTTCTTGGTCAAATAGCCCTTACACAGCCTGGAGGTGTGTTGGATCATTGTCCTGTTGAAAAACAAAAGAAAGTCCCACGAAGCGCAAACCAGATGGGATGGTGTATCGCTGCAGAATGCTGTGGTAGCCATGCTGGTTAAGTCTGCCTTGAATTCTAAACAAATCACAGACACCTCCACCACTTCACGGTGGGAACCACATATGCGGAGATCATCCATTCACTTACTCTGCGTCTCACAAAGACACGGTGGTTGGAACCAAAAATCTCAAATTTGGACTCATCAGACCAACTGACAGATTTCCACCGGTCTAATTTCCATTGATCGTGTTTCTTGGCCCAAGCAAGTCTCTTCTTCTTATTGGTGTCCTTTAGTAGTGGTTTCTTTGCAGCAATTTGACCATGAAGGCCTGATTTCATGCAGTCTCCTCTGAACAGTTGATGTTGAGATGTGACTGTTGCTTGAACTCTGTGAAGCATTTATTTGGGCTGCAATTTCTGAGGCTGGTATCTCTAATGAACTTATCCTCTGCAGCGGAGAACTCTGGGTCTTCCATTCCTGTGGCGGTCCTCATGAACCAGTTTCTTCACAGAGCTTGATGGTTTTTGCGACTGCACTTGAAGAAACTTTCAAAGTCTCAAAGTTCTTTAGGACCTTCATGTCCTAAACTAATGATGGACTGTCGTTTCTCTTTGCTTATTCGAGCTGTTCTTGCCATAATATGGACTTGGTCTTTAACCAAATAGGGCTATCTTCTGTATACCACCCTTAACTTGTCACAACACAACTGATTGGCTCAAATGCATTAAGAAGGAAATTAGTTCCACAAATGAACTTTGAAATGCATTCCAGGTGACTGCCTCATGAAGCTGGTTGAGAGAATGCCAAGTGTGCAAAGCTGTCATCAAGTAAAAGGGTGTCTACTTTGAATCTCAAATATAAAATATATTTTGATTTGTTTAACACTTGTTTTGTTACTACATGATTCCATGTGTGTTATTTCATAGTTTTGATGTCTTCACTATTATTCTACAATGTAGAAAATAGTAAAAATAAAGAAAAACCCTTGAATGAGTTGGTGTGTCAACTTTGACTGGTACTGTATATATTTGATCAAATATAGACTTTGGCCTTTAGTACCAGATCCCCCAAAAACGCATTGAATAACACATTCATAAATGGAAATATCAAATCAAAATTGAGACTCAGCCTATGCCACAAAACAGATTTCTCTGGCTTAAACTGAAAGATTTTGATGGGAATTTTTAAGTGTTACTTATATTGATGCACTGGTGTATCAATAGACTCTAGGGGGATTTATTAGACATCCTACCCAATGCTTAAATATTCAATATGAAGCACTGGTTGCTAAAATTCTAATAGTTTGCCTAATTTCAGTTTATGTGACAAAACAAGAAATCAGTGTAGAGAATCATTGTACTATCTAAACCAATGTGAAATATCTTTTCAACTGTCTACACAAAACCAAAAGTAAAAGATGCAAAAACTAAACTTAAGAAATTCGCACATATAACAGATCTACCGCTTCTTAGACTTGCGTTCAATGAGATTGACAGATCTATAACGCACATTTCTATATGAATTTGATTGGGTCGCCCAAAATATTACATATTGCAGCTTTAAGAACCTTTGCTCACCTGCTTACATTTTTCATTTGAACAGGGGGAATGATCAACATCCCAAAGAGAGGGACTAATTACATTAATATTGAAGCAGGAAGCAAATGGCCATTATATAAGCCCTGTGCACCTCAAACTGAAGACCCCTCGCTTTGTGCTGTGATACCCATATTCTATCAAGATGTTGAGCACTTAGAATGAAGAAAGTAATAAACAAAGTGAGCAATCTGGCTTTATTTAGGGTTGCTACATAGGTGTCAATATTGGTTATTTTTCGTAAACTATTGAACATTGTGAAATAGAAGAAAAGACAGGTGCAGATTTTGAGGAGGCTTTTGATCGTCGTTTATTCAATGATTTAGAGTCTTATATCAGAAACCGATGAGTAAAGTAGTGAATATTGGGTATTTATTTATTTAGAGGGTCCGACAAGGGGTTCCAGTTTCGCCTTATTTATTCTTATTGGCTATCGAGATTCTGGCCATCCCAATCAGGAACAATTCCAATATATACTGAACAAAAATATAAACCCAACATGTAAAGTGTTGGTCCCATGTTGATCTGAAATAAAAGATCACAGAAATGTTCCATACACAAGAAAATATGATTTCTCTCTAGTGAGTATTTTTCCTTTGCCAAGATAATCCATCCACCTGACAGGTGTGGCATATCAAGAAGCTGATTAAACAGCATGATCATTACACAGGTGCACCTTGTGCTGGGGACAATAAAAGGCCACTCTAAAATGTGCAGTTTTGTCACACATTACAATGCCACAGGTTTCTCAAGTTTAGAAGGTGTGCGCAATTGGCATGCTGACAGCAGGAATGTCCACCAGAGCTGTAAAATCATGAAGTTGTTGCATTTATTTTTGTTCAGTATAGTAGGTCTGTGTATCAGTGGTATTACAACCAAAATGTCCTTATATGCAGATGATACAGCATTTGCCTTTCAGCCTCAACAATCATCACTAGTTGCTCTTATTGAAGACTTGAATGACTTTTCTAATTTATCGGGTCAGAAACCAAATTATGAGAAATACACCTTTTTGAGAGTGGGTTCCTTAAGAAAGTTAAGAACTATCTTTTGCCCTGTTTTGTACCAATGAAGTGGAGCAATGGCCCAGTGGACATGCACATTCCAAAAGAATGAAGGATCTTGTAAAGGAGAACTTAGATGTGAAGCTAGCCAAGATTGACAAAATACTATTGCTGTGGAAAGGTAAAGCTTTGTCTTTATATGGCAGAATAACCTTGAAAAACACATTCATTACCCTGTTTATCTACAGTGCCTTCAGAAAGTATTCACACCCCTTTACAGCCTGAATTTTGTGTCACTGGACTACACACATTACCCTATAATGTCAAAGTGGAATTATGTTTTTAGAAATGTTTACAAATAAATACAAAATATAAACCTGAAATGTCTTGAGTCAATACAGTGGCAAGACAAAGTATGTGAACCCTTTGGAATTACCTGGATTTATGCATAAATTGGTTATCAAATTTAATCTGATCTTCATCTAAGTCACAACATCAGACAAATATAGTGTGCTTAAACTAATAACACACAAATTATTGTATTTGTCTTGTCTATATTGAATACATCATTTAAACAATCACAGTGTAGGTTGGAAAAAGTATGTGAATAGGCTAATGACTTCTCTAAAAGCTCATTTAAGTCAGGAGTCAGCTAACCTGGAGCCCAATCAGTGAGACGAGATTGGAGATGTTGGTTAGAGCTGCCTTGCCCTATAAAATAATAATCTATACACCCAGTCACTACAAAGATACAGGTGTTCTTCCTAACTCAGTTGCCGGAGAAGAAGGAAACTGCTCAGGAATTATCAGGATAAAAATAAATTATGTAACGGAGATAAGCGCAGGCAAAGTCATGAATGAAGTATAATGTTTTGGTCAGACTGAGATAAAGGAAACTCAGTCCCTAAAATGATACAAAAATAACCAAGTCAGTCAGCACAGAGTCAATTTTGAATTTAATTTCAACAAAATGGTCATATACTCACATAACGTGAAGTATAGTACTTCTATTGCACAAAACGATACGTGACAAGTTGAATAACTTGTCTCACTATGGTACACTTTTCTGTAAATCTAGTACCATCGCTTTGATAAAATTCATTTGAGAAAACTTTGGAAAAGGTTCAACATTACCTTTCACATATTTTCAATACTTTATACCAGTGAAGAGTTTTTACAGACACCTTCACACCAACCATATCATCTACTCTGTCTCATCATACTCATTCTTTCCTCGGTTTACTTCATCCGGTTCACTTCATCCAGTTCACTACTACATCCAAAACCAACAGATTTAACTACAAACAAACTAATACTACATTACATGTCACTCACTATACATGGGCCGTGTGCATTTTCTGCTGGTGTATCCTGAGGTAGCTCCTCTCTGAGAACCTCTTCCCACAATGCGTACAGGCGAACGGCCTCTCTCCCGTGTGGACTTTCAGGTGCATCTTCAGCTGGTGCTGGTGGGAGAACCTCTTCTCACACTGGGGGCAGCTGTAGGGTTTCTCCCCTGTGTGGACCCTCTGGTGTCTCTTTAGGTGACCAGCCTGAGCGAAGCACATTTGACAATGGGTACAACTGTAGGGTTTCTCCCCTGTGTGCATCCTCTGATGGATCTCCACCTGTTTGGGGAAACTGAAGGCTTTCCCACAGAACAAACACGGGAAGCGCTTCTCTTTGCCACTGGATCTGCAGATAGAGTTACTGCTACTGTAATTTGTCAATGGGCTTGTGTAGCCATTTGGTGTTGAGGCACTGGCATTGTCGGAAGTCTGGTTTAACATTAGGAAAGTGTGAGGAGGATGAAGGCCAGGGAATGTCTGTGTTGTTGCAGGGTCCATGTTCCAGTTTATAGATCCTATAGAAGGCAGGCTGAAGGAAGCACCTATTAGGGGGTTAACCTGAGGCGCCACCAATGTCTCTGAATCACAATTATAGGAGCAGGACGGAGCATTGCTAGCCCAGTCTGTGTCTGTTGTTCTCTCCCCTCGCATACGGACACCTCCTTGTCCCCGCATACCAAATCTACACCTTGCCCTGGTCTCAGACAGTCTATTGTCATGGTGACTAAGTTTGGTTATTGTTTTGGGTTCAACAGTCTGTTTCTGGTTGTGTTTAACAGTGTTGTTCCCCAGCCCAGAGTTGAGAACGCTGTCCCATCCACTGACCTCCACTATGTCGCCTCTGGTCCTGGCCTTCTCAGTGATGTCCCCTGGGCCCTTGGTTGCACCCGTCTGGTTCTGGGAATCCAAGATGGCCACCCAGTCTCCCCTGTTAGCCTGCAGCCAACCACCTGCAAGAAGAGGTTAGAATATAGACTTATATTTAGTTTTTTTGTTGTCAATTACCAGGTCAAGTTCATACATTTATAATTTGAGTTTTTGTATGTAAACATAAGTTGTATTGATTTAATTGTATGAATGAAAAAAAATAATAGCCAGGTGCATCACTATTTCAATGGAAGATCTATCCCTATATGTAGGCTGTATGTACACTGAGTATACAAAACATGCTCTTTCCTTGACATTGAGATGACAGACACAAAGGGAGGGGACAGGAAAAAAATAAGGATTTTTAAGTCTTGAGACAATTGAGACATGGTTTGTGTATGTACAGTGGGGCAAAAAAGTATTTAGTCAGCCACCAATTGTGCAAGTTCTCCCGCTTAAAAAGATGAGAGAGGCCTGTAATTTTCATCATAGGTACACTTCAACTATGATAGACAAAATATTTTTAAAATCCAGAAAATCACATTGTAGGATTTTTTATGAATTTATTTGCAAATGATGGTGGAAAATAAGTATTTGGTCAATAACAAAAGTTTATCTCAATACTTTGTTATATTCCCTTTGTTGGCAATGACAGAGGTCAAATGTTTTCTGTAAGTCTTCACAAGGTTTTCACACACTGTTGCTGGAATTTTGGCCCATTCCTCCATGCAGATCTCCTCTAGAGCAGTGATGTTTTGGGGCTGTTGCTGGGCAACACGGACTTTCAACTCCCTCCAAAGATTTTCTATGGGGTTGAGATCTGGAGACTGGCTAGGTTACTCCAGGACCTTGAAATGCTTCTTACGAAGCCACTCCTTCGTTGCCCGGGCGGTGTGTTTGGGATCATTGTCATGCTGAAAGACCCAGCCACGTTTCATCTTCAATGCCCTTGCTGATGGAAGGAGGTTTTCACTCAAAATCTCACGATACATGGCCCCATTCATTCTTTCCTTTACACGGATCAGTCGTCCTGGTCCCTTTGCAGAAAAACAGCCCCAAAGCATGATGTTTCCACCCCCATGCTTCACAGTAGGTATGGTGTTCTTTGGATGCAACTCAGCATTCTTTGTCCTCCAAACACGACGAGTTGAGTTTTTACCAAAAAGTTCTATTTTGGTTTCATCTGACCATATGACATTCTCCCAATCTTCTTCTGGATCATCCAAATGCTCTCTAGCAAACTTCAGATGGGCCTGGACGTGTACTGGCTTAAGCAGGGGGACACGTCTGGCACTGCAGGATTTGAGTCCCTGGCGGCGTAGTGTGTTACTGATGGTAGGCTTTATTACTTTGGTCCCAGCTCTCTGCAGGTCATTCACTAGGTCCCCCCCGTGTGGTTCTGGGATTTTTGCTCACCATTCTTGTGATCATTTTGACCTCACGGGGTGAGATCTTGCGTGGAGCGCCAGATCGAGGGAGATTATCAGTGGTCTTGTATGTCTTCCATTTCCTAATAATTGCTCCCACAGTTGATTTCTTCAAACCAAGCTGCTTACCTATTGCAGATTCAGTCTTCCCAGCCTGGTGCAGGTCTACAATTTTGTTTCTGGTGTCCTTTGACAGCTCTTTGGTCTTGGCCATAGTGGAGTTTGGAGTGTGACTGTTTGAGATTGTGGACAGGTGTCTTTTATACTGATAACAAGTTCAAACAGGTGCCATTAATACAGGTAACGAGTGGAGGACAGAGGAGCCTCTTAAAGAAGAAGTTACAGGTCTGTGAGAGACAGAAATCTTGCTTATTTGTAGGTGACCAAATACTTATTTTCCACCATAATTTGCAAATAAATTAATTAAAAATCCTACAATGTGATGTTCTGGATTTTTTTTCTCAATTTGTCTGTCATAGTTGAAGTGTACCTATGATGAAAATTGCAGGCCTCTCATCTTTTTAAGTGGGAGAACTTGCACAATAGGTGGCTGACTAAATACTTGTTTGCCCCACTGTATGTGTGCCATTTAGATGGTGAATGGGCAAGACAAAAGATTTAAGTGCCTTTGAACGGGGTATGGGAGTAGGTGCCAGGCATAGTGCTGTTGAGGTGACTGTATTACCGCCACACCAGCAGTCACAAGTCATGAAGGCAGTCAAATTCGGCGTGACCGTTTAGTCATAGTAATTAGGCTTCTCCAAGCTCTGATGCTGCTGCTTGTCATTAGTGGCCTACCAAACTTGCTAACTGCCTTGTAATCAGCACTCTATTGTCCTTCTAATCACTCTGACAATGCAAATGTATTCGAAAATCTAATCAAACAATTAATGAGAGCCCATGAGCTCATGTTGAGCAACATTTCAATAGGCTATGCAATTGCGTGATGGCCTCTTAAAAAGAGGAGGAACCCATCAGCTTTCTATAGGCTAGGCCACTATATTTATTTCTCAACTTTCCTAATATTAAGAACATTTCTTATATTTACAACAGGAGTATAGCCTACCTGGCTGGAATGAAAATAAATCACGGGGAAAAACATCCTCCATTTGCTACTTACAATAAGTGCATAGATGACATGTATTTTTTCCCGCTGCCCCTGTTTCGAAACAGGTGCATGATAATGGTCCATTCTAAATCAACACAAATTTCACACATTTATTATTTAGTATATGTACAGACAAGAATAAATCAGGAATAGTCTGATGTGTGACAATATTAGCCTATCACTTGTGAATGATGCCCAGCATAAGAACAATGACTTTTGTTTGCAACTTTTTCTAATCATAGTAGCACACCTCATGTGGTCTAGCCTATGGGCCTATATGTTTTAATAAGGTTTGTATCACAACTAAAGTGGCCAAATAACTTTACAAGGGGTGTATAGCCTAACTGGCATACATAAGCAGCGCATGAGTTTCAAGTTTGGGTTAGATAATTTTCACCATAAAAAATAAAATGTATAATAAAAGCATGCATAATTGCATTTGTGGTCACTCTTGACAAAGGTGTTTTCCGCTAATGGAACATCCGCGCTTATAGCCTACTACCATGTGCGCAATGCTGCGCTTATAATGTTAAAAAAATTGCCTAACATTTTAAGCTAAACATTCTGATGTGTTGCGTCAGCCACATTGCGTAAAAAAAATTTTTTTATGTAAGTGTTTGTATTCATTTGGGATCTATCGCATCCCACAACTGTCCCAGACTATGTTTGGAATATTTATTTATTGCACAGAATAGGTCGACAAAGGTTGACAAAAGATTGACAAAGGCTAGTGCTTTTGCTGTTCGTTAGGCCTACTCATCTTGTTGGCTGACGAAAAGTAAATGTGGACAGTTCTTGAAATATATTCAATATGCACCTTGGAATTGGATAAGGACACGCGCAGTTGCGTCCCCGATGTGTCTATCTTCACTTGTAGCCTGTGAGAAAGACCCGCTCACTTGAAGGAGCACGCAGCACTCAGGGAGAAGGGCACAATGGCCACTGGCCGCAAAAGGCATGGATTTTTTTAGGGTGCATTACGGCCACACAAAGGGGTTGCCGCAGTAAAATTCTAGGCATTATCAAGTGCTTGTCAAATTGTGAATGAGTGACTGATGTAGTGTGTACAGTCTGCGCAAAAAACTAAGCAGAGCCCATGCCTTTCAAGCTATTTTTTTCAAATAATCATTAGAGTCGCATCATGCAGCCTTCCAATGTATTACAAATCAAAACATATAGCCCAACGTTTGTATCACAACTAAAGTTACAAATTAATAACTATAAATTAAGCATATAGGAGTACCTATTTCTTTGTTAACCACCCAACGCAGAATAACCGCAAAAATATCCTTTCTATTTTATTCAGCTTTGTTCAATTGTATTCTTCATACTATAAAATAATGCCACGGAATTCTAAGCAAATCTTGTCTGCTAAATGAACTAGTCAGTCATTTGGCATAGTCATTTGGCACAGTCATTTGGCATAGCCAGATCAGGACCTAACATAAGGACAACTCACAGCTATTCTGTTCTTCTGTGTCACGTTCTGACCTTTATTTCCATTGTTTTGTCATTATTTAGTATAGTCAGGGCGTGAGTTGGGGTGAACAGTCTATGTTTGTTTTCTATGATTTTGGGATTTCTATGTTTCGGCCTAGTATGGTTCTCAATCAGAGGCAGGTGTCATTAGTTGATTGAGAATCATACTTAGGTAGCCTGGGTTTCACTGTTTGTTCGTGGGTGTTTGTTTCCGTGTCCGTGTTTTTCACCACACGTTACTGTTTTGGTTTTAGTTCGTTCCACGTTTATTGTTTTTGTATTCAGTTGTTCATGTTGAGTATTTCTTTTTTTTTCTCTTCTTTTTAATTTTTTTTTTTTTACCCCTTTTTTTACCCCTTTTTCTCCCCAATTTCGTGGTATCCAATTGTTGTAGTAGCTACTATCTTGTCTCATCGCTACAACTCCCGTACAGGCTCGGGAGAGACGAAGGTTGAAAGTCATGCGTCCTCCGATACACCGTGAACCTGGCAACCTTGGTTAGCGCGCACTGCGCCCGGCCCGCCACAGGAGTCGCTGGTGCGCGATGAGACAAGGACATCCCTACCGACCAAGCCCTGCCTAACCCGGACAACGCTAGGCCAATTTTGCGTCGCCCCACGGACCTCCCGGTCGCGGCCGGTTACGACAGAGCCTGGGCGCGAACCCAGGGACTCTGATGGCACAGCTGGCGCTGCAGTACAGCGTCCTTAACCGCTGCGCCACCCGGGAGGCCCATGTTGAGTATTTCTTATTAAAAGAACCATGGACACTTACCATGCCGCATATTGGTCCTCCGATCCTTCTCGCCTCTCCTCTTCAGAAGAAGAGGAGGAAAACCTTTACATTCTGAAATAGACTACATTTTCTTCATATCATGCTTCTTTAGACCTGTCTAAAATAAATAATGGATTTATTGTGATGGTGTAGGCTATATTAAATGGATTTATTATACTTTTTAAAATGTAGATGTAGGCAATATGTTGTAGCCAGGAGATGCTAAATATGTTTATGTTAATTAATGGTCAATTACCGTGGGAGAGACAGTTATTTGCTTGGCAATCACCAGCTGACAAAATTTCGCGACCACCACAGCCTTAGCCAGGCACACCGGTTTGTGTCAAGAACTGCAACGCTGCTAGGTTTTTCACGCTCAACAGTTTCCCGTGTGTATCAAGAATGGCCCCCCACACAAAGGACATCCAACCAACTTGACACAAATGTGGAAAGCATTGGAGTCAACATGGGCCAGCATCCCTGTGGAACGCTTTCAATACTTTGTAGAGTCCATGCCCTGACGAATTGAGGCTGCTCTGAGTGGGGAGGGTGCAACTCAATATTAGGAAGGTGTTCTTAATGTTTGGCAATCTCAGTGTATTTCTCCCTTACCTTGCTCCCCCATCTTTAGTCCACTCAAAAGCTCAATGCTCTCTGGTCCATCTTCTATTGTCTCCTCTTTGACTAGCAACAGATCAAGATTCCCATCCTCCATGTCTACTGACTGTAAGATACAGAGCGAGAGGATGTTAGATCATGAAATCTAATATGGAGCATCTTCTGATTGGGCAATGAGGTACTGCTATTAATACTATGCAAGTGTGTTAGTTGATTTGATTACTTGACACTCTTTAATGTTTTGATAATTCAAAGGCATGGTCCCACACTTAAGACACAAATAATTAATCAAGACCTGGGCCCGTATCCACAAAGAGTCTGAGTAAGAGTGCTGATCTAGGATCTTTCCATATAATCTTATTCATTATGATCTAAAAGGCTAAACTTATCCTAAATCAGCACTCCAACTCTGAGAGGCTTCGTGGATACAGACCCTGACCTAATAACATTCAGACAGTAGTTCACAGTGGGTTTACCTCAGTGAGACTGTGTTTGGTCCTGTGCTGCTCAGCTGGTTCCTCTGTGGATTCAGGAGGAGGTGTAGTCTGGTTGTCCTCCATGACCATGGGACCCTCAGGGTTCCCCAGGCCCTCCTCACACCCCTCCTCCTTCACCAGCAGCACCTCTGGACCCTCCTCCTCCTGGAAGAGAGAGGTGATACAGACATTCACTCCCTCAGGTACATACATACATACACACACAAGATAATAAACACATTCAACATGGAGGGGCCAAACTTGCAAACATAAGCAAGCATTTAAAGTTAAACAGGTTATCACGCAGAAAATGCACATAAGCCAACTAAAATGTGTGTTTTACTTGCAAGTGACAGAAAGCTAAATTGTAACTGGTCCCATCAGATAACACAGATTAGCCCTTTGCTAACCTCACCAGGTGGCAGTGATTACTTCCTGGCACAACTTCTGCAGCCAATTAAAGTCGTAGATGTAGTTGGACGTGTTCATGGAAGCATCCTTAAAGCACGCCAGTCCAAAAGCACATTCTGATCAGCAAAGCAACAAGGCTATCGTGTGTATTTCATTGACTGGTGGAATTGCTCTCTGTCTAAAGTGCCTAGTCCATGTAATTGTCGCAGATTGTGGCAAGGGTTCGAATCTCACATGAGTCGCCACCCCCCCGCACACAAACAAACTGCTATTGCCAAATAATCACATTGCATATGATTACATGGATGTGTACACCTAAATGTAGGCCAAGGTTTTATATGCATTTTTATAATCTGCTTTGTCACACATATTTTTTCCCTCGAGGAAGATGATCCAAAGTGTACAGTAGAAACAGTTTGCACTCTCGTTCTCGTCCTACAGGTGGCAGTGTTGCAGCTTGAATCAACAATCTTAATATTTTTTCCCTCGAGGAAGATGATCCAAAGTGTCCAATAGAAATAGTTTGCACTCTCGTTCTCGTCCTACAGGTGGCAGTGTTGCAGCTTGAATCAACAGTCTTAATGGGACATTTCAAAATGTTTTTTTTGTTATTTAACCAGGCAAGTCAGTCAAATTCTTATTTACAATGACAGCCTAGGAACAGTGGGTTAGCTGCCTTGTTCAGGGGCAGAACTACAGATTTTTACCTTGTCAGCTTGGGGATTCGATCTAGCAACCTTTCGGTTACTGGCCCAACGCTCTAAACACCAGGCTACCTGCCGCCAGCTTCTACTTCATATTCATCTCAAGCACCACCCCAACATCAACAAATGTGAAAATGGCGCTTTCTATGTTTTGTAGTAAAAAAGATAGAGGAAGATAAGTGTTTCTAGTGACATCAACCAATTAGTTGACAATTAGTAGCCAGTGCCTACTTATAATTGGTTAATAATCACGCAATGCACACCAATGATGTCATTGGAAACACTTATCTTCCTCTATCTTTTTTACTACAAAACATAGAATGCGCCATTTTCACATTATGTTGATGTTGGGGTGGTGAATATAAAGTTGAACATTTTTATATATGTCCCTTTAATGTAGGAAGAGTATATTTGTATGTAAGCTACACTTACAGTACCAGTCAAAAGTTGACTCACCTACTCATTCCAGGGTTTTTCTTTTATTTGTACTATTTTCTACATTGTAGAATAATAGTGAAGACATCAAAACTATGTAATAACACATATGGAATCATGTAGTAACCAAACAAGTGTTAAACAAATCAAAATAGATTTGATATTCTTCAAAGTAGCCACCCTTCGCCTTGATGACAGCTTTGCACATTTTTGGCATTCTCTCAACTGAAAATGTTAGAAATGTCCCTTTAATGTAGGAAGATACTTGGCTGTCATCAGTATATTTTATGTAGTCTACACTACAATGTTTTATAGTTTATGCATTATTATAATATTCCACTTCGTCACATGTGCTTTGAATCAAGTATCAAGGACTGACATTGAACAGTTTATTCCTCAACAAAAAAGCTTGATGTGAGGTTACAAGTCAACCTCTTTAGCAGCCACCTAGAAGTGATGAGGATGGCAATAGCCCTCATGACTGCTATTTGACAAATCCATAAGGCTCTTGATTTTTATTTAACGATAAACTTTCTTTCATACAAGCATATGAATGTGTGTGAAACAGATGAACCAAAAATGTGGATTTTGTCATAATGTGGAAAATGTGAAATGTTGTCTAGCGTTAACAAGTCTAAAAAGCAGTAGCTCTGTTCCATTTGAGCTATTTCTATGCTTCAGTTCTTAAGTTTAGTTTTTGCGTGTTGTACACCAACTTCAAACAGCTGAAAATGCTATCTTTTTTGGTTCTGAAAAATATTTTTCACAGTGGTTTAGATGGTACAATGACTCTCTACACTATACTTGCTTGTTTTGTCACATAAACTGAAATTAGGTAAAATATTAGAATTTTAACAACCAGGAAATGGCAGAGCAATTTCTGCATAGTGCATATTTAAGAAATGCCATTGGATGGTGGGTAGAAAATCTAAGACCTTTGATAGGCTGAAGCAGAAGTTCTGCCAGGATGTAATCAGTGCCACCTGGTGAGGTCAGCATACTGTATTGCTAACTTCTAACATGTTATCTGATGGGACCAGTAACAAGTTTGCGTTTGGTCACATGGAAGTAAATCAACTATTTGAATTGGTGCCAAAACATTGCTGGGAATGTATGTGTATATATATATATATATATATATATATATATATATATATATATATATATATATATATATATATATATATATATACACACACACACACACAGTGGGGCAAAAAAGTATTTAGTCAGCCACCTATTGTGCACGTTGTCCCACTTAAAAAGATGAGAGAGGACAGTAATTTTCATCATAGGTACACTTCAACTATGACAGACAGAATAAAAAATCCAGAAAATCACATTGTAGGATTTTTTATGAATTTATTTGCAAATTATGGTGGAAAATAAGTATTTGGTCACCTACAAACAAGCAAGATTTCTGTCTCTCACAGACCTGTAACAACTTATTTAAGAGGCTCCTCTGTCCTCCACTTGTTACCTGTATTAATGGCACCTGTTTGAACTTGTTATCAGTATAAAAGACACCTGTCCACAACCTCAAACAGTCACACTCCAAACTCCACTATGACCAAGACCAAAGAGCTGTCAAAGGACACCAGAAACAAAATTGTAGACCTGCACCAGGCTGGGAAGACTGAATCTGCAATAGGTAAGCAGCTTGGTTTGAAGAAATCAACTGTGGGAGCAATTATTAGGAAATGGAAGACATACAAGACCACTGATAATCTCCCTCGATCTGGCGCTCCACACAAGATCTCACCCAGTGGGGCCAAAATGATCACAAGAACGGTGAGCAAAAATCCCAGAACCACACGGGGGGACCTAGTGAATGACCTGCAGAGAGCTGGGACCAAAGTAACAAAGCCTACCATCAGCAAGGGCATTGAAGATGAAACGTGGCTGGGTCTTTCAGCATGACAATGATCCCAAACACACCGCCCGGGCAACGAAGGAGTGGCTTCGTAAGAAGCATTTCAAGGTCCTGGAGTGGCCTAGCCAGTCTCCAGACCTCAACCCCATAGAAAATCTTTGGAGGGAGTTGAAAGTCCGTGTTGCCCAGCAACAGCCACAAAACATCACTGCTCTAGAGGAGATCTGCATGGAGGGATGGGCCAAAATACCAGCAACAGTGTGTGAAAACCTTGTGAAGACTTACAGAAAACGTTTGACCTCTGTCGTTGCCAACAAAGTGTATATAACAAAGTATTGAGATAAACTTTTGTTATTGACCAAATACTTATTTTCCACCATAATTTGCAAATAAATAACTTAAAAATCCTACAATGTGATTTTCTGGAATTTTTTTTCTCATTTTGTCTGTCATAGTTGAAGTGTACCTATGATGAAAATTACAGGCCTCTCTCATCTTTTTAAGTGGGATAACTTGCACAATTGGTGGCTGACTAAATACTTTTTTGCCCCACTGTGTGTGTGTGTGTGTGTGTGTGTATATATATATATATATAATCACTGCTCAAAAAAATAAAGCGAACACTTAAACAACACAATGTACAGTGCCTTGCGAAAGTATTCGGCCCCCTTGAACTTTGCGACCTTTTGACACATTTCAAGCTTCAAACATAAAGATATAAAACTGTATTTTTTTGTGAAGAATCAACAACAAGTGGGACACAATCATGAAGTGGAACGACATTTATTGGATATTTCAAACTTTTTTAACAAACCAAAAACTGACAAATTGGGCGTGCAAAATTATTCAGCCCCCTTAAGTTAATACTTTGTAGCGCCACCTTTTGCTGCGATTACAGCTGTAAGTCGCTTGGGGTATGTCTCTATCAGTTTTGCACATCGAGAGACTGACATTTTTTCCCATTCCTCCTTGCAAAACAGCTCGAGCTCAGTGAGGTTGGATGGAGAGCATTTGTGAACAGCAGTTTTCAATTCTTTCCACAGATTCTCGATTGAATTCAGGTCTGGACTTTGACTTGGCCATTCTAACACCTGGATATGTTTATTTTTGAACCATTCCATTGTAGATTTTGCTTTATGTTTTGGATCATTGTCTTGTTGGAAGACAAATCTCCGTCCCAGTCTCAGGTCTTTTGCAGACTCCATCAGGTTTTCTTCCAGAATGGTCCTGTATTTGGCTCCATCCATCTTCCCATCACTTTTAACCATCTTCCCTGTCCCTGCTGAAGAAAAGCAGGCCCAAACCATGATGCTGCCACCACCATGTTTGACAGTGGGGATGGTGTGTTCAGCTGTGTTGCTTTTACGCCAAACATAACGTTTTGCATTGTTGCCAAAAAGTTCAATTTTGGTTTCATCTGACCAGAGCACCTTCTTCCACATGTTTGGTGTGTCTCCCAGGTGGCTTGTGGCAAACTTTAAACAACACTTTTTATGGATATCTTTAAGAAATGGCTTTCTTCTTGCCACTCTTCCATAAAGGCCAGATTTGTGCAATATACGACTGATTGTTGTCCTATGGACAGAGTCTCCCACCTCAGCTGTAGATCTCTGCAGTTCATCCAGAGTGATCATGGGCCTCTTGGCTGCATCTCTGATCAGTCTTCTCCTTGTATGAGCTGAAAGTTTAGAGGGACGGCCAGGTCTTGGTAGATTTGCAGTGGTCTGATACTCCTTCCATTTCAATATTATCGCTTGCACAGTGCTCCTTGGGATGTTTAAAGCTTGGGAAATATTTTTGTATCCAAATCTGGCTTTAAACTTCTTCACAACAGTATCTCGGACCTGCCTGGTGTGTTCCTTGTTCTTCATGATGCTCTCTGCGCTTTTGACGGACCTCTGAGACTATCACAGTGCAGGTGCATTTATACGGAGACTTGATTACACACAGGTGGATTGTATTTATCATCATTAGTCATTTAGGTCAACATTGGATCATTCAGAGATCCTCACTGAACTTCTGGAGAGAGTTTGCTGCACTGAAAGTAAAGGGGCTGAATAATTTTGCACGCTCAATTTTTCAGTTTTTGATTTGTTAAAAAAAGTTTGAAATATCCAATAAATGTCGTTCCACTTCATGATTGTGTCCCACTTGTTGTTGATTCTTCACAAAAAAAAATACAGTTTTATATCTTTATGTTTGAAGCCTGAAATGTGGCAAAAGGTCGCAAAGTTCAAGGGGGCCGAATACTTTCGCAAGGCACTGTAACTCCAAGTCAATCACACTTTTGTGAAATCAAACTGTCCACCTAGGAAGCAACACTGATTGACAAAAAATGTAACATGCTGTTGTGCAAATAGAATAGACAACAGGTGGAAATTATAGGCATTTAGCAAGACACCCCCAATAAAGGAGTGGTTCTGCAGGTGGGGACCACAGACCACTTCTCAGTTCCTATGCTTCCTGGCTGATGTTTTGGTCACTTTTGAATGCTGGCGGTGCTTTCACTCTAGTGGTAGCATGAGACGGAGTCTACAACCCACACAAGTGGCTCAGGTAGTGCAGCTCATCCAGGATGGCACATCAATGTGAGATGTGGCAAGAAGGTTTGCTGTGTCTGTCAGCGTAGTGTCCAGAGCATGGAGGCGCTACCAGGAGACAGGCCAGTACATCATGAGACGTGGAGGAGGCCGTAGGAGGGCAATAACCCAGCAGCAGGACCTCTACCTCCGCCTTTGTGCAAGGAGGAGCACTGCCAGAGCCCTGCAAAATGACCTCCAGCAGGCCACAAATGTGCATGTGTCTGCTCAAATGGTCAGAAACAGACGCCATGAGGGTGGTATGAGGGCCCGACGTCCACAGGTGGGGGTTGTGCTTACAGCCCAACACCGTGCAGGACGTTTGGCATTTGCCAGAGAACACTAAGATTGGCAAATTTGCCACTGGCGCCCTGTGCTCTTCACAGATGAAAGCAGGCTCACACTGAGCACGTGACAGAGTCTGGAGACGCCGTGGAGAACGTTCTGCTGCCTGCAACATCCTCCAGCATGACCAGTTTGGCGGTGGGTCGGTCATGGTGTGGGGTGGCATTTCTTTGGGGCCTGACTGCCATTAGGTACCGAGATGAGATCCTCAGACCCCTTGTGAGACCATATGCTGGTGTGGTTGGCCCTGGGTTCCTCCTACTGCAAGACAATGCTAGACCTCATGTGGCTGGAGTGTGTCAGCAGTTCCTGCAAGAGGAAGGCATTGATGCTATGGACTGGCCCGCCCATTCCCCAGACCTGAATCCAATTGAGCACATCTGGGACATCATGTCTCGCTCCATCCACCAATGCTACATTGCACCACAGACTGTCCAGGAGTTGGCGGATGCTTTAGTCCAGGTCTGGGAGGAGATCCCTCAGGAGACCATCCGCCCCCTCATCAGGAGCATGCCCAGGCATTGTAGGGAGGTCATACAGGCACGTGGAGGCCACACACACTTTAAGGACATTACATCAAAGTTGGATCAGCCTGTAGTGTGGTTTTCCACTTTGATTTTGAGTGTGACTCCAAATCCAGACCTCCATGGGTTGATAAATTTGATTTCCATTGATAATTTTTGTGTGATTTTGTTGTCAGCACATTCAACTATGTAAAGAAAAAAGTATTTAATAAGAATATTTCATTGATTCAGATCTAGGATGTGTTATTTTAGTGTTCCCTTTATTTTTTTGAGCAGTGTATATATATATATATATAAATAAATTACTGGGAGTTTTTCTATATATATATATATATATGAGGTCGACTGGTTAATCGGAATGGCCGATTAATTAGGGCCGATTTCAAGTTTTCATAACAATCGGAAATCAGTATTTTTCAACGCCGATTTTGTAAATAAAAAATAAAAAAATTACAACTTTATTTAACGAGGCATGTCAGTTAAGAACACATTCTTATTTTCAATGACGGCCTAGGAACGGTGGGTTAACTGCCTTGTTCAGGGGCAGAACGAGGGGATTCAATCTTGCAACCTTTCGTTAACTAGTCCAACGCTCTAACCACCTGCCTCACGAGGAGCCTGCCTGTTACGCGAATGCAGCAAGAAGCCAAGGTAAGTTGCTAGCTAGCATTAAACTTATCTTATAAAAATCAATCAATCAATCATAATCACTAGTTATAACTACACATGGTTGATGATATATATCATAATATATATAATCATAATATATATATTACTGGTTTATCTAGCGTGTCCTGTGTTGCATGTAATCGATGTGGTAGGCATTCGCGGAAAAGGACTATCATTGCTCTGTGTACCTAACCATAAAGATCAATGCCTTTCTTAAAATCAATACACAGAAGTATATATTTTTAAACCTGCATATTTAGCTAAAAGAAAGGTTAGCAGGCAATATTAACCAGGTGAAATTGTGTCACTTCTCCTGCGTTCATTGCACAGTTTGCAACAGTTTGGGCCGCCTGGCTCATTGCAAACTAATTTGCCAGAATTTTACATAATTATGACATAACATTGAAGGTTGTGCAATGTAACAGCAATATTTAGACTTAGGGATACCATCCGTTAGACAAAATATGGAACGGTTCCGCTGTTGTCGATGTGTTCCTGGTTTGCGCCCAGGTAGGAACGAGGAGAGGGATGGAAGCTATACCGTTACACTGGCAATACTAAATTGCCTATAAGAACATCTAATAGTCAAAGGTATATGAAATACAAATCGTAGAGAGAGAAATAGTCCTATAATTCCTATAATAACTACAACCTAAAACTTCTTACCTGGGAATACTCATGTTAAAAGGAACCACCAGCTGTCATATGTTCTCATGTTCTGAGCAAGGAACTTAAACGTTAGCTTTCTTACATGGCACATATTGCACTTTTACTTTCTTCTCCAACACTTTGTTTTTGCATTATTTAAACCAAATCGAACATGTTTCATTATTTATTTGAGGCTAAATTGATTTTATTGATGTATTATATTAAGTTAAAATAAGTGTTCATTCAGTATTGTTGTAATTGTTATTATTACAAATAAATAAAATTTAAAATGTTAAAAAAAAAATCGGCTTTTTTGGTCCTCCAATAATCGGTATCGGCGTTGAAAAATCATATATAGTTTTTTTTACCTTGATTTAACTAGGCAAGTCAGTTAAGAACACATTCTTAGTTTCAATGATGGCCTAGGAACAGTGGGTTAACTATCCTTGTTCAGGGGCAGAACGACAGATTTTACCTTATCAGCTCGGGGATTCGATCTTGCAACCTTTCGGTTACTAGTCCAACGCTCTAACCACTAGGCTACCTGCCTAGTGTGCAACTATTTATTTTTAAACCCATCATGGTGGACATAAATATGTCAGCTGTGATAAGTCAAAAGTAATCAGCAGACAAATGTGACTAAACTATGACGTGTACAGTAGGTGTTTGTTAGTGTGTGGGTATGTGTAGGTATATTTAGCAAGTGTATATTGGTTATAAAGTGCTGTCGGATGCATGCAGAATAGGGTGAGATCCGATGTGATGTACACGGAGTATACCAAACATTAGGAACACCTTCCTAATATTTAGTTACCCCCCGCTATTTTGTGCCACCAGAACAACTTCAATATGTCGGGGCATAGACTTTACCAGGTGTTGAAAGCGTTCCACAGGGATGCTGGCCCATGTTGACTCCAATGCTTCCCATAGTTGTGTCAAGTTAACTGGATGTCCTTTGGGTGTTGGACCATTCTTGATACACACAGGAAACTGTTGAGCGTGGAAAAACCCAGCACCGTTGCAGTTCTTGACACAAACTGGTGCGCTGGCACCTACTACCATACCCTGTTCAAAGTCACTTAAATCTTGTCTTGCCCCTTCACCCTCTGAATGGCACACATACACAATCCATGTCTCAAATGTCTTAAGGCGTAAAAGTCCATTTTTACCCTGTCTCCTCCTCTTCAGCTACACTGATTGAAGTGGATTTAACAAGTGACATCAATAACGGATCACAGCTTTCACCTGGTCAGTCTATGTCATGGAAAGAGCAGATGTTATTAATGTTATGTATACTCAGTGTATATTAAAGGGAGTCTCAATGAAAGTCAGAATAAAAATACCCATTTTGTGTTTATTAAACATAAACAAGGGTTAAATACACCATATGAAAACCACATATACACATATCTAAACTAAAACTGCATTCACTTTCTTACTAAAAGTGTCTTGGGAAAAAATGTATTGTTGAATGGAAGTAATGAAATAGACATTTGTAAACATTACAGTACAAACACTATGTAAAATACTTTTCAGGCTTATATATGCCTTACATATCGCATGTCTGGATGCAATATTCTACCCAGGAATATTCAACACTGAAATCTGTCACTCTCGTTATTCCAAATGCATCTGTGGATCTTTTCAGCTGACATTTTTTTTTATGCAGGGTTTGATATAAACGTCAGAAGCTATCGAGTGGAATGGTTACTTTCTATGTTATAGAGTGGAATGTTTTTTCTGCTGGTGTAGCCTGAGGTAGCTCCTCTCTGAGAACCTCTTCCCGCAGTGAATACAGGCAAATGGCCTTTCTCCCGTGTGGACCTTCAAGTGCATCTTCAGTTGACCAGGCTGTGCGAAGCGCATGTGACACTGTGAACAGCTGTAAGGTTTCTCCCCTGTGTGGATCCTCTGGTGCCTCTTCAGGGTGTCCTGGCGAGAGAACCTCTTCTCACACTGGGTACAGCTGAATGGTTTCTCTCCTGTGTGTACCCTCTGGTGCCTCTCCACCTTCTGGGAGCTGCTGAAGCCTTTGTTACAGAACATGCAGAGGAACCGTTTCTCTTTATTATTGCCTGATGTGGCTCCCCCTCCCTGAGCCCTGTCGTTTGAGTTCAATACCTGATCGAAAAGGACACGGCCGCGTGAATCGGAAGGTGCCATCAACGTGGACACTGGGTCGCGATCCTTGAACACGTGTAAAGGGGAGTGGGTGGCGACATTTGGATTTGTCTCCAAGCTTCCCCTGTAATCTAAGAAATCTCTGCCCTGTGAGTGTCCGTCTCCTAGGTGACTATCTGCATTCCACGTGGGAGGAACGTTGCCCTCCACTTTTACAGTCCCCTCATCTGCCAATATAACCTCCTCTTTCTTATCTAGGCACCCTTCAGAGTATACACTACTACTGCGCCGGTTCCAGTCCCCTCTAGACAGATCAGTCTGTGTGTCTAAACCCAAGGGTATGTTGCCAGGGTCCATCTCTGCAGTGTAAGAACAAGACGGATCATCACCGGCAGTGTCTAACGCGTCACCATCACCATGGGAATTAACCATCCTCTGGCTCTGGTGAAATACTGGTAAATACTCTGAGCTGGGAGCAAGAGGACTGCCCAGACTACCCAGCCCCAATCTCTCTGGGTCTGATCTGTGGTCAGATCCTGTGTGTAAGAGCCTGTGTGTTACAGTTAAAGTCTTGGTGTCTGTCTCTGACTTGAGGACAGCGTTCGGTGTTCCACTGACCTCCGTGATGCTGCGTCGGGTCCTGGGCTGCGCTGGGGTGGTGGGGTCCTCCGTAGCTACAGAGGGCGCTCCAGACTGAATGTCTCTGATGTTCTGTGGGTCCTCCTCTCCTTCAGACCTCTCCAGTTTGACCCCAGGACCTGCAGCCTCTGCATCTGTAGACTGGAACAAGAAGATAACAATGTCCTAAGGAAGTCTCACATGCTCCCCTATGGCAGATTACTTCTTTTTTTCTCTCTTTCCTTTATTTAACTTACATGTAAGCAAGTGAATAGCTGAGGGGAGATTTTCTGAAATAAACGTGACACATTTGATTTACAAAGTAACTCATTGTTTTTAATGCAACACTATTACACTAACCTCTATCATGATAATGTGCTGGGTTGAGGTTCCACTCCCCTCATCAACAGTGATTGTTTGGTCATCTCTCCATGTATTGTGTTCTGCTGGCTTCACAAAGCTTCTGTGGACTCCAGTGAGATGTCCTTCACCTGAGAGAGTGATTGGGGGAAATGAGCTGGTTAGGTTAGCTACTGTCAATGCTATATTGTACACTTTTGACACTGTCTACAATTGGTAAGGATGTAAGATAAAACTTCTCATAACTTCTTGAAAAACTATTTATTGAGTATGGATTATGTTCCATGCATCTAATTGTTTAATTTAATAAATAATAGAAAATGCAGTAAATCAAGAATCAGGTTAGAATATGATTGTGTCTCTCACAAGATAGCTAAGTAATCAGGGGATTTATTGTATACGATCCAAAAACTGACCAAGACCCAATTCTGGGTAATATCTGAACACATGTGCAGAGGGGAACGGTTCGACAGGCACTGAACTAGATATGAACGGCAACAGGTAGCACAGCCTCTGCAAAATGTACCTCTTGTCATTCCTCTGTATCGGTCAAGGATCTTGACACTACTTGGGCGACTGGCGAGGACGCGCTCTCGCATTGTCCTCTCTGCGCGCTCCCGTGCAACCTTCAGTTCTAGTAGTTTCCTCCGCAATGCCCTGTTTTCTTTCTGGCTTTGATTTATTTCCAAACGAAACACTGCATAGTCGTCGTCTACCAGTTTACAGATCTCTGCCACGGCTGCATTCGCTAACACCTCCATGATGGAGGCTATTTGAGTGTGAAAAACCATACAGTTAGCCATTTTTGCTAACGTTAGCAACTAGCTAGCTAGCGTTTCCTAGATAACAGCTATCAACCAAGTCCTGTCTCCAACGTGAATTAAACACGACATGGGGTTTGATGCTATACAGTTAAAGGAGTCATATTTTGAGTTCCAGTGTGTCAATACACGTCTAAATAAAAACGATAAGGTGGAAATTAACTTGTAATAACTGTTCACTTCCGTTTACTTCTTCGTGTGAGTTTCCGGCAGACTCGACGTTGTTTTGCGTATTTCCGCCTTTCACAGGGGTCCCACTAGTTACCACAGCCACAAAGTCAAAATTGTCTATATCGTAAAAGTTCATGTGAATAAAAACATATTTTTTGGTCTTAATTTAGGGTTAGGTTTAAAATCAGAAGACAATTTGTAGAAATATGCGGGGTTTTGACTTTACAACTGTGGTAGATAGTGACTGACCCTTTTACATGTCGGAGGAGTCCTGGGTAACTGCATACATGGAGTGTGTCTGTAAGTGTGCGTGTCAACATACAATATGTATAGGGGTAAGGTGACTAGGCATCAGGATAAATGATAAACAGAGTAGAAGGAGCATTATTTTATTGAACTTTTACTTTAACAGGGAAGAAATATTGTGCCTTGTATAATTTAATATACACATTATACACACACACACATATATATATATATATTAAAATACAAAACCACAGGCATGGGAAGCACAAATAAAACATCATGAATCACCCTGAAAAACAGTTACATTCCTCCACAAAATCCCCAATCAATACTTTAAATGGCCCGAATGGCACCAGAACATCAGATGAAATGTGTTTCGAATTTTGTTCCAGCGTTACGGTGCATTTAAACTAAAAGCAGATTTACTTAGCTCTGTGGAGAACCTAGGAACCTCAAGAGTTAACCAATCCTGTAAATGGGTTTGGCAACTCAGGTGCCTATAATTCAACAACAAAGTTAGATAAAACTGACATTTATGTAGGGCCTTGCAAACATAAAGGGAGTAATGTCGAAATCTACGGGTCTTTAGCTAAGAACAGAAAACTTTTGAAACAGGATGCAGTGATGAGTATCAAATCTGTAACCTGTAACAAAATGAAGGGCGCTATGGTAGATTACATCCAAAGGTATGAGAGTCGTAACAGCTGCACTTTGATAAATAATATCACATTAATCAAGAACAGATTCAAAGGTTGACTGAATAACCTGAAAGGCACGATTTGTTTCTGGACTTTTTCCACATTTTGTTACATTACAGCCTTATTCTAAAATTGTTTTTCCCCCTTCATCAATCTACATACAATACCCCATAATGCAAAGCAAAAACAGGTTATTAGAAATTTGGGAAAATGTATAAAAAACTGAAATATCAAATTTACATAAGTATTCAGACCCTTTACTCAGTACTTTGTTGAAGCACCATTGGCAGTGATTACAGACTCGAGTCTTCTTAGGTATGACTCTACAAGCTTGGCATTCTTCTCTGCAGATCCTCTCAAGCTCTATCGGGTTGAATGGGGAGCATTGCTGCCCCGCTAATTTCAGGTCTCTCCAGAGATGTTCGATCAGGTTCAAGTCTGGGCTCTGGCTGGGCCACTCAAGGATATTCAGGGACTTGTCCCAAAGTCACTCCTGCGTTGTCTTGGCTGTGTGCTTCATTCAGGTCATTGTCCTGTTGGAAGGTGAATCTTCGCCCTAGTCTGAGGTTCTGAGCGCTTTGGAGCAGGGTTTGATCAAGGATCTCTCTGTACTTTGCTCCATTGATCTTTCCCTCAATCCTGACTAGTCTCCCAGTCCAGGCCCCTGAAAAAGATCCCCACAGCATGATGCTGCCACCACCATGCTTCACCGCAAGGATGGTGGCAGGTTTCCTCCAGACGTGACTCTTGGTATTCAAGCCAAAGAGTTCAATCTTGGTTTCATCAGACCAGAGAATCTTGTTTCTAATGGTCTGAGAGTCCTTTCGGTGTCATTTGGCAAACTCCAAACGGGCTGTCATGTGCCTTTTACTGAGGAGTGGCTTCCATCTGGCCACTCTACCATAAAGGCCTGATTGGTGGAGTGCTGCAGAGATGGTTGTCCTTCTGGAAGGTTCTCCCATCTCCACAGAGGAACTCTGGAGCTCTGTTAGCGTGACCATTGGGTTCTTGGTCACCTCCCTGACCAAGGCCCTTTGCCGCCGATTGCTCAGTTTGGCCAGGTGGCCAGCTCTAGGAAAAGTCTTCCATTTAACGTCTTCCATTTAATAATAATAATAATGATGGAGGCCATTGTGTTCTTCGGGATCTCCAATGCTGGAGAAATGTTTTGGTACCCTTCCCCAGAACTGTGACTCGACACAATCCTGTCTCGGAGCTCTATGAACAATTCCTTCGACCTCATGGCTTGGTTTTTGCTCTGACATGCACTGTCAACCGTGGGACCTTATACCCCGCCATCGTCCAGAAGGCGAGGTCAGTACAGGTGCATCAAAGCTGGGACCGAGAGACTAAAAAACAGCTTCTATCTCAAGGCCATCAGATTGTTAAATAGCCATCACTAGCACAGATAGGCTCCTGCCTATATACACAGACTTGAAATCATTGGCCACTTCAATAATGTCACTTTAATAATGTTTACATATCTTGAATTACTAATCTCATATGTATATACTGTATTCTATATTATTCTACTGTATCTTAGTCTACGCCTCTCTGACATTGCTTGTCCACATATTTATATATTCTTAATTCCATTCCTTAGATTTGTGTGTATTGGGTATATGTTGTGAAATTGTTAGATATTACTTGTTAGATATTGCTGCACTGTCAGAACTAGAAGCACAAGCACTTCACTACACATGCAATAACATCTGCTAAACACGTGTATGTGACCAATAACATTTGATTTGATTTGATTTAGTGTGCCTTTCCAAATCATATCCAATCAATTGAATTTACCACAGGTGGACTCCATTCATGTTGTAGAAACATCTCAAGGATGATCAATAGAACAGGATGCACCTGACCTCAATTTCGAGTCTCATAGCAAAGGGTCTGAATACTTATGTAAATAAGTCTTTAAAAAAAACTGTTTTAACTTTGTCATTATGGGGTATTGTGTGTAGATTGCAGATGTAAAAAATAAGGCTGTAATGTAACAAAATGTGGAAAAAGTCAAGGGGTCTGAATACATTCTGAATGCACTGGAGATTAAGTTTACAATTTTTATCAGAGTGACCCCTGTGGTACACCTTTATGTACTTCAATAAATTTAGACTTAATAATCCAATCTATCACAATGGCCTGAGTTCTGAAACCATGAACAGGCGTCAGAGCTCAGGTCTATCGATGACAACTTATTCAATAAAATGGCATGATCAACAGTATCAAAGGCTTTTGACAGGTCCACAAACAAAGAAGTACATTTATTTTAGTGTCTAAAGCATTGACAAGATCATTAACAAGTAAAGTGGTTGCTGTAGTAGTGCTCTGCCCAGGCCTAAACCCTGATTGGTTTACATTCAAAATACATTTCTCAGATAGAAAAAAGCAAGTTGTACATTTACCAAAGATTCCAGAATCTTAGCTTTTTTAAAAATATATTTGTATTTATTATTTCACCTTTATTTAACCAGGTAGGCCAGTTGAGAACAAGTTCTCATTTACAACTGTGACCCGGCCAAGATAAAGCAAAGCATTGCAACACAAACGACACAGAGTTACACATGGGATAAACAAACATACAGTCAAAAACACAATAGAAAAATCTGTATACAGTGTGTGCAAATATAGTAAGATCAGGGAGGTAGGGCAATAAATAAATAGGCCATAGTGGCAAAATAATTACAATTTAGCATTAACACTGGAGTGATAGATGTGCAGAAGATGAACGTGCAAGTAGAGATAATGGGGTGCAAAGAAGAAGAAGAAAAAAATATGGGGATGAGGTAGTTGGGTGGGTTATTTACAGATCGGCTGTGTACAGGTGCAATGATCGGTCAGCTGTTCTGACAGCTGATGCTTAAATTTAGTGAGGGAGATGTAAGACTCCAGCTTCAGTGATTTTTGCAATTCGTTCCAGTCATTGGCAGCAGAAAACTGGAAGGAAAGGGGGCCAAAGAGGAGTTGGCTTTGTGGATGACCAGTGAGAAATACCTGCTGGAGCGCATGCTACGGGTGGGTTTTGCTAAGGTGACAAGTGAGCTGAGATAAGGTGGGGCTTTACCTAGCAAAGACTTATAGATGACCTGGAGCCAGTGGGTTTGGCGATGAATATGTAGCGAGGACCAGCCAACGAGAGCATACAGGATGCAATGGTAGGTAGTATATGGGGCTTTGGTGATGTGATGCTAGACAAACTTTTATTCCATCATGCAACCTTGCAAGGTTTTCACTGTTGAGTAATATTCTCACTTTTGGATGGGATGCATTGCTGCAATTATTTAAACCCAGGAATAACGCATCATGTCAAGATCTGCCCATCTGCCCAAGACACTTGAAATAACGGCAACATCGAACTTGCCCACGTGTTGACACTGACATCATGTAACAATGCGCAAAGAATGGGGTTGAAAAGAAGGTAAGTGTGCAAAATCCAGACATGAAAAATTGCTGCGAAAGAAACAAAAGTGTTGTAGATCAAAAATGTCAACACAGGAGATAGAAAGTAAGTTTTCTATGCAATTTGTTTCGGGTTTTTTTTTATACATGAACTCAGCTGGACGATTTAGCATAGGTAGTTAGCTAGAATTTGCTCGCCAGCTAGCCCAGTGCTGCTAGCTAGCTAACTGTAGCTAACTAGATAGAAAACGTTAGCTGGAGTTTTTGTTGGGCCTACCAACTAGGCTAGCTAGTTGGCATCTACATCTAGACTTTCCGTTCAATCTCAAAGTTTTTGGGGATTAGCTAGCACGCTAGCTAGCTAGTTTTCTAACCTTGACTTAAGCTAAAGCTGGCAAATATGCTATGATCGCTGCTAGCTAACGTTACCTGGGCTCAATAGTCTTCCCTGAACCTTTATCTCACAGTATCTGTTACCCAAGAGTGTTATGTGAGTAGGCCTATATATTTGTTTACGTCAAGGCTGAGAAATGTCTGTTCTTCCAACAGTCGATCTCCTTCCTAGGGTACCGCTTTTCCGCATCAGTAGTGGAGATGGAGGATGACCGCATTTCAGCCATGCGTAATTGGCCGACTCCAACCACAGTAAAGGAGGTGCAGCGGTTCTTAGGGTTTGCCAACTACTACTGGAGGTTTATCCGGGGTTTCGGTCAGGTAGCGGCTCCCATTACCTCCTTGCTGAAGGGGGGACCAGTGTGACTGCAGTGGACAGGGCTTTTAGTCAACCGAAGGCTCTGTTTACCTCGGCTCCCGTGCTGGCTTGTTTCATTATTGTTTGTCATGTGGGTTCGTGTTTTTTGTGCTCTGGATTATTGTGTTTTCCTTGTTGGAACATTACTTATTTTTTTGAGTACATTTCGGACTATTACCCCTATCTGTGTCCTGCGCCTGACTCCACATTTTTCCATTCACCAACACCCTCACACTGGGTGGAATAATTGTCCAGCAGAATTATGGCTTATGGGTAGAAGCTGTTAATGAGCCTTTTGGTCCTAGACTTGACGCTCAGGTACCGCTTGCCATGCGGTAGCAGAGAGAACAGTCTATGACTTGGGTGACTGGAGTCTTTGACCATTTTTTGGGCCTTCCTCTGACACCACTTAGAATATAGATCCTGGATGTCAGGAAGCTTGGCCCCAGTGATGTACTGGGCCGTACGCACTACCCTCTGTAGTGCTTTACGGTCAGATGCCGAGCAGTTGCCATATCGGTGATGCAACTGGTCAGGATGCTCTCGATGGTGCAGCTGTAGAACTTTTTGAAGATCTGGGGACCCATGCCAAATCTTTTCAGTTTCCTGAGGGGGAAAAGGTTTTGTCATGCACTCTTCACAACAGTCTTGGTGTGTTTGGATCATGATAGTTTGTTGGTGATGTGGACACCAAGGAACTTGAAACCCTCCAACCCGCTCTACTACAGCCCCATCAATGTTAATGGGGGCCTGTATGGCCCTCCTTTTCCTATAGGCTGTCTCATCGTTGTCAGTAATCAGGCCTACCAGTGTAGTGTCATCAGCAAACTTAGTGAGGGTGTTGGAGTCGTGCTTGGCTACGCAGTCGTGGGTGAACATGGAGTACAGGAGGGGACTAAGCACACACCCCTGAGGGACCCCAATGTTGAGGATTAGCATGACAGATGTGTTGTTGCCTACCCTTACCACCTGGGGCGGTCTGTCAGGAAGTCCAAGATCCAGTTGCAGAGGGAGGTGTTTAGTCCCAGGGTCCTTAGCTTAGTGATGAGCTTCGTGGGCACTATGTTGTTGAACGCTGAGCTGTAGTCAATGAACAGCATTCTCACATAGGTATTCCTTTTGTCCAGGTGGGAAAGGGTAGTGTGGAGTGCGATTGAGTCATTTGTGGATCTGTTGGGGTGGTATTCAAATTGGAGTGGGTCTAGGTTTTCCGGCATGATGGTGTTGGTGTGAGCCATGACCAGCCTTTCAAAGCACTTCATGGCTCACCGACATGAGTGCTACGGGGCGGTAATCATTTAGGCAGGTGACCTTCGCTTTCTTGGGCACAGGGACTATGGTGGTCTGTTTGAAACATGTAGGTATTACAGACTCGGTCAGGGAGAGATTGGAAATGTCAGTGAAGACACTTGTCAGTCGGTCCGCACATGCTTTTGAGTACACGTCCTGGTAATCCGTCTGGCTTGAGCTCATAACTTGAAAAGACACTTACATGCCATGATTTAGACTTTCATTATAACCGTTTTTACGATCTGTTTATTATGTTTATTATGTTATGTCAATAACTGAAAGGATCATTTATGAAGAATGACAACAATCTTTCATTGCAGTCTGGTTTCTTTATTTACTTTCAACAGCAAAACATTCCAAACTGTGTATTCATTCGAAAAATGTAAATCAGTTATCATCTCCAGTATCATCACAAAGTCTATTTCGTAAAATGTTGTCGACATTCACATAGCAGTTATTTTGGTGGTGTCGGAGGTGGAACTGTGTTAGAGCTGTCAAATCCACAAGGGGCTCCTAGCATTATAACTAAAGCGGACATTGCCATTGGCTGCACGCAGTCGCATTAACAGAAATAATATACAGCCTTGTTTACAAGTTTGAACACTGGAATGTAAAATGTAATCTACACCTCGATTAGGATGATAGAGATCCTCATTATTTAGTTGAATGATTTTTCAAGTTGAATGTAATTATTTCTACATAGTCTACACTTTCTTGTTTTGAACTAAATCGAGGGGGCGGGTGTGGCTTTGTGACCATAATCACAAGAGCAGCTGCTCACCAATTTGACAGCTGCAACGCAGTTCCACCTCCGACACCACAAAAACATCCGGTATCGCCAGTTAACGCTTGATCTGATTGATTCTATGCTTTATTGATGATACTGAAGATTATACCATATAGACTGCCCTGTAGATAATCATTGCATTCTGCAATGAATTGTTTTATTTATTATGGATCCCCATTAGCTGCTGCCTGGGGTTCATCAAATTTAAGGCAGTTTATACAATAAAAACATTACAACACATTCACAGATTTCACAACACACTGTGTGCCCTCAGGCCCCTACTCCACCACTACCACATATCTACAGTACACGGCAGACAGGGTATAGGCCAGGATGGTCCACCATGCAAAAAGTCTGTTCTGGCCCTGCATCTTCTGGTGACCTATTGGAAAACGTACAACAATGATATTAAGATTACTTTTGTTTTGATGACAAGACAAAGTAACCTACACACCTGTGGAAGTTATCTACACCCCTCCTATCAGCCAATCAGGACTGTGTATGTAAATATATAATTTCATATTCAAATTTGATTCCTAACTTCCACACGATCAGACTGAGCATTTCAGTAGATTCTCAGGGAAATAAATGATAAAAAAATATATTTTGGCATTCTATTAAAAAAAATAAACACACAATGAATTATTAGACAAAGTGACGATTAAAAAAATGTAATTAAAAAGACTGCTTTAAAATGAGTAATTAAAAAGAGTTGTATGATTTGTTGAAGAACTTGTATGATCACAACTGATCTTTTCTGTAAATCTGGTACCCCACTTTGATCAAATACATTTTAGAATACTTTGGAAAAGGTTTAACATTACATTACACACAGCTTCATGTCAAGTAAACATTTCCTCATTATAAAACACCAAAATTCAAACAATAGGACAAGGTTGTCCCTTTTCATCGGTGAAGCATTTTTACAGACACCATCACACCAACCATCATCACCATATCATCTACTAATTCTTTCCTCAGTTCACCTCATCCAGTTCCTTCTACATCCAACACCAACAGAATTAACAAATGTACTATTACTACGTTACATGTCCCTATACTCTATACATGGGCCATGTGCATTTTCTGCTGGTGTATCCTGAGGTAGCTCCTCTCTGAGAACCTCTTCCCACAGTGCGTACAGGCAAACGGCCTCTCTCCCGTGTGGACCTTCAGGTGCATCTTCAGCTGGTCCTGGCGGGAGAACCTCTTCTCACACTGGGGGCAGCTGTGGGGTTTCTCCCCTGTGTGGACCCTCTGGTGCCTCTTCAGGTTGGACGAGTCGGAGAAACTTGCCCGGCACAGTTGGCAGCCGAATGGTTTCTCCCCCGTGTGCATCCTCTGGTGGATCTCCACCTGTTTGGGGAAACTGAAGGCTTTCCCACAGAAGGAACACGGGAAGCGCTTCTCTTTGGCGCTGCCACCTTTACTGACTCCATCTCTATTACTCTCATTTGTCAATGGGCTTGTGTAGCCATTTGGTGTTGAGGCACTGGCATTGTCTGAGGTCTGGTTTAACATTAGGAGAGTGTCAGGAGGACAAAGGCCAGGGAGTGTCTGTGTTGTCGCAGGGTCCATGTTCCAGTTGATAGATCCTATAGAAGGCAGGATGAAGGCACCACCTGTTAGGGGGTCAACCTGAAGTGCCATCAGTCTCTCTGAATCACAACTATAGGAGCAGGACGGAGCATCGCTAGCCGAGTCTGTGTCTGTTCTCGCCAGCCGAATAGGGACACCTCCAAATCTACGCCTCGCCCTGGTCTCAGCCAGTCTGTTGTCATGGAGACTACGTTCGGACGTTGTTTTGTGTCCGACTGTCTGTTTCTGGTTGTGGTTAACAGCGTTGTTCCCCAGCCCAGAGTTGAGGACGCTGTCCCATCCACTGACTTCCACTATGTCGCCTCTGGTCCTCGCCTGCTCAGTGATGTTGTCCCCAGGCCCCTTGGCTGCACCTTCCTGGTAGGGGGAATCCAAGATGGCTACCCAGTCTCCTCTGTTAGCCTCCAGCCAACCACCTGCAGGAAGAGGTTAGAAAATTGACCTTACAAACATGGCAGAGAGAACTCTACATATGGAGTTTAAAAAAAATCAATTATCTGGTCAAGTTCATACATTGTGTGTTTTTGTATGTAAACAATTAATTTGATGAATGAAGAAAATGAAAAAAATTATAGCCAGGCGCTATTCCCATTGAAGATCTATTACTGTATGGAGGCTATATGTATTTCTCCCTTACCTTGCTCCCCCATCTTTAGTTGACTCAGCAGGTCAATGCTCTCTGGTTCGTCTTCTATTGTCTCCTCTTTGACTATCAGCAGATCAGGCTTCCCATCCTCCATGTCTACTGACTGTAAGAGATACAGAGTGAGAGGATGTTGGATCAAGAAATCTGATACGAGCACCCTGCTATGAAGCAGCTTCTGATTGGGCAATGAGGGATTTCTATGAGTACTATGCAAACATGTTAGTTGATTTTATTACTTGATACTCTTTAATGGTTTGATAATTCAAAGACATGGTCCCACACTTCATACAAAATGAATCAAGACCAGGACCCGTATCCACAAAGAGTCTCAGTGTAGAAATACTGATCGAGGATCATGTCCCCACCTGTCTACATAGTCTTATTCATTATGATCTAAAAGGCTAAACTGATCCTAGACCAGCACTCATGCAATGAGAGGCTTTGTGGATCCGAGCTCTGACCTAATACCATGCAGACAGTAGTTTACAGTGGGCTCACCTCAGTGATACTGTATGTGGTCTTGTGCTGTTCAGCTGGTTCCTCTGTGGGTTCAGGAGGAGGTGTAGTCTGGTTGTCCTCCATGACCATGTTCCCCAGACCCTCCTCACACCCCTCATCCTTCACCAAAAGCACCTCTGGACCCTCCTCCTCCTGGAATAGACAGGTGATACAGATTACACAGACATACACTCCCTCAGGTACATACACACAGATAATAAACACACTTTCAACATGGAGTGTTTACCCATCCCCACTACGTTTGAGTCCTATACTGTAGTTACAGAATGACTTCATTGTCCCCCACGATGAAATCAGAGAGGGGACTATGGAACTGTCTCTGTACGCACGTTAGTCACACGCAATATCTCAGACACCACTGGCCCGAATTTGACTAAAGTTGGATTAATAAAACATCTTGCCATAGAGCTCTGGGTCCCAGTTTCCCAAAAGCATCTTAAGGCTAGGTTCATCATTAGCACCATTTTGGGAAACCGGGCCCTAGCATTTACAAAATGACACTGATTGGCTCAAGAGGGCGCTATAGCAATCAACTGAAATTTCAAACTTTGAACAAGCAGATCTCCTGTCTCGACATGTTTACTGTTGCTTTGTTGTTGTTAAAACCATCAAGGTGGACATAAACTGAGTGTACAATACATTAGGAACACCTGCTCTCTCCATGACATAGACTGACCAGGTGAAAGCTATGATCCCTTCTTGATGTCACTTGTAAAATCCACTTCAATCAGTGTAGCGGAGGAGAAATTTGTAAAAATATTTCCGGTTAAAAAATATATTTTCAAGCCTTGAGATAATTAAGACATGGAATGTGTATGTGTACCAATCAGAGGGTGAAGGGGCAAGACAAAAGATGTAAGTGCCTTTGAAAGGGGTATGGTAGTAGGTGCCAGGCGCACCAGTTTGAGTGTGTCAAGAACTGCAACGCTGCTGGGTTTTTCACGCTCAACAGAATGGTCCACCACCTGACATCCAGCCAACATGACATAACTGTGGGAAGCATTGGAGTCAACATGGGCCAGCATCCCTGTGGGATGCTTGTAGATGACTTGTAGAGTCCATTCCCCTACAAATTGAGGTTTTTCCATCACTTTACTTAGATGTGTGTATTAGGTAGTTGTTGGGGAATTGTTAGATTACTTGTTAGATATTACTGCACTGTCAGAACTAGAAACACAAGCATTTCGCTACATTCGCAATAACATCTGCTAACCATGTGTATGTGACCAATAAAAATTGATTTGATTTGTTCTTAGGGCGAAAGGGGGTGAAACTCAATATTAGGAAGGTGTTTCTAATTTTTTTGCTCTCGGTGTAAATATGTTGTGGGTAAATAAGTCAGCTATGACAAGTCAAAAGTCATCATCAGACAAACCTGACAAAACTATTTTGAGGGGTACAGTAGGTGTTTGTTAGTCTGTGGGTATGTGTAAGGTATATGTTCAGTGTACATACATACCACTACATTTACATTACAATTGAGTCATTCAGCAGATGCACCCATCCAGAGTGACCCACAGCTAGTGTATTCATCTTAAGATAGTCAGGCGAGACCACATATCACAGTCGTATCCCAACCACGTATCACATGCATAATACAATACGTAATACAATACAAAATGAATAGAATTGTCTGTGTGTCTCTTTACAATCACTGTTGTACTCTTATCTGTTTTTTTATTATCTTGAGTTACCTGGGGTGGCAGAGAGTTCAATTTAGTCATGGCTCTATTTAATACTGTGTGTTTCCCAGCCTCTGTTCTGGACCTGGAGACTGACGAGACCTCCGGTTGCCTGTCTTGTGTGATACAGATAAGTTACTGTGTGCCAACTGCTTGAACAGATAGTTCGGTACCTTCAACGCATCAACACCTCGCACAAAGACCAACACTGACGCAGTCAATCTCTCCTCAACTTTGACATTCGCCATCTGTGTACATCTAAGTGCAAAACCTGCTGCTCTGTTTTGGACCAACTGCAATTTGCCTATGTTCTTCTTTGCCGCACCTGACCACACAACAGGAAAGTAGTCTAGGTGCGACAAAACTTGGACCTGTAGGACCTGCCTGGTTGACTGAGGTATCAAGAAAGCTGAGTAACGCCCTCCCATTTTAGTAACTATTGAGTTTATATGTTTTGACCATGATATCTTGCTATCTAGAGTGACACGCAGCAGTTTAGTCTCTTCAACTTGCTCAATTGACACATTTTTCAATAATATATCCAAATTAGGTTTAAGGTTGAGCCAGTGATTTTTACCAGAAATTATGATTTTAGTTTTTGAGATATTTAGCACCAGACTACTGCTAGTTACAAAATTCTAAAACTGACTGGAGCTCTATGTTAAGGGTGTCAGTTATTTATTTTGCACCAGCAGTGTATACTGTTGAGTCGTCATTGTACATGGACAAACAGGCTTTATTCAAAGTCAGTGGAAGGTCATAAGTAAACACAGAAAACAATAATGGTCCAAGCCGGCTGCCCTGCGGTACACCACACAAAATCAAATTTGCATTAGAGAGGCTTCCATTAAAGAAAACCCTCTGTGTTCTATTGGATTGATAACTGTCCATCCATAAGGCAGAAGATATTAATCCATAACACCTATGTTTTTTCAGCAATTTGTTATGATCAATGATATCAAAGTCTAACAAAACAACTCCCACAATCTTCTTACAATTTCTTGTCATCAGTCGTGTCAGTGCTGAGTATGTTGAGTGCCCTTCCCTATAAGCATGCTGAAAGTCTGTTGTTAATTTGTTTTCTGTAAAATAACATAGTATTTGGTTGAAGGTGCTTTGCTATTTTTGGGCAGCGGAATGACCTTTGCCTCCTTCCAGGCCTGAGGGCACACTGTCTTCTAGGCTTCGATTGAATATCTGGAAAATAGGAGTCGCAATATATTCCGCAACAAACCTCAGTAATTTACCATCCAGCTAGTCAGTTCCAGGTGGTTTGTCCTTATTTATAGATCACACTTAAAAAATAAAACAAATTATTCCACACTAACTTTGCAGGATTCAAAGCTACAGCGCTTGTCTTTCATAATTTGGTGTGTTATGCATGAATATGAAGGCTCAGCATTTCTTGTTTGCATGTCATGTTAATCTTGTCAACAAAAACGTTATTAAAGTAGTTGGCAATATCAAAGCGTTTTGTTATGAATGAGCCATCAGCCTTAGTGAAGGATGGAGCCGAGTTAGCTTTAATGCCTAGAATTTCATTTAAGAATTCCAAAGCTTTTTATTATAATTCTTTATATAATTTATCTTTGTTCCATTGTATAGTTTCTTCTTCTTTTTGTTTAGTTTAGTTACATGATTTCTCAATTTGCTGAATGTTTGCCAATCTGCTGTGCTTCCAGACTTATTTTCCATTCCCTTAGCGTACAGGCGAACGACCTCTCTCCCGTGTGGACCTTCAGGTGCCTCTTCAGATGGTGCTGGTGGCAGGACCGCTTCTCACAGTGGGGGCAACTGTAGCGTTTCATCCCTGTGTGGACCCTCTGATACTTCTTCAGGGTGCCAGCTTCGACGAAGCGCATGTGACACTGTGTACAGCTGTAGGGTTTCTCCCGTATGGACCCTCTTGTGGATCTCCTTCTGGGGGCAGCTGAAGCCTTTGTTACAGAACATGCAGAAGACCAGTTTTCTTTACGATTGCCTGATGTCGCTCCGACTCCCTGAGCCTGAGCTCTAGGCATGTCGTTTGAGTTAAATACCTGATCGAAAAGGGCATGGCCGCGTGAATCGGAAGGCCCCATCGCGGTGGACACTGGGTCGCGATCCCTCAACGCGTTTCGTGACATTTATCGAAGCTTTCCCTGTAATCTAAGAAATCTCTGCCCTGTGAGTGTCTGTCACCTAGGTGATTATCTTCATTCCATGTTGTAGGAACTTCACAGTCACTTCATCTACAACCAGACCCTCCCCTTTCTTATCTTGGCACCCTTCAGAGTATACACTACTACTGTACCGGTTCCAGTCCCCTCTAAATCAGTCTGTGTCTCTAAACCCAAGGGCATGTTGCCAGGGTCCTTCTCTGTAGTGTAAGAACAAGCAGGATCACCACCACCAGTTTCTAACATATCACCATCCCCATGGGAATGAACTGTCCTCTGGCTCTGGTGAAATACCAAGAGGACAGCCCAGTCTCCCCAGACCCAGTCTCTCTGAGTCTGATCTGTGGTCAGATCCTGTGTGTAAGGGCCTGTGTGTTACAGTTAAAGCCTTGGGTGTCTGTTTCTGATTTGAGGACGGCGATCTGCGTTCCACTGACCTCCGTCATGCTGCGTCGGGTCCTGGGCTGCACTGGGGCGGTGGTGGGGTCCTCTGTGGCTACTGGAGTCGCTCCAGCCACTCCAGTTTTGATGTCTCTGCTGTGCAGTGGAGCTTGCTCTCCTTCAGACCTTTCCAGCTTGACCCCAGAACCTGCAGTCTCTGCATACTGACACAAGAAAAGAGGAGGTTATTACTGGTACATGAGTGCAATTGGGTAACAATGTCCTAGGGAAGTCTCACAAGCTCCCCTATGGCAGATGTACATGTAAGCAAGTAAATAGCTGAGTGGAGACTTTCTGAAATAAATCAGCCACATTTGATTTACAAAGTACTTGTAATTATTAATGCAACAATGTTACCCTAACCTCTATCACGTGCTGGGTTAATGTTCCACTCCCCTCATCAACAGTGATTAGTTGGTCATCTCTCCATGTATCGTGTCCCGCTGGCTTCTCAAAGCGCCTGTGGCCTCCAGTGAGATGTCCTTCACCTGAGAAAGTGATTGGGGGGAAATAGGTTGTTAGGTTAGCTATTGTCTACTCAAAGGTATATAGACCCCTTTCTGTGTTTGCAAACATTGCTGCACGAGGGCGACATGCACAATTTGGTTGCAGAACACGGCAGAGTTGTCATAGAACGCCGCCCCCTCCCCCAAAAAAAACATATATTTACATATTTCTTATGAATGCATTGCAAACTACTTTTGGATTATAAGGCTCATATGAATGTCCTGCTTAATATAAAGTTTGTGTCATCTCAAATCAACTGCATTATACTTTTAAAAAACACTTCAATTTGGCCCAGTAAAATGGCTCTTTGGCTAACTTTGCTACAGCCTATGTGAACGAGCGTCAGCATTCTAGCTAACAACTGCTGCATCCAAAGTAGATATATCATACAAAGATCACAACCAAATATAATGTTGGTGACTGTTCAAGCAATAATCAAAACAACACTGTAAGTGTACGACAACCCAAAAATATATTGCTGTGGTTACAACAACCAATGAATGTTTCTTTGTGGCGCTGACTGATGACTGGGTGACCTGCTTTTATTCTGCAATCTGCATCCAAAAACTGTGCGCATCTGGTTAGAATATTCAGGGTTGGGTAGGTTACTTTCTAAATGTAATCGGGAATGAGTTACCTGTCCAAAATTGTAATCAGTAACGTAACTTTGGATTACCCAAACTCAGTAACGTAATCTGATTACTTTCAATTAATTTTAGATTACTTTCCACTTAAGAGGCATTAGAAGAAGACAAAAATGAATATTACCAATTGAGCGACATTATTAAAAAAAAACTTCAGTATATTTTAGTAAATACTTTCATAACACTTATTTTTCTTAAAACTGCATTGTTGGTTAAGGGCTTGTAAGTAAGCATTTCACTGTAAGATCAGTGCATGTGACAAAAAACATTTTAATTGATTTAACAATGACATTCTAGACGATTATGTACTTCCAACTTTGTGGCAACAGTTTGGAATAGGCCCTTTCAAGTTTCAGCATGGCAATGCCACTTTGCACAAAGCGGTCCATATAGAAATGGTTTGTCGAGATCGGTGTGGAAGAACTTGACGGGTCTGCACAGAGCCCTGACCTCAACCCCATCAAACACCTTCGGGATGAATTGGAACGCCGACTGTGAACCAGGCCTACTCGCCCAACATCAGTACCCTATCTCACTAATGCTCTTGTGGCTGAATGGAAGCAAGTCCCAGCAGCAATGTTTGAACATCTAGTGGAAAGCTTTCACAGAAAAGTGGAGGCTGTTATTTATTAATTAAACCCTTATTTTACCAGGTAAGTTGACTGAGAACACATTCTCATTTACAGCAACGACCTGGGGTATAGCTACGCCCCTACTCTTACGATAAGTGCCATGGGATCTTTAGTGACCACAGATAGTCAGGACACCTGTTTAACGTCCCATCTGAAAGACGGCACCCTACATAGGGCAATGTCAAGCTGAGGGAAGAGATTGGAAAAATGTAACCACTTTTGCTATGGATGCAAGGACTGACCATCCATTATATCACAATTCTAGTTTTAACCATGTTTTGAGTCTATATAGTGTTTGTTTACATTTACTTTGTTTACAAATATTGGAATAAAACAATTGTATATTTGGGGTTCTGATTGGGTTAGACAGTTGAACTAAGCTCATGAGGCAAAGGGGGACCAACTCCATATTAATTAGAGGTCGACCGATTAAATCGTAATGGCCGATTAATTAGGGCCGATTTCAAGTTTTCATAACAATCGGAAATCTGTATTTTTGGACACCGATTTTGCAGATTTTTTATTTATTTTTTACACCTTTATTTAATCTTTATTTAACTAGGCAAGTCAGTTAAGAACACATTCTTATTTTCAATGACGGCCTAGGAACGGTGGGTTAACTGCCTCGTTCAGGGGCAGAACGACAGATTTTCAAACTTGTCAGCTCGGGGGACCAATCTTGCAACTTTACAGTTAACTAGTCCAACGCAATAACGACCTGCCTCCTTGCACTCCACAAGGAGACTGCCTGTTACGCGAATGCAGTAAACCAAGGTAAGTTGCTAGCTAGCATTAACTTGTTATGGCTGCAATCCCGCTAACGGGATCGATATGACAACCACCAGTGAAAATAGAGGGCGCCAAATTCAAACCACAGAAATCTCATAATTACAATTCCTAAAACATACATGTGTTTTATATCATTTTAAAGTTCATCTTATTGTTAATCCCACCAAAGTGTCCGATTTCAATTATGCTTTTCAGCAAAAGCACTACAAACGACTATGTTAGGTCTCCACCAAACCACAATAAGCACATCCATTTTCCAGCAAAATATAGCATTCGCAAAAAAGCAGAAATAGAGATAAAATTAATCACTAACCTTGAATTATCTTCATCAGAAGACACTCATGACTTCATATTACACAATACATGCATGTTTTGTTTGATAAAGTTAATATTTATATAAAAAAATCTGAGTTTACATTGGGGTATTAAATTCACTAGTTCCAAAAACATCAAGTGATTTTGCATAGCCACATCGTTTCAACAGAAATACTCATAAATGTAGATGATAATACAAGTTATACAAATGGAATTATAGATATACCTCTCCTTACTGCAACCGCTGTGTCAGATTTTTTTTTAAGTTAACGGAAAAAGCAACCCATGCAATAATCTGAGACGGAGCTCAGAACAGAATATACATGATAAATGTTTCCTTAACTTTGATGAACTTCATCAGAATGCAGTCCTAGGAATCCCAGGTCCACAATAAATGCTTGATTTGTTCGAAAATGTCCGTTATTTATGTCCAATTAGCTACTTTGGTTAGCGCGTTTGGTAAACAATTCCAAAGTCACAAAGCGTGTCCACTATAACGTGACGAAATGTCCAAAAGTTCCGTAACAGTCAGTAGAAACATGTCAAACGATGTACTGAATCAATCTTTAGAATGTTGTTTTACATATATCTTGAAATATGTTCCAACCGGAGAATTAGAATGACTTCAGATGACCGGTGGAACGCAGGTCCTTCACCTGTGAACGCGCATGGTGAAAGCATGGTCAACTCGTGGCAGTGGTGACTATTTCCTGTCTCATTCGACCCTCCTTCACATTAGAGTCATCAGACAAAGTTCTATTGACTGTTGACATCTAGTGGAAGGCGTAGGAAGTGAAAACTCATCCATATCTCGCTGTAATTTCAATGAGAGCTTGGTTGAAAATCTGCCACCACCAGAAGAAAATACAAACAGGAAGTGGAATTTCTCAGGTTTTTGCCTGCAATATGAGTTCTGTTATACTCACAGACATAATTCAAACAGTTTTAAAAACTTCAGAGTGTTTTCTATCCAATACTACTAATAATATGCATATATTAGCAACTGAGACTGAGGAGCTGGCCGTTTACAATGGGCACCTTTTCATCCAAGCTACTCAATACTGCCCCTGCAGCCATAAAAAGTTAAACTTAAATTATAAAAAACAATCAATCAATCATAATCACGCGTTAACTACACATGGTTGATGATATTTCTAGATATTATCTAGCGTGTCACGCATTGCGTATAATCTGACTGAGCATGCAAGCATTAAGTATCTGACTGAGCGGTGGTAGGCAGAAGCAGGCGCGTAAACATTCATTCAAACAAGACTTTCGTGCGTTTTGCCAGCAGCTCTTCTTGTGCGTTGTGCTGTTTATGACTTCAAGCATATCAACTCCTGAGATGAGGCTGGTGTAACCGAAGTGAAATGGCTGGCTAGTTAGCGCGCGCTAATAGCGTTTCAAATGTCACTCGCTCGCTCTGATCCTTGGAGTGGTTGTTTCCCTTGCTCTGCATTTGTAACGCTGCTTCGAGGGTGGCTGTTGTCGATGTGTTCCTGGTTCGAGCCCAGGGAGGAGCGAGGAGAGGGAAGGAAGCTATACTGTTACACTGGCAATACTAAAGTGCCTATAAGTACATCCAATAGTCAAAGGTTAATGAAATACAAATGGTATAGAGAGAAATAGTCCTATAATTACTACAACCTAAAACTTCTTACCAGGGAATATTGAAGACTCATGTTTAAAGGAACCACCAGCTTTCATATGTTCTCAAGTTCTGAGCAAGGAACTTAAACGTTAGCTTTCTTACATGGCATATATTGCACTTTTACTTTCTCTAAAAGTAACACTTTGTTTTTGCATTATTTAAGCCAAATTGAACAGGTTTCATTATTTATTCGAGGCTAAATTGATTTTATTGATGTATTATATTAAGTTAAAATAAGTGTTCATTCAGTATTGTTGTAATTGTCATTATTACAAATAAAATAAATTGGCCGATTAATCGGTATCGGCTTTTTTGGGCCTCCAATAAATCGGTATTGGCGTTGAAAAATCACAATCAGTCGACCTCTAATATTAATGCCCATGATTTTGGAATAAGATGTTTGACAAGCAGGAGTCCACATACGTTTGGTCATGTAGTGTAGTAATCTGGGGAATTATTGCATACTGTCCAAAAACTGACCCAAGACCAAATTCTGGTTAACACATCTGAACACATGTGCAGAGGAGAACCAGGCAACAGGCACTGAGCTATATGAAGACAGGAACGGGGCGACAGCCCCCTCCTTCTGCAAAATGTACCTCTTGCCATTCCTCTGTACCGATCAAGGATCTTGACACTACTGGTACGACTGGCGAGGGTGCGCTCTCGAATGGTCCTCTCTGCGCGTTCCCGTGCCACCTTCAGGTCCAGTAGCTGTAGTTTCCTCCGCAATGCCCTGTTTTCTTTCTGGCTTTGAGTTATTTCCAAACGAAACACTGCATAGTCGTTGTCTACGAGTGTACATATCTCTGCAACGGCTGCATTCGCTAGCATCTCCATAATGGAGGCTATTTGAGTGTGAAAGCCCAAACCGTTAAAGTTATCCATTGGCATTGTTAGCTGATGTTAGCAGCTAGCTAGCGTTACTTAGAAAACATCTATCAAGCAAGTCCTGTCTCCAACACGAATTAAACGGCTTTCAGTTAAAATATGAATATGTTTTGTTCCCGTGTGTTAATAAACGTCTAAGTAACAAAAATAAAACACTAACGTGGGAGTTGTTCTTGGTCAATGTTCACTTCCGTTTACACATAAGAGAAAGGATCTTATTGGTTCGCGTCATTGCTCAAAGGGCGTGGTGAAATGAAAAACGTATGCGAGCTGTTTGAAATCCAAATAAGTTACTGCTTATTACTTTACACATTAAAGCGCCAATCAGTGTTTGAAACAATAAGGGAAGTCTCCTCTTCTGTTTCTGTAAAAAGCTTAGGGATAGGGTTGGAAAAATGTAGCCGCTCTCAAATTCATAGACAAGCTAAGGATGCAAGGGCTGACCAGCCACTCGGGCGCAACGGTCTAAAGCATTACATCTCAGGGCAAGAGGCATCACTACAATTCCTTGTTCGAATCCAGGCTGTATCACATCCGGTCGTGATTGGGAGTCCCATAGGGCAGCGCATAATTGGCCCAGCGTCGTCTGGGTTTGGCCGGGGTAGGCCGTCATTGTAAGAATTTGTTCTTAACTGACGTATTTAAAATAAAATAAAAATCAATGATATCAAATTCTAGTTTTAACCATGTTGAGGCTATATCGTTCTTGTTTACATTTACTTTGTCTACAAATATTGGAGTAAAACAATTGTATATTTTGGGTTCTGATGGGGTTAGACAGTTGAACTAAGCTCATGAGGCAATTCTTAGTTATATTATTCAAGAATCAATGGGTACATATTCATTTATGAGAACAAAAATGCATGTAGAAACTGCAGATTGCCCCTTTAAAGAGAAAATGTGCAGTTACTTTATACATTTTTGGACTTATATATTAATGGTATGTGCCCATTGATTCTTGGAAAACTCCGGTATCATCTTTCTACAGCGAGTAAGCAAGTCTGAAATTTCAGAGCTTCCGACATGACGTGAACGCGCCATTAGTCCCTTATAATCTAGTTTGTTAAAAAGCCTTCAGAAACAAAATAACAAAATGTAGGCCAATCCTATCTTTGCTAAATACATTGTTTTATTATTTTCTTTAGAGACGTTGAACAGGTCATTTGATCTCCACTGCAGTGACGGCTCAAGATCACATGACCAGAGACAGCTGCACACCTGAAAGAGTGGGAGATAAAGGGGGATACCTAGTCAGTTGTCCAACTGAAATGTGTCCTCCGCATTTAATCCAACCCCTCTGAATCAGAGAGGTGCAGGGGGGCTGCCTTAAACTGACATCCACGTCTTCGGCTCCTGGGGAACAGTGGGTTAACTGCCTTGCTCAGGGGCAGAACAACAGATTATTACCTTGTAAGCTCAGGGATTTGATCCAGCAACCTTCCGGTTACTGGCCCACCACTCTAACCACTAGGCTACCTGCTAAATACTCAAAGATGGAAGAGAGCTAGACCCTGGGTCATGAAGAAAGTGAGTGCCCAGAGCTAGTGACTTGGGGCCTGACCGAGCTTGAAACTTGGGCCTGACCGGGCTACAGACTTTGAGCTAGGGGGAGTTAGACCTATTGGGACCGAGAGCCGTGGGCCTACTGGGATAGGAGACTGGGGACCTAGCATAGCAGGAAACTGTGAAGCCACTAGATGATCAGGGAACTGAGGGCTATGATGCTCTGGACCTACTGGGGCTATAGACTGAGGACCAAGTAGGACAGAGGGTGAAGTGTTTCCTACGACAGGACACTGAACACCTCGGTCAGGAGGGGCTAGCAAGAACACCAAGGCTGGGACCGGCAGGTCCCTACAGCCAGGGGCTGACAGGGCCTGGACAACAGACATGGACCAAACCACTGCAGCAGAGACTGGAGGGGGCCCCCAGGGAGAAGCAGGGAGATGTCTTTAGACAGCAGCAGGCTGGACATCGAAGGTGGGACTTAGCAGATCCCACCAGACAGGGACCGGAGAGATCTGAGTGGCACGGCCGGACTTGTTGCCTACAGCAGCTGCAGGCATGGCTCCCACAATCTGGACCAACTGACATTCTGAGGTGTCGGCTGGAGTAGGAGTAGGGATTCTACCTCAGGGTGGGAGCTCTGGCAGCTCCTCCATCCCTGGAGAAGGCACTGGAACCACTATGAGGGATGCCACAGAGGGAGTCAGTTGGAGCACAGTGGTATGGTGCTCCCCCAGGGTGAGCTCAGGCAGCTCCTCTGACCCTGGGGAAGGCTGAGGTTCCATGGTAGGAGCGGCTGTAGTAGGCCCCACTACTACCTTGAGCTCCAAGGTAGGAACAGGCTGGATCTTAACAGCTGAGGGATCGAGACCCGGGCTGATGGCGACTCCGACGCTGATGGTGAGGGCGTCGTCGATGGCTCATGCTAATGGTGACGCTGATGAGCAGTTTTAAACATGGTGAGAGTGGAGTTGGGCTGAAGGGTGTAAATCTGCAGCATCCCCTTGACGGTGAGCCACAGCAGCTGGCAGTGAATGAGCTGTACTGCGGCGGAGGACCTCGACCCTGTCCCTTATAGCATGCAACCGATCCTTCTGCAACAAGTTGGGGGGAAGTGTCTTGCTGTGTTTTCAAATTAAATGAAATGTATTTATATAGCCCTTCTTACATCAGCTGATATCTCAAAGTGCTGTGCAGAAACCCAGCCTAAAAGTGAGTCCAAAATGACAATACATTACTCACCATTTATTTCTATTGGGCACAAAATCATCTGACACAACCAAAACAAACAGAAAATGCATCCAACAAATTTGTAGTCACAAGCTTGGTGTAATCATTGCTTGCAAGGAATATGGGACCAAATACAAAACCTTTGACTACTTTAATACACATAAGTGAATTTGTCCCAATACTTTGGTACCCAAAAATGGGGGGACTATGTACAAAAAGTCCTAAACTGTTCACTCAATATGGATGAAAATACCCTCAAATTAGAGCTGACAGTCTGCTCTTTAACCTCATAGTCATTGTATAATTTCAAATCCCAAAATGCTAGAGTACGGAGCCAAAACAACAAAAAATGTGTCACTGTCCCAAAAATGACAGAGGGCACTGTATTTCTAAGCAGTCTCACGAGCAAAACCCTTTATTGATAGGCTTGGCTACTTGGCAAACCCAATGGGCAGGACAAAAAAAACAGCCTTGTTTATTAATACAAGGGTTACCAGCACATAAAGCACATATCTTCTCTTGTTCCATTAGTAGAAGGGCAATTTGCGTCACAGCTGGATAGGTTGCACTTCCGCTCACAAAATCCATGCCAGTTACAACTATGACCTGCTTTTCCTTGGTTTTAAATGTCTCGATATGCGCTGCATGAAATTGTGACTTTTGCACTTGTTTTCAACGACACACCTTAAATATTACCACCCCTCCCACCTCAGAGCTAGTGAGCTGAGATTAGACAAAAATTGCTGAACCTGGCACATGGGGTGGAAAACGCCAGTGTCAGTTTTTAACATAGTAAAATTTTAACTAACGTGAGCTTGCCCTGCCATAACGCCAGGCAAAAATAGAGCCCCAAAATCTCCTATGATCAGTATCTTTCAAGCTGAGAGCAGACTTGTTTAGAAAGAACAGTGTTAGCAAGAATAAAATACAAAATAATGACTTTATTCCATCTATATCACCTCAGCAAGGTAAGTATTCAACTGTCCTTGTTCTAGCCTTGGTTTACTGTCTCTATAAAAACAGGTATTTACGCAATCCTGTTTCAAATGACAAGTTAACAAAGGGCTAATGAGTGGTTAACTGTCCTCTTACCCAGTGGTGAAGTGGTGCAACAAAAAAAAATCCAGAATGCGAAGGCGCCCTGTGTAATTGTTTTAATGTGAAACAGTGACATACACTCTGAATGACCTAAAATGATAGAATCCATATTGGTCTTTCACAGTCAGGCCAAAACTTAGAGATGGAAAGAGGCCTCATCATTGTATCCGTTCCATTATGGCGTCTGTGGCAGCATGGACAGCGCCACTGAGTCGATCTCCATTTTGAAGTAGCCAAGTTTTTTCCCCCACAAATTGCATTTTGGATCATTTGCCCGTAGGCCTACCACCGTGTGCACATTGCGAAGATGTGAATAAATAATAAATTATCAACATTGTAAGATAAACATTCTAGATCTGCTCCATCAGCTTTATTGACACAGTCTATACCTCCACTGCACTACTTTGATAGGCATCGTGGGGATTAAGAAGCGACTATACTCATTGCCCACTGAAAAATAAGTGGGTATACGGCCACCTGCGTACACCCTCCAGAACACCACTGCTCTTACTCCAGGACACTTCACATGATAACTATAATATGTCAGCTAAAGAATGGTTTCCAGACATCCCCTGCGTACATCTGAAGACAAACTGCTACGATTTCTCACCATTGTGGACACTCCTATGTCTGATAAGGCTACTCCGGAAGGAGAAGCTCTTGTAACATAGTTTGCACTTGAAGGGCCTTTCCTTGGTGTGAACGGTCTGGTGCTCCTTCACATAGCTCGCCTCAGCGAAGCGCTTCCCACACGTGGAGCAAGAGAACAGCTTGTCGGCGTCCGTCCTGTTGCTTGGCCTCTTACGTTGTGACCCAACGACACCAGAGGAGGTAGAAGCAGGAGCCACCGCCCTCAGGTTGTTAGTCTTTGAGCTCCCTCCTTGACCTTTAGCCATTGTTTGGGTGTTGTTGGGATTGTGTGCTGTGTTATAGGCAAGGTACCTCTTGTGGTGAACACCCATTCTGACCCTGTCTGTATTGGTGGGGTAACCCTGAGGTAACTGAGGAAGGCTAGACCCAGGTCCAGTCCCAGGCCTTCTATGAACCCAGTCACAAGGCATTAGACGAGAACCTGAAGGAGAAGACATACTTCCTGTTAGACTACCACCAGGGGGGTCTCCCATCACTCTCTGTGAAGGCTGAAGCCCAGGGTGACCTGCTCTGTTCATCATGGATACTGTGGTGTTTGTATCATAGGAACAGGAGGGTCTATCTCTATCAGCCTCAGGTCCTGCTTCATCCCTGCACTGAGACTGTGAAGAGAAGGGTCTGGGCTGCAGACTGGATCCCTGACTGGAGCCTCTGTCTCTCTGATGACCACCAGGACTGAGGTTGTTCAGTCCCTCTGTCCACTGGTTGTGTTCTGTGTGGTGGTGGAGTCTCTCCCCCTCTAGGTTGGGTCCTGGCTCCGACTCGGGAAGGAAGAGCGATGGCTCCTGATCCAGGGTTCTGATCCGGGGCCAGGGTTTGTGACCAGCCACCTCAGAGGTCCAGTATTTCCAGCCAGCAACACCGGATATCAGCAGGTCCTCATGGACTGCAGACTTTAAACACAAATTGAATAGAAAAGTATCAAGTTTTATATAAGAAACTTTCCTGTACACACGGAAACATGACATTATATTATAAAATGTTATCCACAGTTAAGCCCATCTCTAACAATGGATTCAAGTACCTAACAATATGGAGCCATTGGAGTTTATTATAAAAAGTATCCATATGTGTTGATAAAAAAAATTATATATAATGTTTTGGTTCCACTGAGATAAGGGAAACTCAGTTGCAGCAATAAAAAAAATAAAAAATAGTCAATTTTGTAATTCAGTTCAACTAAATGGTCACACACTCATAACGTGAAGTTAGATCTGGTACCTTCACTGATAGAATGCATTTTTAAATACTTTGAAGGATAAATGTAACAAGACACAATCATTATTTCACTATAAACCACAGTGTCAAACAGGACAAGGTTGTCACTCTTCATCAGTAAAGTATTTTTACAGACACCATCACACCAACCATCACCATATCATCTACTCTGTCTCATCATACTCATTCTTTCCTCAGTTCACCTCATCCAGTTCCCTATGACATCCTAAACCAACAGAAGTAACTACAAACATACTAATTAGTACTACATTACATTATACATGGGCTGTGTGCATTTTCTGCTGGTGTATCCTGAGGTAGCTCCTCTCTGAGAACCTCTTCCCAGTGTGTACAGGCGAACAGCCTCTCTTCTGTGTGGACCTTCAGATGGTGCTGGTGGGAGAACCTCTTCTCACACCGGGGGCAGCTGTAGGATTTCTCCCCTGCCTGGACTCTCTGGTGCCTCTTCAGGTTGGATGAGTCTGAGAAACTGGCTCAGGACCGGTGGCACCCCAACAATGTCTCTCCCGTGTGCGTCTTCTGGTGGATCTCCACCTGTTTGGGGAAACCGAAGGCTTTCCCACAGACCGAACGCAGGAAACGCTTCTCCTTGCCAATACATCTGCTGATAGCATCACTACTACTGTAATTTGTCAATGGGCTTGTGTAGCTTGTCTGAGGTCTGGTTTAACATTAGGAGAGTGTGAGGAGGACGAAGCCCAGGGAGTGTCTGTGTTGTTGCAGGGTCCATGTTCCAGTTGATAGATCCTATAGAAGGCAGGCTGAAGGCAGCACCTGTTAGGGGGTTAACCTGAGGTGCCATCAGTCTCTCTCAATCAGCATCGCTAGCCGAGTCCGTCTGTTCTCTCCCGCCGCATATGCACACCTCCCTGTCCCTGCAGACCAAATCTATGTCTCGCCCTGGTCTCATCCAGTCTGTTGTTATGGAGTTCAGTTGTTGTTTTGTGTTTGACTGTCTGTTTCTGGTTGTGGTTAACAGTATTGTTCCTCAGCCCAGAGTTGAAAACGCTGTCCCATTCACTGACCTCAACTATGTCGCTTTTGGTCCTGGCCTGCTCTGTGATGTCGTCCCTTGGGCCCTTGGCTGCACCCGTCTGGTAATCCAAGATGGCCGCCCAGTCTCCACTATCAGTCTCCAGCCAACCACCTGCAGGAAGAGGTTAGAAAATAGACTTTAAAACATGGCAGAGAACTCTACATATGGAGTTTTTTTTGTAAATTACCTGGTCAAGTTAATACATTATAATGTCCGTTTTTGTATGTAAACTGGGGAAAATTAGGGAAAAAACAATAGCCAGGCGTATTACTATTCCCATATTACTGTATGGAGGCTATATGTATTTCTCCCTTACCTTGCTCCCCCATCTTTAGTCCACTCAGCAGGTCAATGCTCTCTGGTTCGTCTTCTATTGTCTCCTCTTTGACCAGCAGCAGATCAGGCTTCCCATCCTCCATGTCTACTGGCTGTAAGAGATACAGAGTGAGAGGATGTTGGATCAAGACATCTGATATCAGCACCCTGCTATGGAGCATCTTCTGATTGGACAATGAGTGATTAATCGAGACCTGGCCTTTATCCGTACCTCAGTGAGACTGTGTGTAGTCCTGTGCTGCTCAGCTGGTTCCTCTGTGCGTTCAGGAGGAGGTGTAGTCGGGTTGACCTCCATGATCATGGTCCCCTCAGGGTTCCCCAGACCCTCCTCACACCCCTCCTCCTTCACCAGCAGCACCTCTGGACCCTCCCCCTCCTGGAAGAGACAGGTGATGCAGATTACACAGACATACACTCCCTCAGGTACGTACACACACATAAACACTTTCAACATGGAGTGTTTACCTATCCCCACTACATGAGTCCTATACTGTAGTTACAGAAGGACTTCATTATTGTTAAACTCATCATGGTGGACATGAATATGTTGTTGTGGGTAAATATGAGTCAGCTATAGAGTCAGACAAACCTGACTAAACTATTTTGACGTGTACAGTAAGTGTTTGTTAGTGTGTGGGCATGTGTAGGTATATTTAGCAAGTGTATATTGGTTATAAAGTGCTGTCGTTTTTATGCAGAATACGGTGAGATCAGATATGATGTGTACTAAAGAGAGTCTAAATGAAAGTCTTAGAATGAAAAGTCCCATTTTGTGTTTATTAAACAAGTTTTAAATACATCATATGAAAACCACACATACGTCTTAACTAAAATGATGCATTCATTTTCTCATTAAAAGTGTCTTGGGAAAAAAATAGTAGTTGAATGGAAGTAATGAAACAGGCATTTCCTAACATCATATAGCCTACACAGTATCAACACAATATGTAATAGACCTTTTAGGCTTATTATCACACAATGTCTGCAAGCAATATTTTACTCAGGAATATTCAACACTGACATCTGTTACTCTCGTTATTCCAAATGCATCTGTGGATCTTTCCTGCTGACAACAATGAAAATGAACCTTCGTCTTTAAAGGAAGACTCAGCGCTATGAGGTTTCCAGGAGCAGCACCGCAGATATTGCGATGAGTGCGATGCAAGACGTTGGTCTCACCTAGTCACAAAGAGTACCTGCACATGCACACAGCTGCGGGACCAAAACCGCAGAGAAGTTTAGCCTCTCGCGTCAACGTTCTTAGTTCTTGAGGAAATAGACCCATTACTGCTGTTTTTACTTTGTGCGTTTCATCATCTCGCTGAGTCTACCTTTAATGCGGGGTTAAATCAAAACATCAGAAGCCATCGAGTGGAATGGTTACTTTCTATGTTATAGAGTGGAATGGTTTTTCTGCTGGTGTATCCTTAGGCATCTTCTCTCTGAGAACCTCTTCCCGCAGTGCATACAGGCAAATGGCCTTTCCCCCGTGTGGACCTTCAGGTGCGTCTTCAGCTGGTGCTGGCGAGAGAACCTCTTCTCACACTGGGGGCAGCTGTAGGGTTTCTCCCCTGTGTGGACCCTCTGGTGCCTCTTCAGGCTGCAGGCCTGGGCGAAGCACATGTGACACTGGGGGCAGCTGAATGGTTTCTCCCCTGTGTGGACCCTCTGGTGGATCTCCACCTTCTGGGGGCAGCTGAAGCCTTTGTTACAGAACATGCAGAGGAACCGTTTCTCTTTACTATTGCCTGATGTGTCCCCCCCTCCCTGATTCTGGGCTCTATCCCTGTCGTTTGAGTTTAATACCTGATCGAAAAGGACAAGGCCGTGTGAATCGGAATGCCCCATCGACGTGGACTCTGGATCACAATCCCTGAACGTGTGTAAAAGGGAGTGGGTGGCGACATTTGGATTTGTCTCTAAGCTTTCCCTGTAATCTAAGAAATCTATGCCCTGCGAGTGTCTGTCTCCTAGGTGACTATCTGCATTCCATGTGGGAGAAACGTCACCCTCCACTTTCACCTCATCTACCACTATAACCTCCCCTTTCTTATCCAGGCACCCTTCAGAGTATACACTACTACTGTGCTGGTTCCAGTCCCCTCTAGACAGATCAGTCTGTGTCTCTAAACCCAAGGATATGTTGCCTGGTTCCATCTCTGTAGTGTAAGAACAAGACGGATCATCCCCGCCAGTGTCGAACGCATCACCATCCCCATCCCCACAGGAATAAACCGTCCTCTGGTGAAATACCGGTAAATACTCTGAGCTGGGAGCAGGACGACAGCCCAGTCTCCCCAGCCCGAGTCTCTCTGGGTCTGATCTGTGGTCAGATCCTGTGTGTACAGTTAAGATCTTGGTGTCTGTCTCTGACTTGAGGACGGCGTTCGGCGTTCCACTGACCTCCGTGATGCTGCATCGGGTCCTGGGCTGCGCTGGGGTGGTGGTGGGGTTCTCTGTGGCTATAGGGGGCGCTCCAGTCTGGATGTTTCTGCTGTGCCGTGGCTCCTCCTCTCCTTCAGACCTCTCCTGCTTGATCCCTGGAACTGAAGCCTCTGCAGACTGACACAAGAAGAGAGGTAATTACCAGTACTCCGCAGAGAAGTCTCACAAGCTCCCCTATGGCAGGTAAATGTGGATGTACTGTACATGTAAGCACTTGAATAGCTGAGGGGAGCCTTACAGAAATAAACAGGGACATTGATTTACAAAGTAACTGTCATTCTTTATGCAACAGTAACCTCTATCACAATAACATGCTGGGTTGAGGTTCCACTCCCCTCATCAACAGTGATTGGTTGGTCATCTCTCCATGTATTGTGTCCCGCTGGCTTCACAAAACTCCTGTGGCCTTCACCTGAGAGTGGGGAAAAAGTGGTGGTTAGATACTGTAAATGCTAAAGTCTCGGTCTTCTGCTAAATGTAAAGTACCTCTTGCCAGTGCTCTGTATCTGACACTACTGGGACGACTGGCGAGGACGCGCTCTCGCATTGTCCTTTCTGCGCGCTCCCGTGCCACCTTCAATTCCAGTAGTTTCCTCCGCAATGCCCTGTTTTCTTTCTGGCTTTGAGTTATTTCCAAACGAAACACTGCATAGTCGTCGTCTACGAGTTTACAAATCTCTGCCACGGCTGCATTCGCTAGCACCTCCATGATGGAGGCTATTTGAGTGTGAAAAACCATACAGTTAGCCATTGTTAGCTAACGTTAGCAGCTAGCGTTACCTAGATACCATATATCAACCAAGTCCTGTCTCCAACGCGAATTAAACACTATGTGGGGTAAATATGTGACGCTGTGTAGTCAAATGAGTCATATTTTGAGTTCAAGAGTGTTAATAAAGGTTTAAATAACAACAATAAAAACGCTAACTTGGAAATTGTTCTTGGTCACGTCTTTGTGTGATTTTCCGGCAGACTAGACGCTGTGATTCGTTTTGCTGCCTGTCACAGGTCGGAGTGTGAATTGCACATTTTGTCACAAAAAAATAGTTCAAGCAAAGTAAAAAAGTAAATCGCACCACCATCTAACCCTACACATATACACCACTATAACCCCAAAACCAACCACCCCTATCCCACGACCTTAGCTCTACCAGATCCTACTCCAGGAGAACAGCCTGGGAGGATGGAACCTATACTCCAGAACCCCCCTGTAGATCTTCTGCACTAAAATCTTACACCTGTAAATGTCTCTGCTGCTGCCACTACCACATCTATTTTCTGGGTTTTATGCTCCATCAGTGCAGTACAATTAATAACCATAGCAATAAATGCAAGAAATCCTACCTTAATAAAGCTAATACTCTGGATCTTTCTCTTCAGGCCTATTCACTGGGGGGCTCCCAGTCAAATCACTCACCCTTGGGTAATCTCAACCTGTCTTTCTCTCACATGGCTTTTCTGATCCCCAGCTGCACAGTTGACACACAGTGCTTTCTCTATCCCAACTTTACACTTCCCCTGACTATGCCCTCCTGAACATTTCTCACATCATGGGATTTCCTTTCTACACACTGCTGCAACATGTCCTTATCCTTGGCACCTAAAGCTCCGTAGCGGGTTTGGAAAATAGGACCTAACAGAATTGCATATCCAGTTGAAGTCGGAAGTTTACATACACCTTAGCAAAATATATTTAAACTCAGTTATTCATATTCCTGACATTTAATCCTAGTAAAAAATTATCTGTTTTAGGTCAGTTAGGATCACTACTTTATTTTAAGAATGTGAAATGACAGAATAATAGTAGAGAGAATGATTTATTTCAGCTTTTATTTCTTTCATCACATTTGGAAATTGCTCCCAAGGATGAACTAGACTTGTGGAGGTCTACAATTATTTTTCTGAGGTCTTCGCTGATTTCTTTAGATTTTCCCATAATGTCAATCAAAGAGGCACTGAGTTTGAAGGTAGACCTTGAAATACATCCACAGGTACACCTCCAATTGACTCAAATGATGTGAGAAGCTTCTAAAGCCATTTTCTTCTAAAGCTTCTAAAGAATTTTCCAAGCTGTTTAAAGGCACGGTCAACTTGGTGTATGTAAACTTCTGACCCACTGGAATTGTGACAGCAAATTATAAGTGAAATAATCTGCCTGTAAACAATTGTTGGAAAAATTACTATAGCTTGTTAACAAGAAATTTGTGGAGTGGTTGAAAAACAAGTTTTAAACACTCCAACCTAAGTGTATGTAAATTTCCGACTTCAACTGTACTCTTAATGTAACTTTATAACTACTGTTCCCTGAAGGAGGGAAACGAGGTATAACATACTATGGTTGAAGGATCTAAAATCCAATGAAGGCCAAAGAAATCTACGCTTCGCTGGAAGCCCCGCCTTCCACAGGTGAAAAGCGTGAAGTTCGATCCATTCCTTCAATTTAATACTGGTCTTCAACGAGCCCAGTAACGGGCGGTGCGGGGCCAAATGGGTGTCGTATCTCGTTTCCCTCCTTCAGGGAACAGTAGTTATAGTCATAACGTTACCTTCCCTTTCAGTCAGTCCCCTGTCCCCGCAGTATGCACGTTGTGGGCTAAACTGGGAGCAGTGACATCCAAGCGATAAAATCTCACAAAAGTGTGTGGTGATGCCCAACTCGCCACAGCACAAATATCTCCTACAGTCAACCCTTTAAACAACAGCCAAGACGCTGCCAGGGCCCTGGTGGAGTTGGGGCGTGCAGCGCTACAGTAGTTAACCCTTGCTGCGCTATGCCAGGGAGATCCAGTGGGAGAGAATCTGCTTAGAGAGCAAGTTATAGGCACCTCTTGTGGTGAACACCCATCCTGACCCTGTCTGTATTGGTGGGGTAACCATGAGGTAACTGAGGAAGTCTAGACACAGACCTTTTATAAACCCATTCACTAGGCATTAAACAAGATCCTGAAGGAGAAGAAGGACTTGCTGATAGACTACCACCAGGGGGATCTCCCACCACTCTCTGTGAAGGCTGAAGCCCAGGGTGACCTACTATGTTCATTATGGATACTGTGACGTTTGTATCATAGGAACAGGAAGGTCTATCTCTATCAGCCCCAAGCCCTGCTTCATCCCTGCACTGAGACTGAAGAGAGGGGTCTGGGCTGCAGACTGGATCCCTAACTGGAGCCTCTGTCTCTCTGATGACCACCAGAACTGAGGTTGTTCAGTCCACCTGTCCACCGGTTGTGTTCTGTGTGGTGGTGGAGTCTCTTTCCTTCATGGTTGGGTCCTGGTTCCGACTTGGGAAGGAAGCGCGACAGCTCCTGATCCAGGGTTCTGACCCGGGGCCAGGGTTTGTGACCAGCCACCTCAGAGGTCAAGTCTCTCCCGTCAGCAAGCGCAGACTATAAACACAAATTGAACAGAAAAGCATAGCGTTTTAAATAAGAAGCTCTTTGCTGTACACACAGAAACATGACATTTTATCATAAAATATTAACCTCAGTCAAGCCCATCTCTAACACTGTGAACAATATGGAGCCATTGGAGGTTATTAAAAAAGCGTTCCATATGTATTGATTCAAGAATTAAGTATGTTTTGGTTCGACTGAGATAAGGGAAACTCAGTTCCTGCAGTGATACAAAAATAACCAAGTCAAACAACATAGAGTCAATTTTATATTTAATTTTAACAAAATGGTCTTACACTCAACTTTGAAGTTCAATACTTTTATTGCGATACATGTGACAGGTCCAATAACTTTTCTCACTATGGTAACACTTGACCTTTTCTGTAAATCTGGTACCCTCGCTTTGATAACATTTATTTTAGAATACTCTGGAAAAGGTTCAACATTACACACATCTTCATGTCAAGAAAACATAAATTAAGGCACTATCGTTAACTGACTATAAAACACCAGTATCAACCTAAAGGGACAAAGTTTGTCACTCTTCACTGGTGAAGCATTTTTACAGTGTGTTTGTCTACAAGACTTAAGAAAGAGGTAGCTCCTTATTAAATTAATTCTTAATTTTAATTTTCAAGCTGTTGGCTTCGTACCTTCAACACACAATACATTTAATTCTACATTTCAAAAGGGGGTGAAAAAAACGTGCGATTCGAAACCTTGTCACAATCTGCGACAACTGCATGGAGCTAGGCACTCTACACAGAGCGCAATTTGACCAGTCAGTTAAAGACACTTGATGTAGTTGCATTGATTATCAGTATGTGCCGTTGTACTTCTCTTAATTCTCTGAAGGACGCTTCCGTGAACAAGTGTAGGAACACGTACAACTACGTTGATGATTTGAATGGGCTGATACGGAATTTGTTACAGGAAATAGTAAAGGCCACCTGGTGAGGTTATCATAGGGCTAAATGTACAAGGTTATGCAATGGGAAAAGCTAACATGTAGCTTTTGATCACGTGCCACTACATCAATGATTTTAATTGGCTGATGCTTAAACTTAACCTTGAACTTCTTCTTTTTCTAATGTTTGGCCCCGAAGTATTTACCCATCCCCACTACGTTTGAGTCCTATACTGTAGTTACAGAATTACTTAATTGTTGATAAACCCATCATGGTGTACATAAATATGATGTTGTGGGTAAATAAGTCAGCTATGATAAGTCAAAAGTCATCAACGGACAAACCTGACAACTATTTTGACGTGTACAGTAGGTGTTTGTTTGTGTGTGGGTATGTGTAGCTATATTTAGTAAGTATGTATTGGTTATAAAGCTCTGTCGGGTGTATGTAGAACAGGGTGAGATCAGATGTGATGTATACTAAAGAGTCTCAATCAAGTCTTAACCACAAAATGTAACTTTTCATTCTATTGAACATAAACACGTTTTAAACGCACCATAAATATCTGGATGAACTTCATGAACTGCATACATTTTCTCATTAAAGGTGTCTTGGGGAAAAAAAATGAAGCAGTTGAATGGAAGTAATGAAATAGGCCTTTGTTAATATCATATAGCCTATTTAGTACAAACACAATATGTAACAGCCGTTTAGGCTTATACAGTGCCTTCAGAAAGTACTCAAAACCTTGACTTATTTTACATTTTGTTGTTAGTCTGAATTCAAAATGGATTCAATAGATTTTTTCTCTCTCATCCACACACTCTACCCCATAATGATAAAGTGAAAACATGTTTTTAGACATTTTTGTAAATGTATTGAAAATGAAATATATACAGTGCCTTGCGAAAGTATTCGGCCCCCTTGAACTTTGCGACCTTTTGCCACATTTCAGGCTTCAAACATAAAGATATAAAACTGTATTTTTTTGTGAAGAATCAACAACAAGTGGGACACAATCATGAAGTGGAACGACATTTATTGGATATTTCAAACTTTTTTAACAAATCAAAAACTGAAAAATTGGGCGTGCAAAATTATTCAGCCCCTTTACTTTCAGTGCAGCAAACTCTCTCCAGAAGATCAGTGAGGATCTCTGAATGATCCAATGTTGACCTAAATGACTAATGATGATAAATACAATCCACCTGTTTGTAATCAAGTCTCCGTATAAATGCACCTGCACTGTGATAGTCTCAGAGGTCCGTTAAAAACGCAGAGAGCATCATGAAGAACAAGGAACACCAGGCAGGTCCGAGATACTGTTGTGAAGAAGTTTAAAGCCGGATTTGGATACAAAAAGATTTCCCAAGCTTTAAACATCCCAAGGAGCACTGTGCAAGCGATAATATTGAAATGGAAGGAGTATCAGACCACTGCAAATCTACCAAGACCTGGCCGTCCCTCTAAACTTTCAGCTCATACAAGGAGAAGACTGATCAGAGATGCAGCCAAGAGGCCCATGATCACTCTGGATGAACTGCAGAGATCTACAGCTGAGGTGGGAGACTCTGTCCATAGGACAACAATCAGTTGTATATTGCACAAATCTGGCCTTTATGGAAGAGTGGCAAGAAGAAAGCCATTTCTTAAAGATATTCATAAAAAGTGTCGTTTAAAGTTTGCCACAAGCCACCTGGGAGACACACCAAACATGTGGAAGAAGGTGCTCTGGTCAGATGAAACCAAAATTGAACCTTTTGGCAACAATGCAAAACGTTATGTTTGGCGTAAAAGCAACACCCTGAACACACCATCCCCACTGTCAAACATGGTGGTGGCAGTATCATGGTTTGGGCCTGCTTTTGTTCAGCAGGGACAGGGAAGATGGTTAAAATTGACGGGAAGATGGATGGAGCCAAATACAGGACCATTCTGGAAGAAAACCTGATGGAGTCTGCAAAAGACCTGAGACTGGGACGGAGATTTGTCTTCCAACAAGACAATGATCCAAAACATAAAGCAAAATCTACAATGGAATGGTTCAAAAATAAACATATCCAGGTGTTAGAATGGCCAAGTCAAAGTCCAGACCTGAATCCAATCGAGAATCTGTGGAAAGATCTGAAAACTGCTGTTCACAAATGCTCTCCATCCAACCTCACTGAGCTCGAGCTGTTTTGCAAGGAGGAATGGGAAAAAATGTCAGTCTCTCGATGTGCAAAACTGATAGAGACATACCCCAAGCGACTTACAGCTGTAATCGCCGCAAAAGGTGGCGCTACAAAGTATTAACTTAAGGGGGCTGAATAATTTTGCACGCCCAATTTTTCAGTTTTTGATTTGTTAAAAAAGTTTGAAATATCCAATAAATGTCGTTCCACTTCATGATTGTGTCCCACTTGTTGTTGATTCTTCACAAAAAAAATACAGTTTTATATCTTTATGTTTGAAGCCTGAAATGTGGCAAAAGGTCGCAAAGTTCAAGGGGGCCGAATACTTTCGCAAGGCACTGTAGTTTACGTAAGTATTCACACCCCCGAGTCAATACTTTGTTGAAGCACCTTTGGCAGTGATTACAACTGAGTATTTCGGGGTCTCTGGGTCTCTACGAGATTTCCTCACCTGGATTGTGCAATATTTGCCCATTTATACTTTTCAAATGTTTCAAGAGCTGTTAAATTAGTTGTTGATCATTGCTAGAAAACCAGTTTCAGTTCTTGCCATAGATTAAGTAAATATACAGACAGACAGTACCAGTCAAAAGTTTGGACACCTACTCTTTCCAGGGGTTTTCTTTTTTTTTGCATTGTAGAATAATATTGAATACATCAAACCTATGAAATAACACATGGAATCATGTTTTAAGCAAAAAAAAGTGTGAAACAAATCAAAATAGATTTTAGATTCTTCAAAGTGGCCACCCTTTGCCTTGACAGCTTTATACACTCTTGAAGAATCTCAAATCTAAAATATATTTTGATTTGTTGAACACTTTTTTTGGTTACTACATGATTCCATGTATTATTTCATAGTTTTGATGTCTTCACTATTATTCTACAATGTAGAAAATATTAAAATAGGGTGCAGGCCAGGCAGCAGGCTGTTAGCCAGCCTGCCAGCTTAGTGGAGTCTGCCACTAGCACAGTCAGTGTAGTCAGCTCAGCTATCCCCATTGAGACGGTGTCTGTGCCTCGACCTAGGTTGGGCAAAACTAAACATGGCGATGTTCGCCTTAGCAATCTCACTAGGATAAAGACCTCCTCCATTCCTGATGAATTGACTGTGTTAAATGAGGCCTCACCTCTTGGTTACACTAGTGACCATATCCCCCGTGCATCCCGCAAAGGCGGAGGTGTTGCTAACATTTACGAAAGCAAATTTCAATTTACAAAAAAATAAACAACGTTTTCGTCTTTTGAGCTTCTAGTCATGAAATCTATGCAGCCTACTCAATCACTTTTTATAGCTACTGTTTACAGGCCTCCTGGGCCATATACAGCGTTCCTCATTGAGTTCCCTGAATTCCTATCGGGCCTTGTAGTCATAGCAGATAATATTCACATTTTTGGTGACTTTAATATTCACATGGAAAAGTCCACAGACCCACTCCAAAAGGCTTTCGGAGCCATCGTCGACTCAGTGGGTTTTGTCCAACATATCCCTGGACCTACTCACTGTCACAGTCATACTCTGGACCTAGTTTTGTCCCATGGAATAAATGTTGTGGATCTTAATGTTTTTCCTCATAGTCCAGGATTATCAGACCACCATTTTATTACGTTTGGAATTGCAACAAATAATCTGCTCAGACCCCAACCAAGGAGCATCAAAAGTCATGCTATAAATTCATAGACAACACAAAGATTCCTTGATGCCCTTCCAGACTCCCTCTGCCTACCCAAGGACGTCAGAGGACAAAAATCAGTTAACCACCTAAGGAACTCAATTTAACCTTGCGCAATACCCTAGATGCAGTTGCACCCCTAAAAACTAAAAACATTTCTCATAAGAAACTAGCTCCCTGGTATACAGATAATACCCGAGCTCTGAAGCAGGCTTCCAGAAAATTGGACCGGAAATGGTGCCACACCAAACTGGATGTCTTCCGACTAGCTTGAAAAGACAGTATCGTGCAGTATCGAAGAGCCCTCACTGCTGCTCGATCATCCTATTTTTCCAACTTAATTTAGGAAAATTATTTTTGATACTGTCGCAAAGCTAACTAAAAAGCAGTATTCCCCAAGTGAGGGCTTTCACTTCAGCAGTAATAAATTCATGAACTTCTTTGAGGAAAAGATCATGATTAGAAAGCAAATTACAGACTCCTCTTTAAATCTGCGTATTCCTTCAAAGCTCAGTTGTCCTGAGTCTGCACAACTCTGCCAGGACATAGCATCAAGAGAGACACTCAAGTGTTTTAGTACTATATCTCTTGACACAATGATGAAAATAATCATGGCCTCTAAACCTTCAAGCTGCATACTGGACCCTATTCCAACTAAACTACTGAAAGAGCTGCTTCCTGTGCTTGGCCCTCCTATGTTGAACATAATAAACGGCTCTCTATCCACCGGATGTGTACCAAACTCACTAAAAGTGGCAGTAATAAAGCCTCTCTTGAAAAAGCCAAAGCTTGACCCAGAAAAAACTATTGGCCTATATCGAATCTTCCATTCCGCTAAAGAAATTTTGAAAAAGCTGTTGCGCAGCAACTCACTGCCTCCCTGAAGACAAACAATGTATATGAAATGCTTCAGTCTGGTTTTAGACCCATCATAGCACTGAGACTGCACTTGTGAAGGTGGTAAATTACCTTTTAATGGCATCAGACCGAGGCTCTGCATCTGTCCTCGTGCTCCTAGACCTTAGTGCTGCTTTTGATACCATCAATCACCACATTCTTTTGGAAAGATTGGAAACCCAAATTGGTCTACACGGACATGTTCTGGCCTGGTTTAGATCTTATCTGTCGGAAAGATATCAGTTTGTCTCTGTGAATGGTTTGTCCTCTGAGAAATCGACTATAAATTTTGGTGTTCCTCAAGGTTCCGTTTTAGGACCACTATTGTTTTCACTATATATTTTACCTCTTGGGGATGTAATTTGAAAACATAATGTTAACTTTCACTGCTATGCGGATGACATTTCAAATTTGCCCTCGCTAGAAGCCTGTGTTTCAGACATAAGGAAGTGGATGGCTGCAAACGTTCTACTTTTAAACTTGGACAAAACAGAGATGCTTGTTCTAGGTCCCAAGAAACAAAGAGATCTTCTGTTGAATCTGACAATTAATCTTAATGGTTGTACAGTCGTCTCAAATAAAACTGTGAAGGACCTAGGCGTTACTCTGGACCCTGATCTCTCTTTTGACGAATATATCAATTAATCCATGCTTTTGTTACTTCTAGGTTAGACTACTGCAATGCTCTACTTTCCGGCTACCCTGATAAAGCACTAAACAACCTTCAGCTAGTGCTAAATACGGATGCTAGAATCCTGACTAGAACCAAAAAATGTGATAATATTACTCCAGTGCTAGCCTCCCTACACTGGCTTCCTGTTAAGGCAAGGGCTGGTTTCAAGGTTTTACTGCTAACCTACAAAGCATTACATGGGCTTGCTCCTACCTATCTTTCTGATTTGGTCCTGCCGTACATACCTACACGTACGCTACGGTCACAAGACGCAGGCCTCCTAATTGTCCCTAGAAGTTCTAAGCAAACAGCTGGAGGCAGGGCTTTCTCCTATAGAGTTCAATTTTTATGGAATGGTCTGTCTACCCATGTGAGAGACGCAAACTCGGTCTCAACCTTTTAAGTGTTTATTGAAGACTCATCTCTTCAGTGGGTCATATGATTGAGTGTAGTCTGGCTCAGGAGTGTGAAGGTGAACGGAAAGGCTCTGGAGCAACGAACCGCCCTTGCTGTCTCGGCCTGACCGGTTACCCTCTTTCCACTGGGATTCTCTGCCTCTAACCCTATTACAGGGGCTGAGTCACTGGCTTACTGGTGCTCTTTCATGCCATCCCTAGGAGGGGTGTGTCACTTGAGTGGGTTGAGTCACTGATGTGATCATCCTGTCTGGGTTGGCTCCCCCCCTTGGGTTGTGCCGTGGCGGAGATCTTTGTGGGCTATCCTCGGCCTTGTCTCAGGATGGTAAGTTGGTGGTTGAAGATATCCCTCTAGTGGTGTGGGGGCTGTGCTTTGGCAAAGTGGGTGGAGTTATATCCTTCTTGTTTGGCCCTATCCGGCGGTATCGTCAGATGGGGCCATAGTGCCTCCCGACCCCTCCTGTCTCAGCCGCCAGTATTTATGCTGCAGTAGTTTATGTGTCGGGGGGGGGGGGGGCTAGGGTCAGTCTGTTATATCTTTAGTATTTCTCCTGTCTTTTCCGGTGTCCTGTGTGAATTTAAGTATGCTCTCTCTAATTCTCTCTTTCTCTCATTCTTTCTTTCTTTCTCTCGGAGGACCTGAGCCCTAGGACCATGCCTCAGGACTACCTGGCCTGATGACTCCTTGCTGTCCCCAGTCCACCTGGCCATGCTGCTACTCCAGTTTCAACTGTTCTGCCTGCGGCTATGGAACCCTGACCTGTTCACGGGACATGCTACCTGTCCCAGACCTGCTCTTTTCAACTCTCTAGAGACAGCAGGAGCGGCAGAGATACTATGAATGATCGGCTATGAAAAGCCAACTGACATTTACTCCTGAGGTGCTGACCTGTTTCACCCTCGACAACCACTGTGATTATTATTATTTCACCCTGCTGGTCATCTATGAACATTTGAACATCTTCGCCATGTTCTGTTATAATCTCCACCTGTTTGGGATTTTAGGCTGGGTTTCTGTACAGCACTTTGAGATATCAAATGTGTGTCATCATTTGGTGAAGAACAAGAATAGGCTTTTGTAGGCAACAGTCCAAGCTATGTCTTCCAATGGTACGACTGCTGTTGTCATCCAAAGATTATCCAACTTCAATAAATACTTGGAGGTAAGGATGACAGCAGTGGTGTACTCTACGGCGATACGGATATCACTTATTATTGATATCTACACAGCGCATTGATGTGAATCACAATGCTGCACTCTCTTTTAGCTATTTGCGCCTTACGGATTGTGGTTGTTGTGGATGGCTGTTCGCAAATCTAAATGTGTATTTGAACCCAATAATGGTTGAGTTCAAGAAGTTTACGCTGCCTATCAATCATTGTTTTTGAAACCAGTGGACAGCCAGTGAAAAATGTGCTCTTGCAACAGCAGCACAGTGCGGATTCCAGCCTATGGAATAAAAGAGGGGCTTTTAATTCATGCTGATACATTTTTTAAAAATCCATAGGCTTAATGGACACATGTTCAAACTTGCACACTTTTCATAGACTGAAAAGGGACAATCTGTAATTGCTACATCCATTTTGGGACTTATATATCCATTGGTTCTTGAAGAATATAACTTGTAAAATGTCTCGAACTTAGTTCAACTGTCACACTTTATTAGAACCCAAAATATAAGCTTGTTTTTCTCCAATGTTTGTAAACAAACACTGTATAGCCTCATAACATGGTTAAAACAATCATTTTGATATCATGGATGGTCGGTCCTTGCATCCATAGCTCTGTCTATTAATTTGACAGTGGTTACATTTCTCCAGCCCCATCCCTCAGCTTTTTACCAAAACAGAGGCGGGGTGTCCATTTTGTTATTATTTCATCTGTGGATTTGCCCTTTAAACAGCTGCGTATTATAAAGATATCAAAGTGTCACCAACAAAAAAGGTAAACAATAGGCCTATAGCAAATGCAGCATATGGCGTTAATTTTTCACATGTAAATAGCACTTTTCAGTAGTGCTCAAAGCATGCCATTCCATGAGCGCAGCTTTTAATTTTTCAACTCGAATCAATGAGCCCAATCAGTCCTCCATGACAACAAAATCATAAACAACAGAGTAGGCTGGCTAATAAGGCCTTCGTTTTGGGGTTATGCTCAGGTAAAACAATTTGGCTAATCTATACTTCCATATTTCCAAGTCCTATTCCTGGACATCAAGGGGTATAACATCTATTGTAATGACTGGAATTTTTATATATCTTTACATTAAAAACCAAAGTCTAATTTAATTGTATTATTATATGTAGTAGAAAGCGATGGGTTAGAAGAAGCCTACATAACCAACCCATAAGGTAAAATGTAACATCAATATATGGCCAGCTATGTAAACTTTAAAATTGATTTATCCTGCAATAGATGTGGTTCAATTGGTAACATACATTTTTGTCGTATTCTAAAGCATCTTAAGGGGAAAGTAGTATAAAAGTAACTGAATGTAATCAGATTACGTTACTGAGTTTAGGTAATCCAAAAGTTACGTTACAGATAATTAGTAACTGTAATGGATTACACTTAGAAAGTAACCTGCTTACTGGGTACATAATGGGTACATCATTTAAAAGCATGTCTGACATGTATTGGGGTGCACAATCATGGATTGATTTAAAAACCAAGAGAAGAATCTTAAAATTAATTATAAAACTCACAGGCAGCCTGTGCAGAGACCTTAAAACCGGTGTAATGTGTGCTCTCCGTCTGGTCTTGGCCAGTACTCATGCTGCAGCATTCTGTATGTTTTGCAGTTGACCAATGGCTTTCTTGGGTAGACCAGACAGGAGAGCATTACAGTAGTCAAGCCTGCTTATAATAAAAGCGTAAATGAGTCTCTCTGTATCAGCCTGAGAGAGAAACAGCCCCACCATGGCAATGTTCCTCAGGTTGTAAAAAGTTATTTTGGTCACATTCCTAATGTGTGATTCAAAATTGAGTTCCGAATCTAAAATAACACCTATGTTTTTTTACCTGGTGTTTAATCTTTATTGAATTAAAAAGTGTGACCAGGTTCTCTCTGTGCTTTAGCTCCAACAATAAGTACCTCGTCTTGTCTTGATTTAGCTGGAGGAAGTTGTGTCATCCAAGTATTTACATCACTAACACAGTATAATCATTTATCCGTGGAGCTAAAATCCTCCGGTGTCACAGAAATGTAAAGTTGTGTATTGTTGTTGTGTTTCATGTGCTTTCTGATAACATATATAAACTGAACAGTACCCGACCCAAAATCAAACCTTGTGGTATGCCACAAGTTATGTTCACTATGCCACTAAGTTATGTTCACTAAGGGTGACAAAAAAAATATTGACTGATTAAATAGGTCCTAAACCAATATAGAACTGGATCGGAGAGGCTAACCCACCTCTCCAGTCTGTCCAGAAAGACATCATTGTCAACAGTGTCGAATGTATCACTTGGGTTTAGCTGATTTGGCTATTTCAGCTAAACCCATTTCTGACAGGTGTATAAAATTGAGCATACAGCCATGGAATCATGGACAAGCAAACATTCACTGTAGATTGGCCTTTACTGAAGAGATCAGTGACTTTCAACGGGGCACCGTCAGAAGATGCCACCTTTCCAACAAGTCAGTTTGTCAAATTTCTGCCCTGCTAGAGCTTCCCCGGTCAACTGTAAGTGCTGTTATTGTGAAGTGGAAACGTTTAGGAGCAACAACTCAGCCGCGAAGCGGTAGGCCACACAAGCTCACAGAACGGGACGCCGATGATCTGTCCTTGGTTGCAACACTCAGTACTGAGTTCCAAACTGTTTCTGGAAGCAACGTCAGCACAATAACTGTTCGTCGAGAGCTTCATGAAATGGGTTTCCATGGCCGAACAGCTGCACACAAGCCTAAGATCACCATGCGCAATGCCAAGTGTCGGCTGGAGAGGTGTAAAGCTTGCCACCTGCCCCAATGCATAGTGCCAACTGTAAAATTTGGTGGAGGAGGAATAATGGTCTGGGGCCCCCTAGTTCCAGTGAAGTGAAATCTTAACGCTACAGCATACAATGACATTCTAGACGATTCTGTGCTTCCAAGTTTGTGGCAACAGTTTGAAGAAGGCCCTTTCCTGTTTCAGCATGACAACGCCCCTGTGCACAAAGCAAAGTCCATACAGAAATTGTTTTTCGAGATCAGTGTGGAAGAACTTGACTGGCCTGCACAGAGCCCTAACCTCAACCCCATCGAAAACCTTTGGGATGAATTGAAATGGTACAGTACTCAGTAATATATTGTATTTTCCCCAAACATATGATTTTGTATTCAGGACAAAAAGTAAATTGCTTTGCAAAATGTTTTGCAGTATTACTTCAGCGCCTTGTTAAAATCAAATCAAATCAAATTTTATTTATCACATACACATGGTTAACAGATGTTAATGCTAGTGTAACGAAATGCTTGTGCTTCTAGTTCCGACCATGCAGTAATTTCTAACAAGTATTCTAACCTAACAATTTCACAACAACTACCTTATACACACACAAGTATAAAGGAATGAATAAGAATATGTGCATAAAAATATATGAATGAGTGATGGCCGAACGGCATAGGCAACATGCAGTAGATGGTATAGAGTACAGTATATACATATGCGATGAGTAATGTAGGGTAAACATTATATAAAGTGGCATTGTTTAAAGTGGCTAGTGATACATGTATTACCTCAATTTGTCCATTATTAAAGTGGCTAGAGTTGAGTCAGTATGTTGGCAGCAGCCACTCAATGTTAGTGATGACTGTTTAACAGTCTGATGGCCTTGAGATAGAAGCTGTTTTTCAGTCTCTCGGTCCCCGCTTTGATGCACCTGTACTGACCTCGCCTTCTGGATGATAGCGGGGTGAACAGGCAGTGGCTCGGGTGGTTGTTGTCCTTGATGATCTTTTTGGCCTTCCTGTGAAATCGGGTGGTGTAGGTGTCCTGGGGGGCAGGTAGTTTTCCCCCGGTGATGCGTTGTGCAGACCTCACTACCCTCTGGAGAGCCTTACGGTTATGGGCGGAGCAGTTGCCGTACCAGGCGGTGATACAGCCTGACAGGATGCTCTCGATTGTGCATCTGTAAAAGTTTGTGAGTGTTTTTGGTGACAAGCCAAATTTCTTCAGCCTCCTGAGGTTTAATAGGCGCTGCTTCGCCTTCTTCACCACGCTGTCTGTGTGGGTGGACCATTTCAGTTTGTCCGTTATGTGTATGCCAAGGAACTTAAAACTTTCCACCCTCTCCACTACTGTCCCGTCAATGTGGATAGGGGGCTGCTCCCTCTTCTGTTTCCTGAAGTCCACAATCATCTCCTTTGTTTTGTTGACATTGAGTGTGAGGTTATTTTCCAGACACCACACTCCATGGGCCCTCACCTCCTCCCTGTAGGCCATCTCGTCATTATTGGTAATCAAGCGTACCACTGTAGTGTCGTCTGCAAACTTGATGATTGAGTTGGAGGTGTGCATGGCCACGCAGTCGTGGGTGAACAGGGAGTACAGGAGAGTGCTGAGAAAGCACCCTTGTGGGGCCCCAGTGTTGTGGATCAGCGGGGTGGAGATGTTGTTACCTACCCTCACCACCTGGGGGCGGGCCGTCAGGAAGTCCAGGACCCAGTTGCACAGGACAGGGTCTCGAGCTTAATGACGAGTTTGGAGGGTACTATGGTGTTAAATGCTGAGCTGTAGTCAATTAACAGCATTCTTACATAGGAATTCCTCTTGTCCAGATGGGTTAGGGCAGTGTGCAGTGTAATTGCGATTGTGTCGTCTGTGGACCTATTGGGGCGGTAAGCAAATTGGAGTGGGTCTAGGGTGTCAGGTAGGGTGGAGGTGATATGGTCCTTGACTAGTCTCTCAAAGCACTTCATGATTACGGAAGTGAGTGCTACGGGGCAATAGTTATTTAGCTCAGTTACTGTAGCTTTCTTGGGAACAGGAACAATGGTGGCCCTCTTGAAGCATGTGGGAACAGCAGACTGGGATAAGGATTGATTGAATATGTCCGTAAACACACCAGCCCGCTGGTCTGCGCATGCTCTGAGGACGCGGCTGGGGATGCCGTCTGGGCTTGCAGCCTTGCGAGGTTTAACACGTTTAAGTGTTTTACTGACGTTGGCTGCAGTGAAGGAGAGCCCGCAGGTTTTGGTAGTAGGCCGTGTTGCAAACAGGATGCATATTGTGGAATATGTTTTATTCTGTAGTCTTCCTTCTTTTCACTCTGTCAATTAGACTAGTATTGTGGAGTAACTACAATGTTGTTGATCCATCCTCAATTTTCTCCTATCACAGCCATTAAACTCTTTTTTAAAGTCACCATTGGCCTCATAGTGAAATCCCTGAGCAGTTTCCTTCCTCTCCGGCAACTGAGTAAGGAAGGACGCCTGTCTCTTTGTATTAATACAACATCCAAAGTGTAATTAATAACTTCACTATGCTCAAAGGGATATCCAATGTCTTCTAAATTTTTAACCAATCTTTGCAAGGCATTGAAAATCCTCCCTGGTCTTTGTGGTTGATTCTATGTTTGATATTCACTGCTCAATCTGAGGGACCTTACAGATAATTACATGTGTGGCGTACAGAGATAAGATAGTCATTCAAAAATCATGTTAAACACTATTATTGTACACAGAGTGAGTCCATGCAACTTATGTGACTTGTTAAGCACATTTTTACTCCCAAAAGTATATAGGCTTGCCATAACAAAGGGGTTGAATACTTGACTCAAGACATTTCAGCTTTTCATTTATTTATTATTTGTAAAAAAATAAATCTAAAAACATAATTCACTTTAACATTATTTAACATTATATTGCATGTAGGCCAGTGAAAAACAATATATTTAATCTATTTTAAATTCAGGCTGTAACACAACAAAACGTGGAAAAAGTCAAGGGGTGTGAATACTTTCTGAAGGCACTGTTTGTCTTATATATCACACAGTGTCTGGATGCAATATTTTACTCAGGAATATTCAACACTGAAATCTTTTACTCTCGTAATTCCAAATGCATCTGTGGATGTTTTCTGCTGACAACAATCACAATTCATTGTCTTTAATGCAGGGTTTGACCTAAACATCAGAAGCTATCGAGTGGAATGGTTTCTTTCTATGTTCTAGAGTGGGATTGTTTTCTGCTGGTGTGTCCTTAGGTAGCTCTTCTCTAAGAACATCTTCCTGCAGTGTGTACAGGCTTCTCTCCCCTGTGGACCTTCAGGCTCATGTTCAGCTGGTGATGTCGGGAGAATCCACCCTCTGGTGCCTCTTCAAGTGGTCCTGGCGGGAGAATCTCTTATCACACTGGGTACAGCTGAAGGGATTCTCCCCTGTGTGGACCCTCTGGTGGAACTCCACCTTCTGGAGGCAGCCAAAGCCTTTGTTACAGAACATGCAGAGGAACCGTTTCTCTTTACTATTGCCTGATGTGGCTCCCCCTCCCCGTGATTTGGCCCTTGAGTTCAATACCTGATCGAAAAGGACGTTTGAATCGGAACGCCCCATCGATGAGGAAACTGGGTCGCAGTCCCTGAGCATGTGGAAAGGGGAGTGGGTTGTGAATATTTGGATTTGTCTCTAAACTTTCCCTGTAATCTAAGAAATCTCTGCATTCCATGTAGGAGGAATGTCGCCTTCCCTGCCCTTTCCTATCTAGGCACCCTTCAGAGTATACACTACTACTGTACAGGTTCCAATTCCCTCTAGACAGATCAGTCTGTGTCTAAACCCAAGGATATGTTGCCAGGGTCCATCTCTGTAGCATAAGAACAAGATGGATAATGGCTGCCAATGTCTAATGCATCACTATCCCCACAGGAATTAACTGTCCTCTGGCTCTGCTGAAATACCTGTAAATACTCTGAGCCAGGATCAGACCCAGCCTCTCTGGGTCTGATTTGTGGGAAGATCTGGTGTGTAAGAGCCTTTGTGTTACAGTTAAAGTCTTGGTGTACGTCTCTGACATGAGGACGGTGTTCGCCGTTCCACTGACGTTGTGCTGGGTCCTGGTCTGGGGCATGGTGACGGTGGGGAGGTCCTCCATGGCTACAGGGGGCATCACTCCAGCCGCTGCTCTAGTCAATGTCTCTGTTGTGTCTTAGGTCCTCACCTTCAGTCCTCTCCTGCTTGAACCCAGGACCTGCAGCCTCTGCAGATTGACACGAGAGGTTATTATCTGTACATGATTTGAATTGGATGACAATGTCACTGGGAAGTCTCACAAGTACCCCTATGGCTGATAAATAAGGATGAACACGTAAGAAAATTAATAGCTGAGGGGAGCCTTTTTGAAATAAACAAGCCACATTTGATGTACAATAATTTTCTATGTTACACTATGACACCAACCTCTATCACGATAACATGCTAGGTTGAGGTTCCACAACCCTCATCTATAGATATGGGTTGGTCATCTCTCCACATGCTGTGTCGCGCTGGCTTCACAAAGCTCCTGTAGCCTCAAGTGAGATGTCCTTCACCTAAAAAGGTTATTGGGGGGAAAGGAGGTGGTTCAATAATGTACTGTCCACGTAGCGTCGATTTTGACTAGGTAGGATGCAGCTAATGTCAGAAGTCACTTTTCGTATCAGGTTAGAGGACTTTAAGCAGCTTTGGATACTTAACGTAGCAGGTTACTATAATAATTAGGTTAATGTTAGGAAAAGTATTAGCTGAAATTTCAAAAGTCTCACTGACGAAACTTTTGACATTAGCGGCATGACATGCCTTCTAGACATGACCCACGGCATCGGCCTTCTGAAAAATGTACCTCTTGTCATTCATCTGTATCGGTCGACGATCTTGACTCTACTGGGACGACTGGCGAGGACGCGCTCTCGTGCCACCTTCATTTCCAGTAGCTGTAGTTTCCGCCGCAATCATGTTTTCTTTCTGGCTTTGAGTTATTTCCAAACTAAACACTGCATAGTCGTCGTCTACGAATTTACAGATCTCAGCCACGGCTGAATTCGGTAGCAGCTCCATGATGGAGGCTATTTGAGTGTGAAAATCCATACAGTTAGCCAACGTTACCTAGATAACATCAAGTAAGTTCGGACTCCAACGCGATTTAAATTCTACATGGAGTGATGTGCAGTTTTGAGTTCCAGGATGTTAATAAAAGTCTAAATATCAACACAAATGCAACGTGGAAATTGTTATTGGTCATTGTTTACACAGATGTTATTGGTTGGCGGATAAATAAAAAGTCTATGCGCGCTGTTCTTTGAAATACGGTATTGTTTATTACGTTACACATCAAACCTATTCATGGGCCTTCCCGCATTTGAGGGAGAAAAAAAAGTATCGTCCGTGAACCGGAAACCGATAAGTGGTCTTCTTCTTTGAGGTTTAACCACGGTTGGCATCAAATACATGTTGCATTGCCGCCACCTACTAGACTGGAGGACAACTCACTTATACAGTTCGACAAAAACAACAACACTGAGTTACACATGGGATAAACAAACGTACAGTCAATAACACAATAGAAAAATGAAAGGATGGGACACCACCACTTAACACACCCTGTAACTCTTCTGATGTCAAATCTCGCACACACAACTACCTCTCTGCAGCTGCCACCACAACCTGAATTTGAGACTTACGTTCCATCCCTGCAGTACAGCTGATAATCATTGCTATAAATGCAAAAAAACAACAACATATTACTGAAACATATCACTTGTTGGTTTATTCTTCTGTACTGGTACAGATCCACTATTCACACCACTGCTCTCAGGACCCCCCACTCTAACCTTGGAAACCTCAACCTGCCTCTCTCGCACGGGACATTTCTGATCTGATTTTAGCCTACTTGGTAAATATTTTCTTCTTCTTGAACTGCACTGTTGCTTAAGGGCTTATAAGTCAGCATTTCACGGTAAAGTCTACCTCTGTTGTATTTGGCGCATGTGGCAAATAAAGTTTGATTTGATGGGCACCGCTACAATTAACACATACCACTACTTTCCCCAATGCTACACATTCCTTTGTCTCATGCCCTTCTGCACACTTCTCACACCTAGGATCCTCCCTCCTACACACTGCTGCCACATGCCCATAAGCTTGACACCTGTAACAACGTAATGTATTCGGCACAAAAGCTTGTACAGGATAGCTTATATATCCTAACATCACTTTGTCGGCTAAAGACAACATCAAAACTCAAAAGAACAGACAATGACTCTTCTGTTTCATCACTCAAGCCACCCTGTCTGGGCATCTTCCCCTTCAGTTGGTCAACTTTTACATTTATTGCTACCCCAGTAATCACTCCTTTCAATGGTGCCCTTTTCTTGAGAGCAAAACAATTCAATTCATTTCTTGCCCCCATTTGTTTAACTTGGAGCGCCTTCTCCCTCTGACCAGCAGAAACACAAACAATTATCACAAGACCACTTCTGGTTACCCTCATCGATTCCACAGCACCCAACTCTATTTTCACCCACCCTGAAACGGCAAATGGATCAGCCAAAAGGCAAGGGTCCACTTTTCCCAAAAACTTCACTCCTACTGTAACAGACTCATCTTTATCTATCCTGACCCTAAGTGCAAGCCTCGGGCTCAGAGTACTTCACCACACCTACCACCTCTGATACTTTGACCTCATTTCTCCTCCTGTCTTCAGCTCTCTGCTTACACTTTCTACAATTCTTCTTTAACAAACCATCCCTTTTTTCTGCCATTTTTAACCGACTCAAGCTCACCGTATTCCTCCCTCTCTCTCTTAGACCTCCTCTGTCTCTCTTTTTCCCTCCATTCCTCCTCCTACGTCTCCTTATGATAATACTGCACTTCTTCTGACATAGATGTTGTTCTTGCCTTGTGCCTTGTCAAGGGACACCATTTAACCGGCTGTCACAATCTCCGGACAATCAGCACGAACCCCTCGGGATGTAGCGCTCAACAGTGTATCCCACTTATAAAGCAGCTGCTTCGTCTTGATGTTATTCTTTATCAAAGCTACGCAACGCTTTTCCATTTCAAACAAGCGCGCCCTTCCAACCACCATCCACCCGGGTGCGCCTTACGTCCTAGGATAAGTGGTCGAGGACATATGAATTCGTTAGTAGTCGGAAGGAAGTGTCCTCCCCTCCTTGATAGTCTTTTTGAAATCTACCATGCAACCTTTGAATCAGCTTTTGTTTTGTTGGTGGAGAAAAGCATGCAGATGTTTAAAAACAAATGTGCTACTTATGTTTTATCTTGCACAACTAACTTAATTATCACTTTACACATTTATTTTGGGATCCAGCCCTAAACATTATTTGCCTCATGATCCGCGAATACGGAGAAGCAGTCTCATTTCATTCAAGCGCATTTTCGTCCACATTACCTCTCCTCGATTACCTTTGAACTTATTAAAAAGGAGGCCGGAGGAGAGAGGACACAGGATTTGCTCAAAACCAATTGAGAAAAGGCCATGATCAGTATCTTTCATGCTCAGAGCAGACTTGTATAGAACAATTACCGTGAATGACCTAAAGAGAATGGTTGGCTAGATCCAATCGGTGGCAAGGATAGACACTTATAGGTTCGAAGGATGCCAAGGAGACTAAGTTGAATTTTAATTCTAAATGATAAACAAGCAAATACAAAATCAATACATGAAAGGATAACATGATTTCTCATTCATTAACAGATTTGCTCACCTACAGTGGGGCAAAAATGTATTTAGTCAGCCACCAATTGTGCAAGTTCTCCCACTTAAAAAGATGAGAGGCCTGTAATTTTCATCATAGGTACACTTCAACTATGACAGACAAAATGAGAAAAAAAATCCAGAACATCACATTGTAGGATTTTTTATGAATTTATTTGCAAATTATGGTGGAAAATAAGTATTTGGTCAATAACAAAAGTTTATCTCAATACTTTGTTATATACCCTTTGTTGGCAATGACAGAGGTCAAACGTTTTCTGTAATTCTTCACAAGGTTTTCACACACTGTTGCTGGTATTTTGGCCCATTCCTCCATGCAGATCTCCTCTAGAGCAGTGATGTTTTGGGGCTGTTGCTGGGCAACACGGACTTTCAACTCCCTCTAAAGATTTTGTTATGGGGTTGAGATCTGGAGACTGGCTAGGCCACTCCAGGACCTTGAAATGCTTCTTACGAAGCCACTCCTTCATTGCCCGGGCGGTGTGTTTGGGATCATTGTCATGCTGAAAGACCTAGCCACGTTTCATCTTCAATGCCCTTGCTGATGGAAGGAGGTTTTCACTCAAACTCTCACAATACATGGCCCCATTCATTCTTTCCTTTACACGGATCAGTCGTCCTGGTCCCTTTGCAGAAAAACAGCCCCAAAGCATGATGTTTCCACCCCCATGTTTCTAAGTAGGTATGGTGTTCTTTGGATGCAACTCAGCATTCTTTGTCGTCCAAACACAACGAGTTGAGTTTTTACCAAAAAGTTCTATTTTAGTTTCATCTGACCATATGACATTCTCCCAATCTTCTTCTGGATCATCCAAATGCTCTCTAGCAAACTTCAGACGGGCCTGGACATGTACTGGCTTAAGCAGGGGGACACGTCTGGCACTGCAGGATTTGAGTCCCTGGCGGTGTAGTGTGTTACTGATGGTAGGCTTTGTTACTTTGGTCCCAGCTCTCTGCAGGTCATTCACTAGGTCCCCCCGTGTGGTTCTGGGATTTTTGCTCACCGTTCTTGTGATCATTTTGACCCCACGGGGTGAGATCTTGCGTGGAGCCCCAGATCGAGGGAGATTATCAGTGGTCTTGTATGTCTTCCATTTCCTAATAATTGCTCCCACAGTTGATTTCTTCAAACCAAGCTGCTTACTTATTGCAGATTCAGTCTTCCCAGCCTGGTGCAGGTCTACAATTTTGTTTCTGGTGTCCTTTGACAGCTCTTGGGTCTTGGCCATAGTGGAGTTTGGAGTGTGACTGTTTGAGGTTGTGGACAGGTGTCTTCTTTACTGATAACAAGTTCAAACAGGTGCCATTAATACAGGTAACGAGTGGAGGACAGAGGAGCCCCTTAAATAAGAAGTTACAGGTCTGTGAGAGCCAGAAATCTTGCTTGTTTGTAGGTGACCAAATACTTATTTTCCACCATAATTTGCAAATAAATTCATAAAAAATCCTACAATGTGATTTTCTGGATTTTTTTTCTCATTTTGTCTGTCATAGTTGAAGAGTACCTATGATGAAAATTACAGGCCTCTCATCCTTTTAAGTGGGAGAACTTGCACAATTGGTGGCTGACTAAATACTTTTTTGCCCCACTGTATTTCTTTGTACAAAACAAACTATTGTTCAATCCTGGTAGTTAATTGCACTCGCCTGGTGTCCTAGGTCTGAATTAGTCCCTTATTAGGAAAAGATGAAGACCAGAAGGGTTTTGGCCCTCCAAGACTGACATTGAACAGCGCTGAAGGATTTAGTAATCCAAAAAACCCTCTAACCCCAAGACACTTCACATGATAACCATGTCAGCTAAATAATGGTTCCCAGATATCCTGTGTACATCTCAAGCCACACTACTATGATTTCTCCCCATTGTGAACACTTCTATGTTTGATAAGGTTACTCTGGAAGGAGAAGCTCTTGTAACACAGCTTGCACATAAATGGCCTCTCCTTGGTGTGAACAGTCTGGTGCTGCTTCACATAGTTTGCATGAGCGAAGCGCTTCCCACATGTGGGGCAGGCGTACGGCTTGTCTGCGTCCGTCTTAATGCTCGGCCTCCCACGTTGTGACCCAATGACACCAGATGAGGTGGAAGCAGGAGCCAATTTAGAGCTACCTCCTTGACCTCTAGCCATTGTTTGGGTGTTGTTGTGTGCTATGTTATAGGCTAGGTACCTCTCATGGTGACCGCTCATCCTGACCCTGTCTGCATTCGTGGGGTTACCACGAGGCAGCTGAGGAAGGCTAGACCCAGGTCCAGGCCTTCTATGAACCCAGTCACCAGGCATTAGACGAGAACCTGAAGGAGACAGACTTCCTGATCGACTACTGCCAGGGGGGTCTACCACCACTCTCTGTGAAAGCTGAAGCCCAGTGTGACCTGCTCTGTTCATCATGGATACTGTGGCGTTTGTATCATAGACCCTCCTGTTCCTATCTCTATCAGCCCCAGGCCCTACTCCATCCCTGCACTGAGACTGTGAAGAGAAGGGTCTGGGCTGCAGACTGGATCCCTGACTGGAGCCTCTGTCTCTCTGATGACCACCAGGACTGAGGTTGTTCAGTCCACCTGTCCACTGGTTGTGTTCTGTGTGGTGGTGGAGTCTCTTAACCTCACGTTTGGGTCCTGGTTCCGACTCAGAAAGGAAGAGTGAAGGCTCCTGGTCCAGGATCCTGATCCGGAGCCAGGGTTTGTGATCAGCCTCTTCAGAGGTCCACTCTCTCCCACCAGTAACACTGGATATCAGCAGGTCTTCTTCGACTGCAGACTGCAAAAAAAGATTGTGCAGAAAAGTGTAAAGGTTTATATAATAAACTCTGCTGTACACACAGAAACATTACATGATATTATAAACTGTTAACCACAGTCAAGCCCATCTCTAATACTGTGATATAAGTACCTAACAATATGGAGCCATTGGAGTTTATTATTAAAACAATTGCATATGTGTTGATTTAAGAATGAAGTATGTTTTGGTTCGACTGAGATAAGGGAAACTCAGTCCCTAAAAATACAAATAAAAAATCAAGTCAGCAGTGTCAATTTTGGATTTCATTTCAACAAAATAGCCATATGCTCACATTACTTCAACGTTAAGTACTTTTATCGCACAAAACGATACGTGACAAGTAAAATATACATTGCTCAAAAAAATAAAGGGAACACTAAAATAACACATCCTAGATCTGAATGAATGAAATATTCTTATTGAATACTTTTTTCTTTACATAGTTGAATGTGCTGACAACAAAATCACACAAAAATGATCAATGGAAATCAAATTTATCAACCCATGGAGGTCTGGATTTGGAGTCACACTCAAAATTAAAGTGGAAAACCACACTACAGGCTGATCCAACTTTGATGTAATGTCCTTAAAACAAGTCCAAATGAGGCTCAGTAGTGTGTGTGGCCTCCACGTGCCTGTATGACCTCCCTACAACGCCTGGGCATGCTCCTGATGAGGTGGCATATGGTCTCCTGAGGGATCTCCTCCCAGACCTGGACTAAAGCATCCGCCAACTCCTGGACAGTCTGTGGTGCAACGTGGCGTTGGTGGATGGAGCGAGACATGATGTCCCAGATGTGCTCAATTGGATTCAGGTCTGGGGAACGGGCGGGCCAGTCCATAGCATCAATGCCTTCCTCTTGCAGGAACTGCTGACACACTCCAGCCACATGAGGTCTAGCATTGTCTTGCATTAGGAGGAACCCAGGGCCAACCGCACCAGCATATGGTCTCACAAGGGGTCTGAGGATCTCATCTCGGTACCTAATGGCAGTCAGGCTACCTCTGGCGAGCACATGGAGGGCTGTGCGGCCCCCCCACACCATGACTGACCCACCGCCAAACCGGTCATGTTGGAGGATGTTGCAGGCAGCAGAACGTTCTCCACGGCGTCTCCAGACTCTGTCACGTCTGTCACATGTGCTCAGTGTGAACCTGCTTTCATCTGTGAAGAGCACAGGGCACCAGTGGCGAATTTGCCAATATTATTTCTCTGGCAAATGCCAAACGTCCTGCACGGTGTAAGCACAACCCCCACCTGTGGACGTCGGGCCCTCATACCACCCTCATGGAGTCTGTTTCTGAACGTTTGAGCAGACACATGCACATTTGTGGCCTGCTGAAGGTCATTTTGCAGGGCTCTGGCAGTGCTCCTCCTTGCACAAAGGCGGAGGTAGCGGTCCTGCTGCAGGGTTGTCATCATCTCCTGATATACTGGCCTGTCTCCTGGTAGCGCCTCAATGCTCTGGACACTACGCTGACAGAGACAGCAAACCTTCTTGCCACAGCTCGCATTGATGTTCCATTCTGGATGAGCTGCACTACCTGAGCCACTTGTGTGGCTTGTAGACTCCGTCTCATGCTACCACTAGAGTGAAAGCACCGCCAGCATTCAAAAGTGACCAAAACATCAGCCAGGAAGCACAGGAATTGAGAAGGGGTCTGTGGTCACCACCTGCAGAACCACTCCTTTATTGGGGGTGTCTTGCTAATTGCCTATAATTTCCACCTGTTGTCTATTCCATTTGCACAACAGCATGTCAAATTTATTGTCAATCAGTGTTGCTTCCTAAGTGGACAGTTTGATTTCACAGAAGTGTGATTGACTTGGAGTTACATTGTGTTGTTTAAGTGTTCCCTTTATTTTTTTGAGCAGTGTATTTTCTCACTGTGTTAATGTGACCAGGTAGAAGTTTGGGGTCAGACCCTGCCCTAGCTGGTACGGGAAGGTTAAAGGTAAACAGTATGGCAGACGGCAGTCTCTCTTACTTGGTCAACACTGTCCACGCTTTGCTAACAGCGGGTTGTTCAAGCAGTGTTGCGTGCAGTTAGACAAGAGCTACAACCGAGAGACGGGGATATAGTGTTTGTGTGAGAACCTGCGTTGCTGTGTTGAAGAACTGTTTTGGACATTACATTGACTATTTTTAATGTAAATGAAATAAATGGCATGCGCCATTTCTCTCAAAAGGGAAGACAGATAGCAAGTGTGTGTAACCAGCCCTTTTGAGTCCTTCCGTGTGGGTTACAGATAAGAAACGATATGTTACTTCTGCTGATTGTATTGATTTCTGTAAAAGCTCACTGGTAGGGATTGTCAACCGTTTGTCTGCCGACAGTGCCTCTGAACAGTGTCGACAGTCAATTATATTTTGTATTCACACAGCAAAGACCTTGATGTCGCCTGCCACTCAGCCTTGTTACAATTCTCCAAATCAGAAGGTGGCAGTAGCATTGCTTGGTAACGGATGTCCCGTCTGTGTTAAGTTATGGTCTAGATTCCAATGTTTGCTAACTAGCTGTGCTAATGTTGATGTTTGTTGTTTGTTGTAGAAAGCCCTTGTTGATACTAGCCGGACGGCCACAACTAGATAACTACCTCGTAAAATATATATATATTTTTTATTCACTCTCCATAATCCCATACTACCAGTACCAGCCCATGGCCAAATGTTTAAATATCTAGTTAACGTTAGCATATTCGCAAGCTAGCACAACATGGCTAGCTAAGGACACTGCACTAACACAGGCAGCTGTTTCATGGAAACTAATCCATTGTGATTGAATTATGTCAATACTGGCTACATCACGCAAAGCTGCCACAACTGTCAGTGAGAGTGTCCATGGATTGAGTCTTTGAATGAAGAGATTGAGATACAACTGTCCTGTTTGAGTGTTTTTCTGCAGCGAACTGATAAGACGAGCGACCCAGGGATGTGTGTGCTTTGGGGGACCTTTAACAGAATGTGACTGGCAGAACGGGCGTTGTATGTGGAGAATGAGACCTGCAGTAGATATCTCAGATAGGGGGGAGTGAGGCCTAAGAGGGTTTTATAAATAAGCATAAACCGCATTGCGTCTGTGCACTTAGCCAGCTACCATCCTATAGCTTACATTGCATATGAAGTCTGGCTCATGACATTTAACCATGGATGTACAGAGAATGTGCCATATTTTCTTCCCCCTTTTGTTGTCACACATTTTAGCTCCCCCAGTTCGTGCTCTCGGATTGGCTCAAAGTCAAGTTGTTGGCCAATGACAAGCATCACAATTTTACAAGTAGAAACCGCAGGTTCGTCGCTACCGGGTCGGCATACAGCAGGTAACGCTTTTGTTCTAGCAAGAGGAGGAAAGGCCTCCCACTGTGATAAGTACCCATCGGAAGTATTCTCAGTGCGTTTCATGCTTAACCAATTGCATTTTCATCTTTAAATCATGCATTGTAGCCATGCTGTATTTCTTACATTGTGTTCTGTTTTTGGTTTCAGATTTGGCCTTTGTCAGTTTCTTAGACCTGAATAACTAACTATATGAGCTATAATAGAGTGACTAGAACTCTATATGAATGAAGCATTTTACCTAAATCATGTGAACCTGATTTGCTCTTCTGTCATAATAAACTATTTTTCTAAGAAGGGAAACTAGTCTGTGCCTCTAAACGAGGGACAACCTGAGTACATTCTTGATATTACGTAAACCTTTCTGTACCTTTGCTTTAATAAAATACAATTTAGAATCCTTTGGAAAATATTTAACATTATACACATCTTTATGTCATCTTTACTTTATGTCAAGTAAAAATGACACTTAATAAGTGAAGCATTCTTACAGACACAATCACACCAACTCTACCTCATCATACACATTCTTACCTCAGTTCACCTCATCCAGTTCCCTATACATCCACAAGCAACAGAATTAACTACAAAGTAACTAGTACTACATTACTATACATGGGCCGTGTGCATTTTCTGCTGGTGTATCCTGAGGTAGCTCCTCTCTGAGAACCTCTTCCCGCAGTGTGAACAGCCCCTCTCCCGTGTGGACCTTCGGTTGCTTCTTCAGCTGGTGCTGGCAGGAGAACCTCTTCGCACACTGGGGTGCAGCTGTAGGATTTCTCCCCTGCCACATCAGGACGAGTGTGAAACACTGGCAGCTGAAAGGTTTAGCCCCCGTGTGCATCCCCTGGTGGATCTCCACCTGTTTGGGGAAACCGAAGGCTTTCCCACAGAATGAACACGCTTCTCTTTGCCACCGGATCTACTGATAGCGTCTCTACTACTGTCATTTGTCAATGGGCTTGTGTAGCCATTTAGTGTTGAGGCACTAGCATTGTCTGAGGTCTGGTTTAACATTAGGAGAGTGTGAGGAGGATGAAGGCCAGGGAGTGTCTGTGTTGTCACAGGATCCATGTTCCAGTTGATATATCCTATAGAAGGCAGGTTGAAGGCAGCACCTGTTAGGGGGTTAACCTGAGGCCCCATCTGTCTCTCTGAATCACAACTATAGGAGCAGGACGGAGCATCGCTAGCCGAGTCTGTATCTGTTCCCTCCTGCTGCATATGTACACCTCCTCGTCCCCGCAGACCAAATCTACACCTCGCCCTTGTCTCAATCAGTCTGTTGTCATGGAGTCTAAGATCGGTTGTTGTTTTGTGTTTGACTGTCTGTTTCTGGTTGTGGTTAACAGTGTTGTTCCCCAGCCCAGAGTTGAGGACACTGTCCTCATCCACTGACCTCCACTATGTCGCCTCTGGTCCTGACCTGCTCAGTGACGTCGTCCTCTGGGCTCTTGGCTGCACCCGTCTGGGAATCCAAGCTGGCCGCCCAGTCTCCTCTACTAGCCTCCAACCAACCACCTGCAGGAAGAGGTTAGAAAATACACTTTACAAACATGACAGGGAAAACTCACTTTATTTTGGTCAATTAACTGGTCAAGTTCAGACATTATAATGTGTTTTTGATTTAATTTTATGAATGAGGAGAGCCAGGCGCATCGCTATTCCTTTTGAAAATCTATTACTGTATGTAGACTATATGCATTGTTTTATATCAGTTTTTTAAATTGAACCTTTATTTAACTAGGCAACGTCAGTTAAGAACAAATTCTTATTTACAATGACGGCCTGGGAACAGTGGGTAAACCTGCCTTGTTCAGGGGGAGAACGACAGATGTTTATCTTGTCAGCTCAGGGATTCGATCCACCAACCTTTCGGTTACTGGCCCAACGCTCTAACCACTAGGCTATCTGCCGCCCAGATAGTGAGAAGATCCCTCCAGCACTGATGAGGGATGAGCTTTGCATAGAAGCGATGCCACCTGCCGGAAAACAATGTGCTATATGTATTTCTCCCTTACCTTGCTCCCCCATATTTAGTCCACTCTGCAGGTTAATGCTCTCTGGTCCGTCTTCTATTGTCTCCTCTTTGACTTGCAGCAGATCAAGCTTCCCATCCTCCATGTCTACTGACTGTAAGAGATACAGAGTGAGAGGATGTTGGATCAAGACATCTGATATGAGCATCCTGCTTTGGAGCATCTTCTGATTGGGCAATGAGGGATTGATATGAGTACTATGCAACTTTTAGTTAATTTGATACGATGCAAACGTATTAATTGATTTGATTAATTTACTCTTTAATGGTTTGATAATTCAAAGGCATAGTCGCACATAATTCATAAAGACCCGGCCCCGTACCCACAAAGAGTGCTGATCTAGGATCTTTCCATATAGTCTTATTCATTATGATCTACAAGGCAAAACTGATCCTAGACCAGTCCTCCTACACTAAGAGTCTTTGTGGATTCGGGCCCTGACCTAATATAATTCAGACAGTAGTTTACAGTGGGCTCACCTCAGGAAGACTGTGTGTGGTCCTGTGCTGCTCAGCTGGTTCCTCTGTGGGTTCAGGAGGAGGTGTAGTCTGGTTGTCCTCCATGACCATGGTCCCCTCAGGGTTCCCCAGACCCTCCTCACACCCCTCCTCCTTCACCAGCAGCACCTCTGGACCCTCCTCTTCCTGGAAGAGACAGGTGATACAGATTACACAGACATACACTCCCTCAGGTAAGTACACACAGATTAACACACTTTCAACATGGAGTGTTTATCCCTCCCCACTACGTTTGAGTCCTATACTGTAGTTAGTGACTTCATTGTTGTTAAACCCATCATGGTGGACATAAATATGATGTGGGCAAAAATAAGTCAGCTATGATAAGTCAAAAGTCATCAGACAAATCTGACTAAACTATTTTGACGTGTACAGTAGGTGTTTGTTAGTGTGTGGGTATGTGTAGCTATATTTAGTGTATATTGGTTATAAAGCACTGTCGTGTGTATGCAGAATAGGGTGAGATCAGATGTGATGTATACTAAAGAGTCTCAAGGAAAGTCTTGGAATGAAAAGTCCCATTTTGTGTTTATTAAACAAACAAGTGTTAAATACACCATATGAAAACCACACATACACGTTTGAACAAAAAAATCTGCATGAAGTTGATGAACTGCATTCTTTTTCTCATTAAAGGTATTCTGGGATAAAAAGTAGTTGAATGGAAGTAATGTAATATGCATTTCAAATCAAATCAAATCAAATTTATTTATATAGCCCTTCGTACATCAGCTGATATCTCAAAGTGCTGTACAGAAATTTGTGAACATCATATAGTCTACACAGTACACACACAATATGTAACATACTTTTTATGCTATACTGTTTGTCATTTTACCTTTACATGTTTATGTCATTTAGCAGACACTCTTATCCAGAGCGACTTACAGGAGAAATTAGAAATTGCTCAAGGGCAGAGACAGATTTCACACCTAGTCTACTCAGGGAATCGAACCAGCCACCTTTCGGTTACTGGCCCAAAGCGTTTAACCGCCAGGCTACCTGCTGCCCTCTAAATATGACTTATATATTCCACAATGTCTGGGCCTTGCATTTCAACACACTTAGTTGTTGTGGAAATTGACCCACTACTGCGGTTTACTTTGTGCATCTACAGTGCCTTTGGAAAGTATTCAGACCCCTTGATCTTTTCCACATTTTGTTAAGTCACAGCCTTATTCTAAAATGGACTAAATAAATACAAATTCTCAGTAATCTACAAATAATACCCCCTAATGACAATGTTTTTAAATAATACCTTACTTACATTAGTATTCAGACTATTTGCTATGAGACTCAAAATTGAGCTCAGGTGCATCCTGTTTCCATTGATCATCTTTGAGATGTTTCTACAACTTGATTGGAGTCCACCTGTAGTAAATGCAATTGATTGGACATGATTTGGAAAGGCACAGACCTGTCTATATAAGGTTCCACAGTTGACAGTGCATATCAGAACAAAAAACAAGCCATAGAGCTCCGAGACAGGCACAGATCTGGGGAAGAGTACCAAAAAATGTCTACAGCATTGAAGGTCCCCCAAGAACACAGTGGCCTCCATCATTATTAAATGGAAGAAGTTTGGAACCATCAAGACTCTTCCTAGGCCTGGACGCCCGGCCAAACTGAACAATCGGTGGGGGAGGGCCTTGGTCAGGGAGGTGACCAAGAACCCGATGGTCACTCTGACAGAGCTCCAGAGTTCCTCTGTGGAGATGGTTGTCCATCTGGAAGGTTCTCCCATCTCTGCAGCACTCCACCAATCAGGCCTTTATGATAGAGTGGCCAGACGGAAGCCACTCCTTAGTAAAAGGCACATGACAGCCCGCTTGGAGTTTGCCAAAAGGCACCTAAAGACTGTCAGACCATGAGAAACAAAGATTCTCTGGTCTGATGAAACCAAGACTCAACTCTTTGGCCTGAATGCCAAGTGTCATGTCTGGAGGAGACTTGGCACCATCCCTACGGTGAAGCATGGTGGTGGCAGCATCATATTGTGTTGTTCTTTTTTCAGCGGCTGGGACTGGGAGACTAGTCAGGATCAAGGCAAAGATGAATGGAGCAAAGTACAGAGAGGTTCTTGATGAAAACCTGCTCCAGAGCGGAAGGTTCACCTTCCAACAGTACAAGTCTCTGAATGTCTGAGTGGCCCAGCCAGAGCCCGGACTTGAACCCGATCGAACATCTCTGTAGAGAACTGAAAATAGCTGTGCAGCAACACTCCCCATCCAACCTGACAGAGCTTGAGGGGATCTGCAGAGAAGAATGGAAGAACTCCCAAAATACAGGTGTGGCAAGCTTGTAGGGTCATACCCAGACTTGACGCTGTAATTGCTGCCAAAGGTGCTTCAACAAAGTACTAAGTAAAGAGTCTGAATACTTATGTAAATGTAAATGTCATTTTTGTTTTTATTTGTAATAAATTAGCAAAAATGTCTAAACCTGTTTTTGCTTTGTCATTATGGGGTATTGTGTGTAGATTGATGAGGGGGAAAAAACAATTTAATCAATTTCAGAATAAGGCTGTAACCTAAATTTTTTGGGGAAAAAGTCAAGGGGTCTGAATACTTTCCGAAGGCACTGTACATCATCTTGCCGAGTCTACCTTTAATACAGGGTTTGATCTAAACGTCAGAAGCTATTGAGTGGAATGATTACTATCTATGTTATAGAGTGGAATGGTTTTTCTGCAGGTGTATCTTGAGGTAGCTCCTCTCTGAAAACCTCTTCCCACAGTGCGTACAGGCAAACGGCCTCTCTCCCGTGTGGATCTTCAGGTGCATCTTCAGATGGTCCTGGCGGGAGAACCTCTTCTCACACTGGGGACAGTTGTAGGGTTTCTCCCCTGTGTGGACCCTCTGGTGCCTCTTCAGGGTGCCAGCTTCGGTGAAGCGCATGTGACACTGGGTACAGCTGAACCGTTTCTCTTTACTATTGCCTGATGTGGCCCTCCCTCCCTGAGCCTGGGCTCTAGCCCTGTCATTTGAGTTCAAAACCTGATGGAAAAGGACGTGGCTATGCAAATCGGAAGGGCCCATTGATGTGGACACTGGGTCGTGATCCCTGAACAAGTGTAAAGGAGAGTGGGTCGTGACATTTGGATTTGTCTCTAAGCTTTCCCTGTAATCTAAGAAATCTCTGCCCTGTGAGTGTCCATCTCCTAGGTTACCATCTGCATTCCATGTGGGAGGAACATCACCCTCCAATTTCATAGTCACTTCATCAACGACTAGACCCTCCCCTTTCTTATCAAGGCACCCTTCAGAGTATACACTACTACTGTAACGGTTCCAGTCCCCTCTAGACAGATCAGTCTGTATCTCTAAACCCAAGGGCATGTTGCCAGGGTCTAGCTCTGTAGAGTAAGAACACGACGGATCATCACTGCCAGTGTCTAAAGATTCACCAAGCCCACTTGAATGAACCATCCTCTGGCTTTGGTGAAATACAGGTAAATAGTCTGAGCTGGGGGCAGGAGGAACCCCCAGTCTCCGCGCCCCCAGTCTCTCTGGTTCTGATCTGTGGTCAGATCCTGTGTGTAAGAGCCTGTGTGTTTCAGTTAAAGTCTTGGTGTCTGTCGCTGACTTGAGAACGGCGTTCTGCGTTCCACTGACCTCCGTGATGCTGTGTCGGGTCCTGGGCTGTGCTGGGGCGGTGGTGGGGTTCTCCGTGGCTACAGGGGGCGCTTCAGACCCTCCAGTCTGGTTGTCTCTGCTGTGCCGTGGGTCCTTCTCTCCTTCAGTCCTCTCCTGCTTGACTCCAGAACCTGCAGCCTCTGCAGCTGCAGACTGACAAGAAAAGAGGAGGTTATTATCGGTACAACGGTTGAATTGGATAAGAATGTCGTAAGGAAGTCTCATAAACTCCCATATGGCAGATAAATGAGGACGTACATGTAAGCAAGTGAATAGCTGGGGACACATTTGATTTACAAAGTAACTGTCATTTTTAATGCAACACTATTCCACTGACCTCTATCATAATAATGTGCTGGGTTGAGGTTCCACTCCCCTCATCAACAGTGATTGGTTGGTCATCTCTCCATGTGCTGTGTCCTGCTGGCTTCACAAAGCTCCTGTGGCCTTCAGTGAGATGTCCTTCACCTGAGAGAGTGATTGGGGGAAAATAGGTGGTTAGGTTAGCTACTATCTGCTCCAAGGTATAGACCCCTTTCTGTGTTTGCAATTTGGTTGCAGAACTCGCGGGAGTTAGACAAAAGTCCATACCTTTTCATTTTGGGGAGATTTCTATTCTTCAATAGCTCTTCAACAAAGTGTGCCAAGCCTGCCCCAAAAAGTGGATTTTTCTCCATCCTCCCAATATTCATGACACACTTTCTCTAGGAGCTAGTCTGGGTACCAGTCTTCGTAGCTAACATTCCACTCCTGTCATTTTCCAAAGCTTTTGGGCAATCTCAACATTTATTATGCAGCCGGACAGCGGCTGTCCTCTACCGAGCAAAACTATTGTACCACACGGAGTGAGCTACTGGCAGTAGTGGAGTTCACTACACACTTTCGGCAATTCCTGCTCGGAAGACCTTTCATCGTGCGAACCGACCACAGCAGTCTTCGGTGGCTCATAAGGATGAAGGAACCAGAAGGTCAACTGGCGAGGTGGCTCGAGAAGCTTGGGGAGTATAACTTCAAGGTCATACATCCAGGATGCCACCGCAAATGCTGACGTCCTGTCCAGGAGGCCCTGCTGCCAGACTTGCCCCTGCACTTACAGGACCCTACCCAGAAAAATGACCGTTTCAGGTACCAGGAAGTGCAGTCTGACCACGGCCCCAGTATAGCCAATTTACGCTGTGGAAGATACCTCTGTGGAGCGCCGCTCAGTGGGGGTAGGATAAGACCCCAGCCTACACTCCCTGGAGATTCTGGAGCTGCCTTCGATGTGGAGTCGGGTCATTGGGACAGTGAAGATGAAACGTTGCGCAGGTCGTGCATATCCACTGGCCTCACGCTCTTCCAACCTCTCTCTATTCCTCTTAAAGCTCCTGAACTAGTTGCCTATCCCAAATGTGTCCCAGAGGTAGATGTATAGTTTGGTCACTTATTGAGCAACTCAAAAATATATATATATCTATGTTAAGGGATTTTTATCAATAATGACTAAATTATGTATACATTTCAATCAGAACTATACTAAACAGAATACTATTATGTTACTGTATGGATTTATGAATCTTATAATCATAGTACTGAATATAGTGTGTGTAATTATAATCAAGAATTAGAACAAAGATGTTCTGTTCCTTGTTAGAAACGAATGGAGCTATCGTCAGACTGGCTGGAATGCTGTGTTCCTTACGAGACATCCTGTCTCTACACAGGGAGGGGAGAGACCTTGGGCTGGTAGTAAATGATCTAACAGGTGGTGGACGATGTGGGAAGGCTTGTGAACTATACTGCCATTGTATCAGAGTGGAGGAGGGACAGTTTAAAACCTATGACGTCATTTTTAGTTTATAACCTGTTGTAAACTGTACCATGATCAGTACTCTCGAGAATAAACGCTATTGATTGATTTTGAGACTGGCCTCTGTCCATTTTATGCAAATAAGTATCTTACAAATTCTTAGGAATGGGCAGAGTGTTTAATTGAATTGGTTAATAATGATATAGGAATCTAATTCCTTTAACAATCTACAATACCAGTCAAACGTTTGGACACACCTACACATTCCAGGGTTTTTATTTATTTAGACTATTTTCTACATTGTAGAATAATAGTGAAGACAAACTATGAAATAATACACATGTAGTAACCAAAAAAATATGAGATTCTTCAAAGTAGCCATCCTTTGTCTTAATATCTTTGCACACTCTTGGCAACTTTTGACTGGTACTGTATATTTGAGGAAAGAAGCACCTTGCTCTTGCTTGCTGGATATAAAATAGGTTACAGCATTCACACAGTGAACTGGCGGGGAGATTTGAATGGCGAGAGCTTCTCTGGTGTGATGTGATCACATTGGCTTGTTATAAAGATGCAACAATGGGGAATCCTCTCTTCTCCAGGCACCCAATGCTTATGTTTACAATAAAATGTATTACATTAGAATGCCCAATGTTTCTAATGAAATGTATTGAAAATGAAATACAGAAATCTCATTTACATAAGTTCACACCCCTTAGTCAATACATATTATCACCTTCGGCAGTGATTACAGCAGTGAGTGTTTCTGGGTAAGTCTCTAAGAGCATTGCACACCTGGATTGTACAATATTTGCATTGGAAAACATCCCTGGTCTTTGTGGTTGAATCTGTGTTTGAAATTCACTGCTCAACTGAGGGACCTTACAATTATCAGTATGTATGGGGTACAGAGATGAGGTAGTCATTCAAAAACCATGTTGAACACTTAGTGTACACAGAGTGAGTCCATGCAACTTATGTGACTTGATAAGAACATTTTTACTCCTGAACTTATTTAGGCTTGCAAAGGGGTTGAATGCTTATTGAGTCAAGACATTTCAGCTTTTCATTTTTAATTCATTTCAACGAAACAAAATCCTCTTTGACAGTATGGGGTATTGTGTGTGTGGGCCAGTGACACAATCTCTATATAATAAATGTAAAATTCAGGCTGTAACAAAACCAAATGTGGAAATAGTCAAGGGATGTGAATACTTTCTGAGGGCACTAATAGCTGAACAGTGAATGCTATTGAAGACTGAAATCCGAAAATAATAAATAATAATAATTCAACAACGAAAAAAGGGGTGGATTTTTCTCCATCCTCTGGTTCAGAATATAGTCATTTCTTAGTTATGTGCCGACATCGTATTATCTCATGCTTGGTAGCTATTGCAGAGAGAGAACCAAATATACACCGAATACCCAATATAAAACAAATTTGACCTGGTCAGTTTGACAGACTAGAATTGGCAAGGATATAAACTAACACTTAACTTCTTGCAAGACATCCAAGTAATCACACCAGAGGAATTATTGTATACTATCCAAACACATGCGCAGAGGGGAACGGGGCAAAATGTACCTCTTGCCATTCCTCTGTATCGGTCGAGGATCTTGACACTTCTGGGACGACTGCCGAGGACGCGTTCTCGCATTGTCCTCTCTGCGCGCTCCCGTGCCACCTTCAGTTCCAGTAGCTGTAGTTTCCTTCGCAATCCCCTGTTTTCTTTCTGGCTTTGAGTTATTTCCAAACGACACACTGCATAGTCGTCGTCTACGAGTTTACATATCTCTGCTACGGCTGCATTCGCTAACACCTCCATGATGGAGGCTATTTGCGTGTGAAAAACCATAACGTTGCCATTACAGTTAGCCATTGTTAGATAACCTTAGCAGCTAGTTAGCGTTACCTAAATAACACATATCAACCAAGTCCTGTCTCTAACGCGAATTAAAGACTGCCTGTGGTAAGTATGTTTTGCTATGAAATGTAATTTGTCTTTAAGTTAATAAATGTCGAAATAAGAACTATACAATCGCTAAGGCGTTCTTGGTCACTGTTCACTTCCGTTTACTTATTTTTCTTCGTGTGGTTTTACGGCAGACTAGACGTGTTGTTGTGTATTGCCGCCTGACACAGGTCGGAGAGTGAATTGCACATTTCGTTTACAAAAAAGTATTGCATAACCACCCAACAAATACAGTGCCTTCAGAAAGTATTCACACCCCTTGACTTTTTCCATAATTTGTGTTTTAATTAATACACCCCCCCCCCCCCCCCCCACTGGCCTACACACAATACCCCATAATGTCAAAATTGAATTAGGTTTTTATATATATTTTTTACAAAATGAATTAAATTAAAAGCTGAGATGTCTAAAGTCAATAAGTATTCAACCTCTTATGGCAAGCCTAAATACGTTCAGGAGTTAAAATGTGCATAACAAGTCACATAGTTGCATGGACTCACTCTGTGTGCAATCATGCTCAACATGATTGTTGAATAACTACAGTGCCTTGCGAAAGTATTCGGCCCCCTTGAACTTTGCGACCTTTTGCCACATTTCAGGCTTCAAACATAAAGATATAAAACTGTATTTTTTTTGTGAAGAATCAACAACAAGTGGGACACAATCATGAAGTGGAACGACATTTATTGGATATTTCAAACTTTTATAACAAATCAAAAACGGAAAAATTGGGCGTGCAAAATTATTCAGCCCCCTTAAGTTAATACTTTGTAGCGCCACCTTTTGCTGCGATTACAGCTATAAGTTGCTTGGGGTATGTCTCTATCAGTTTTGCACATCGAGAGACTGAAATGTTTTCCCATTCCTCCTTGCAAAACAGCTCGAGCTCAGTGAGGTTGGATGGAGAGCATTTGTGAACAGCAGTTTTCAGTTCTTTCCACAGATTCTCGATTGGATTCAGGTCTGGACTTTGACTTGGCCATTCTAACACCTGGATATGTTTATTTTTGAACCATTCCATTGTAGATTTTGCTTTATGTTTTGGATTATTGTCTTGTTGGAAGACAAATCTCGGTCCCAGTCTCAGGTCTTTTGCAGACTCCATCAGGTTTTCTTCCAGAATGGTCCTGTATTTGGCTCCATCCATCTTCCCATCACTTTTAACCATCTTCCCTGTCCCTGCTGAAGAAAAGCAGGCCCAAACCATGATGCTGCCACCACCATGTTTGACAGTGGGCATGGTGTGTTCAGGGTGATGAGCTGTGTTGCTTTTACGCCAAACATAACGTTTTGCATTGTTGCCAAAAAGTTCAATTTTGGTTTCATCTGACCAGAGCACCTTCTTTCACATGTTTGGTGTGTCTCCCAGGTGGCTTGTGGCAAACTTTAAACGACACTTTTTATGGATATCTTTAAGAAATGGCTTTCTTCTTGCCACTCTTCCATAAAGGCCAGATTTGTGCAATATACGACTGATTGTTGTCCTATGGACAGAGTCTCCCACCTCAGCTGTAGATCTCTGCAGTTCATCCAGAGTGATCATGGGCCTCTTGGCTGCATCTCTGATCAGTCTTCTCCTTGTATGAGCTGAAAGTTTAGAGGGACGGCCAGGTCTTGGTAGATTTGCAGTGGTCTGATACTCCTTCCATTTCAATATTATCGCTTGCACAGTGCTCCTTGGGATGTTTAAAGCTTGGGAAATCTTTTTGTATCCAAATCCGGCTTTAAACTTCTTCACAACAGTATCTCGGACCTGCCTGGTGTGTTCATTGTTCTTCATGATGCTCTCTGCGCTTTTAATGGACCTCTGAGACTATCACAGTGCAGGTGCATTTATACGGAGACTTGATTACACACAGGTGGATTGTATTTATCATCATTAGTCACTTAGGTCAACATTGGATCATTCAGAGATCCTCACTGAACTTCTGGAGAGAGTTTGCTGCACTGAAAGTAAAGGGGCTGAATAATTTTGCACGCCCAATTTTTCAGTTTTTGATTTGTTGAAAAAGTTTGAAATATCCAATAAATGTCGTTCCACTTCATGATTGTGTCCCACTTGTTGTTGATTCGTCACAAAAATATACAGTTTTATATCTTTATGTTTGAAGCCTGAAATGTGGCAAAAGGTCGCAAAGTTCAAGGGGGACGAATACTTTCGCAAGGCACTGTACCTCATCTCTGTACCCCATACATATTTAGGCTTGCCATAAGAGGTTGAATACTTATGTAAGGTCCCTCAGTCGAGCAGTGAATTTCAAACACAAATTCAACCACGAAGACCAGGGATGTTTTCCATTGGATATCCCTTTGAGCATGGGGGGGTTATTAATTATTAATTACACGTTAAATTGTGTATCAATACACCCAGTCACTACAAAAATACATGCGTCCTTCCTAAATCAGTTGCCGGAGAGGAAGGAAACCACCCAGGGATTTCACCATGAGGTCAATGGTGACTTAAAACAGTTACTGAGTTTAATGGCTGGAAGAGAAATAACTGAGGATGGATCAACAACATTGTAGTTACTCCACAATACTAACCTAAATGACAGAGTGAAAAGAAGGAAGCATGTACAGAATACAACTGTTTGGAATAAGGCACCAAAGTAAAACTGCTAACAACTTTGTCCTGAATACAAAGCGTTTTGTTTGGGGCATATCTAACACATCATTGAGTCCCACTCTTCATATTTTCAAGCATGGTGGTGGCTGCATTGTGCTATGGATATGCTTGTCATGGGCAAGGACTAGGGATAACAAAAAATTAACGGAATGGAGCTAAGCACAGGCAAAATCCGAGAGGAAAAACCTGGCTGTCTGCTTTCCAACAAACAGCAGGACAATAACCTAAAACAAGGCCAAATATACACAAACATCATTTACAATGGAGTTGCTTACCAAGATGACATTGAATGTTCCTGAGTGGCCTAGATAGTTTCACTAAAATAGGCTTGAACATCTATGGCAAGACTTGAAAATGGCTGTCTAGCAATGATCAACAACCAATTTGATAAGGCTTGAAGAATTTAAAAAATAATGTACAAATATTGTACAATCTAGGTGTGTCAAGCTCTTAAAGACATACCCAGAAAGATTCACAGTTGTAATTGCTGCCAAAGGTGATTCTAACATGTATTGACTCGGGTGTGAATTCTTATGTAAATTTGATAGATATATACACTGCTCAAAAAAATAAAGGGAACACTTAAACAACACAATGTAACTCCAAGTCAATCACACTTCTGTGAAATCAAACTGTCCACTTAGGAAGCAACACTGATGACAATAAATTTCACATGCTGTTGTGCAAATGGAATAGACAACAGGTGGTAATTATAGGCAATTAGCAGATAAAGGAGTGGTTCTGCAGGTGGGGACCACGGACCACTTCTCAGTTCCTATGCTTCCTGGCTGATGTTTTGGTCACTTTTGAATGCTGGCGGTGCTTTCACTCTAGTGGTAGCATGAGACGGAGTCCACAACCCACACAAGTGGCTCAGGTAGTGCAGCTCATCCAGGATGGTACATCAATGCGAGCTGTGGCAAGAAGGTTTGCTGTGTCTGTCAGAGTAGTGTCCAGAGCATGGAGGCGCTAACAGGAGACAGGCCAGTACATCAGGAGACGTGGAGGAGGCCGTAGGAGGGCAACAACCCAGGTTTGGCAGTGGATCAGTCAGGGGTGGCAATTCTTTGAGAGGCCGCACAGCCCTCCATGTGCTCGCCAGAGGTAGCCTGACTGCCATTAGGTACCGAGATGAGATCCTCAGACCCCTTGTGAGACCATATGCTGGTGCGGTTGGCCCTCCTAATGCAAGACAATGCTAGACCTCATGTGGCTGGAGTGTGTCAGCAGTTCCTGCAAGAGGAAGGCATTGATGCTATGGACTGGCCCGCCCGTTCCCCAGACCTGAATCCAATTGAGCACATCTGGGACATCATGTCTCGCTCCATCCACCAACGCCACGTTGCACCACAGACTGTCCAGGAGTTGGTGGATGCTTTAGTCCAGGTCTGGGAGGAGATCCCTCAGGAGACCATCCGCCACCTCATCAGGAGCATGCCCAGGCGTTGTAGGGAGGTCATACAGGCACGTGGAAGCCACACACACTACTGAGCCTCATTTGACTTGTTTTAAGGACATTACATCAAAGTTGGATCAGCCTGTAGTGTAGTTTTCCACTTTAATTTTGAGTGTGACTCCAAATCCAGACCTCCATGGATTGATACATTTGATTTCCATTGATAATTTTTGTGTGATTTTGTTGTCAGCACATTCAACTATGTAAAGAAAAAAGTATTCAATAAGAATATTTCATTCATTCAGATCTAGGATGTGTTATTTTAGTGTTCCCTTTATTTTTTTGAGCAGTGTATTTAATTTAATACATTTGCAAACATTTCTAAAAACATGTTCACTTTGTCATTATGGGGTATTGTGTGGGTGAGATTTTGTATTAAAAATATTTAATACATTTTGAATTCAGGCTGTATTCAACAACATGTGGAATAAGTCAATGGGTATGACTACTTTCTGATGGCACTGTATGTGCCTTATACCGTGTATATCAAAAAATGTCTGGATGCAATATTCAACACTGAAATCTGTTACTCTCAGGGTTTGATCTAAACATCAGAAGCTATTGAGTAGAATGGTTACTTTCTATGTTATACAGTGGAATGGTTTTTCTGCTGGTGTATCCTGAGGTAGCTCCTTTGAGAACCTCTTCCCACAGTGTGTACAGTCTCTCCCATGTGGATCTTCAGGTGCACATTCAGCTGGTACTGACGGGATAATCTCTTCTCGCATTGGGGGCAGCTGTAGGGTTTCTCCCCTGTGTGGACCCTCTGGTGCCTCTTTAGGTTGAACGAGTGGGAGAAACTGGCCTGGCACAGATGGCAGCTGAACGATTTCTCCACCATGTGCATCCTCTGGTGGATCTCCACCTCTATGGGGAAACTGAAGGAATTCTCACAGAATGAACACGGGAAGCGCTTCTCTTAGGCGCTGTCACCTTTACTGATGCCTTCTCTACTACTCTCATTTGTCAATGGGCTTGTGTAGCCATTTAGTGTTGATGTACTGGCATTGTCTGAGGACTGGTTTAACGTTATGAGAGTGTGAGGAGGATGAAGGCCAGGGCGTGTATGTGTTGTTGCAGGGTCCATGTTCCAGTTGATAGATCCTTTAGAAGGCAGGCTGAAGGCAGAACCTGCTAGGGGGTTAACCTTCGACACCATCCATTTTTCTGAATCACAAGTATGGGAGCAGGACGAAGCATCGCTAGCCGAGTCTGTGTCTGTTCTCTCCCACCACATATGGACACCTCCCTGTCCCCGTAGACCAAATCTACGCCTCGGGCCTGGTCTCAGACAGTTTGCTGTCATGGAGACTAAGATTGGATGTTGTTTTGTGTTTGACAGTCTGTTTCTGGTTAACAGTATTGTACCGCAGCTCAGAGTTGAGGATGCTGTCCCATCCACTGATCTCCACTATGTCGCCTATGGTCCTGGCCTGCCTAGTGATGTCATCCCTAGAGCCCTTGGCTGCACCTCTCTGGGAATCCAAGTTGGCCACCCAGTCTCCACTATTAGCCTCCAGCCAAACACCTGCAGGAAGATGTTAGAAAATAGACTTTACAAACATGGCAGAGAAAACTCTTGTTTCAAGTTTATACATTATAACGTGTGTTTTTGGATGTAAACATAGGTTGCATTGATTTCATTTTATGAATGCTGAAAATTCTGAAAAATTCCCAGGTGCATCACTATTCCCAATGAAGATCTATTACTGTATGTAGGCTATATGTATTTCTCCCTTACCTTATCCCCTATCTTTAGTCCACTTAGCAGATCAATGCTCTCTGGTCCATCTTCTATTGTCTCCTCTTTAATCAGCAACAGATCAGGCTTCCATTCCTCCATGTCTACTGACTATAAGAGATACAGAGTGAGAGGATGTTGGATCAAGAAATCTGATATGAGCACCCTGCTATGGAACATCTTCTGATTGGGATTGCTATGAGTACTATGCAAACATGTTAGTTGATTTGCTTACTCAACACTCTTTTTAATGGTTTGATAATTCAAAGACATGGTCCCACACTTAAGACAAATTGAATCAATACCTGGGCCTGTATCCACAAAGCGTCTGAGTAGAATTGCTGATCTAGCATCTTTCCATTTAATTATATTCATTATGATCTAAAAGGCTAAACTGATCATAGATCAGCATTCCTGCTCTGAGAGGCTTTGTGGATAAGGGCCCAGACCTAATACCATTCAGACAGTAGTTCACAGTGGGCTCACCTCAGTGAGACTGTGTGTGGTCCTGTGCTGCTCAACTGGTTCCTCTGTGGTTTCGGGAGGAAGTGTAGCCCTGTTGTCAGGACCCTAGTATGCGGAAAGGCAGTTGGAGTTCGCCAGTCCCCTCTGCACCACCAGTATAGGAACGCTAGCTTGGTGTGCAACGTTCGGTGGTGGTGAGTATAACCAGAGATACTGTTATATGACCTCTGGCATAATTTAGCTAACGTTATTGCTGGTTAAGTAGCTATCTAGTCATTTTTGGCGTCATCACTGCAAGCGATCATCATTCTCAAAGCCGCTGTTTACTTCTGAAGATCACTTTAGCACCGCCCAAAAAACACAATTTAAATTCGACACAAACCTTCAAATAGGTATGTAATGACACATTATATAAACTCTTTATATAGTGTTTTATTTATATTTTATTGGCGATAAGGTGATAAGTTGGACAGATCGAGTGAAAGAAAGCAATTTTCCCACACATCTCTCCTCACTATCACGCATTAGTTTCGCTTCCCCACCCGCCATTTAAAAAAAGACCCGATGGGGCTCATTGCCTGCTTGAATCATGCAGAAACGGGCAGCATGGGGGTCAAATCAAATCAAATCAAATTTTATTTGTCACATACACATGGTTAGCAGATGTTAATGCGGGTGTAGCGAAATGCTTGTGCTTCTAGTTCCGACAATGCAGTAATAACAAGTAATCTAACTAACAATTCCAAAACTACTGTCTTGTACACAGTGTAAGGGGATAAAGAATATGTACATAAGGATATATGAATGAGTGATGGTACAGAGCAGCATAGGCAAGATACAGTAGATGGTATCGAGTACAGTATGTACAAATGAGATGAGTATGTAAACAAAGTGGCATAGTTTAAAGTGGCTAGTGATACATGTATTACATAAGGATACAGTCGATGATATAGAGTACAGTATATACGTATGCATATGAGATGAATAATGTAGGGTAAGTAACATTATATAAGGTAGCATTGTTTAAAGTGGCTAGTGATATACAGTGCCTTGCGAAAGTATTCGGCCCCCTTGAACTTTGCGACCTTTTGCCACATTTCAGGCTTCAAACATAAATATATAAAACTGTATTTTTTTGTGAAGAATCAACAACAAGTGGGACACAATCATGAAGTGGAACGACATTTATTGGATATTTCAAACTTTTTTAACAAATCAAAAACTTAAGAATTGGGCGTGCAAAATTATTCAGCCCCTTTACTTTCAGTGCAGCAAACTCTCACCAGAAGTTCAGTGAGGATCTCTGAATGATCCAATGTTGACCTAAATGACTAATGATGACAAATACAATCCACCTGTGTGTAATCAAGTCTCCGTATAAATGCACCTGCACTGTGATAGTCTCAGAGGTCCGTTAAAAGCGCAGAGAGCATCATGAAGAACAAGGAACACACCAGGCAGGTCCGAGATACTGTTGTGAAGAAGTTTAAAGCCGGATTTGGATACAAAAAGATTTCCCAAGCTTTAAACATCCCAAGGAGCACTGTGCAAGCGATAATATTGAAATGGAAGGAGTATCAGACCACTGCAAATCTACCAAGACCTGGCCGTCCCTCTAAACTTTCAGCTCATACAAGGAGAAGACTGATCAGAGATGCGGCCAAGAGGCCCATGATCACTCTGGATGAACTGCAGAGATCTACAGCTGAGGTGGGAGACTCTGTCCATAGGACAACAATCAGTCGTATATTGCACAAATCTGGCCTTTATGGAAGAGTGGCAAGAAGAAAGCCATTTCTTAAAGATATCCATAAAAAGTGTTGTTTAAAGTTTGCCACAAGCCACCTGGGAGACACACCAAACATGTGGAAGAAGGTGCTCTGGTCAGATGAAACCAAAATGTAACTTTTTGGCAACAATGCAAAACGTTATGTTTGGCGTAAAAGCAACACAGCTCATCACACTGAACACACCATCCCCACTGTCAAACATGGTGGTGGCAGCATCATGGTTTGGGCCTGCTTTTCTTCAGCAGGGACAGGGAAGATGGTTAAAATTGATGGGAAGATGGATGGAGCCAAATACAGGACCATTCTGGAAGAAAACCTGATGGAGTCTGCAAAAGACCTGAGACTGGGACGGAGATGTGTCTTCCAACAAGACAATGATCCAAAACATAAAGCAAAATCTACAATGGAATGGTTCAAAAATAAACATATCCAGGTGTTAGAATGGCCAAGTCAAAGTCCAGACCTGAATCCAATCGAGAATCTGTGGAAAGAACTGAAAACTGCTGTTCATAAATGCTCTCCATCCAACCTCACTGAGCTCGAGCTGTTTTGCAAGGAGGAATGGGAAAACATTTCAGTCTCTCGATGTGCAAAACTGATAGAGACATACCCCAAGCGACTTACAGCTGTAATCGCAGCAAAAGGTGGCGCTACAAAGTATTAACTTAAGGGGGCTGAATAATTTTGCACGCCCAATTTTTCAGTTTTTGATTTGTTAAAAAAGTTTGAAATATCAAATAAATGTTGTTCCACTTCATGATTGTGTCCCACTTGTTGCTGATTCTTCACAAAAAAATACAGTTTTATATCTTTATGTTTGAAGCCTGAAATGTGGCAAAAGGTCGCAAAGTTCAAGGGGGCCGAATACTTTCGCAAGGCACTGTAACTCTTGTTTGCTCTTTCAGGCCCACAAAGGCAACAAGAAAGAAGTTGCTACATTAACTGTTTCTCTGGGATTTGAACTCTCAAACTCTGGTTTGGGGAGCAAACACCATAACCACTACTCTACCAGACAGACAGAGACTAAATGTTAAGGGGTACTTCAAAATGCACACATCAAAGACAACATTTCAGAGGTTGGAGAATGGTGTGGGGGCTTGTACTTCTTGGATCCACCAACCGTTCCTCAATCTTCTTCTGATGACTACAAACATAGATTATGAATCTTCAAAACCTACACTATAGAATGGATGTTTTTAGGAACGGGGGACGAAATTCGAAAGGGGCATGTTTCCAATTACCAGAAAATAGACCCTAGAAATGTTATTCCATCATCTTAATATTTGAACTTTGTCCCTTCATTTGCCTACTACTGTCTATAAGCTATCATAACATGTGGGGTTTTTCTTGCGGACAAGGTATCGGAACACTTTTGAATGGTCTACAAAGCATGCCCCCACGTCAAAGTTGTTTTTTTTGCAGACAAGGTTTATATTGTTACTCCTCGACATAGTATGTTATCACAACTCTATTAAAAGGACATTCTATGCAAGGTGTCAATTCAGTCCTTCTATTTGATGGGAACTAGCCCATAAGAAGTACTGCCAAATTCTCTAAAACGGAGGCAGCTTATGGTAGAGAAATTAACATTAAATTCTCTGCAACAGCTCTGGTGGACATTCCTACAGTCAGCATGCCAACTGCATATTCAACTTGAGACTTATGTGGCATTTTAGTAGCCTTGTATTGACCCCTAGCACAAGGTGCACCTGTGTAACGATCATGCTGTCAGCTTCTTGATATGCCACACCTGTCAGATGGATTATCTTGGCAAAGGAGAAATGATCACTAATGGGGATGTAAACAAATCTGTGCACAAAAGTTGAGAAAAGCTTTTTGTGTGTATGGAACATTTCCAGGGTCTTTTATTTCAGCTCATGCAACGAATTGTTTACATGTTAACCAACACTTTACAAAGCTAAATGTTAGCGATTCCCATTACACAAGCTTGAACATTTAGCTCTACGCTAACCTCACCAGGTGGCAGTGAATATTTCCTATAAAAAAAATCTGTATCAGCCTATCAAAGACCTTGAACTTTTTCTCCACAAACCAATGGAATTTCTTAAAATAGAACAACTTGGCCACTTTTAAACCTCAATTCAAGGTTTACTTTTGTTCCTCTTCACTTGGTCTGTCTCAGGTGTAGATTGACAATATTACATAATCGTCGCATCCTTGACTAGGAGACTTACTAAAGTAAAATGTTTGTATATAAGTCCCACGTTTTTGCTTACCCGTTTCACATACATCCATGTGTTTTTACGGAGAAAAGACGAGGTCTGGACAACATTTAAATTGATCGTACATTGTAAAAAAAGAAAAAAAATCAGTATCGTGGAATTGTCATGTAAGGTAACCATCATTGCTTTCCAGGTGGCAAACCGCGCAGAAGCGGTTTAGTAAACAAACCCGCGGTTAATATACACTGGCGAACACCCCTCGCTGCCGGCCTTTTTGGTAAGGAAAATATTGTTCACTGCTGTTCCACATGTGACGAAGTGAATGATTATAATACATACATCATTGTATATGTAGGTCTACACGTCTATGTAATAGAGCATATACTATAGTAGTGACGATTATTTATGTAGCGGTGCCAGTAGCCTATGTACCAGTCTACATTTTTACATTGAATTAATGGATTTCACATGAGGGCTCAAGGAGTGATTCGTTTAATTTATGTAGGTCTATAGCCTCTCACACACATTGTCGAAGTGAATTGAAGTGTACCATACAAAGTCCCATATGCATTAATAAATTAAAGCATAAGGATGACACTATCTGACGTGAATTAATGTAGACTAGCTATATTCGTGATCAGAATTCCTATATTACAGAGTAATGAGAATCGAAGTTGAATAACTTTGTCAAATAGAAGTAATTCACCATCTGATACTGCTAAGTGTCTTCCTCCATTTAAGACTGTCGATTTGGAATATTTTACATATAGTAGGCTAAGTGTGGGTTCGGATCCGGAGTCACAATACACTTTCTAAATAACTGCAATACTCCCATCTGTAGGATGATGGTGAGAGTGCAACCTGTAATCCTACTCTATTACACTTGAATGCTCGTCGAGTCAAATAACGTGACGAAGTAGATGATTATAAATATGCATATAAAACGTAGGCCTACATTTATGTGTACAAGTCCATATAATATAGCCTATGCAATATGATTATTAGGCCATAGCAGATTGTTTGTCTGCAAGGCTGAAGAAAAAGGTAGCTCCTTATTAAATTAATTATTAATCTTAATTTTCAAACTGTTGGCTGTAGGCTACGTCCCTTAACACAAAATAAATTGAATTTCAAAGGGGGGGGGGGGATCTCAAGTGAGATTCGAACCGAGCTAATCACAATTTGAGCAGTAAATCAAATACACAATGTAGTTGCTATGATTATCAGTGTGCGGTTATACTTCTGTTAAGGACGCTTCCATGAAAAATTGTTGAAACATTTTAATTTGTAAATACACAATTTATTACAGGAAACAATCAAGGCCACCTGGTGAGATTAGCATAGAATTACATGTGCAAGTTTATGTAATGGGAACAGCTAACATGAAGCCTTTAATCACGTGCATCTACGTCAATGATTTTAATTGGCGGATGCTTCAATTTAACCTTGGCTCCGGAGCGTTTACCCATCCCCACTACGTTTGCGTCCTATAATGTGGTTACAGAATGACTTCATGGTTGTTAAACCCTACATGGAGAACTTAAATATGATGGGAAAGGGGGATACCCAGTCAGTTTTACAACTGAATGCATTAAAATGTGTCTTCCGCATTTAGAGATGTGTGTAAATATAAGTCCACTATGATAAGTCAAGTCAGACAAACCTGACTAAACTATTTGGACATGTAGAGTAGGTGTTTGTTAGTGTGGGTATGTGTAGGTATATTTAGTAAGCATATACTGGTTATAGAGTATATGGGTGTATGCAGAATAAGGGTGAGATTAGATGTGATGTACAGTACCAGTCAAAAGTTGACACACCTACTCATTCCATAAAAAAAAAAAACTTTTCTACATTGTAGAATAATAGAAGACATCAAAACTAGGACATAACACATGGAATTGTGTAGTAACCAAAAAAGTGTTAAACAAATGAAAATACTTGAGATTCTTCAAAGTAATCACCCTTTGCCTTGATGATAGCTTTGCATTCTCTCAACCAGCTTCATGAGGTAGTCACCTGGAATGCCTTTCAATTAACAGGTGTGCCTGTTCACAGGTGTGCCTTGTTCAAAGTTAATTTGTGGAATTAATTTCCTTAATGTGTTTGGGCCAATCAGTTGTGTTGTGACAAGGTAGGGGTGGTATACAGAAGATAGCCCTATTTGGTAAAAGACCAAGTCCATTTTATGGTAAGAACAACTAAGCAAAGAGAAACGACAGTCCATCATTACTTTAAGAAATGAAGGTCAGTCAATGCGGAACATTAAGAACTTTGAACGTTTCTTCAAGTGCAGTCGCAAAACCCATCAAGCGGTATGATGAAACCTAGAGTTACCTCTGCTGCAGAGGATAAGTTCATTAGTTAACTGCACCTCAGATTGCAGCCCAAATAAATGATTCACAGAGTTCAAATAACAGTTCTCAACAGCAACTGTTCAGATGAGACCGTGTGAATCTGGCCTTCATGGTTGAATTGCTGCAAAGAAAGCACTACTAAAGGACACCAATAAGAAGAGACTTGCTTGGGCCAAGAAACACGAGCAATGGACATTACACCTGTGGAAATCTGTCCTTTGGTCTGACGAGTCCAAATCTGAGATTTTTTGTTCCAACCGCCGTGTCTTTGTGAGACGAAGAGTAGGTGAACGGATGATCTCCGCATGTGTGGATCCCAGTGTGGAGGTGTGATGGTGCTTTGCTGGTGACACTGTCAGTGATTTATTTCGAATTTAAGGCACACTTAACCAGCATGGCTACCACAGCATTCTGCAGCGATATGTCATGCCATCTGGTTTGTGCTTAGTGGGACTATAATTTGTTTTACAAGAGGGCAATGACCCAACACACCTCCAGGCTGGGTAAGGGCTATTTGACCAATAAGGAGAGTGATGGACTGCTGCAACAGATAACCTGGCCTCAACCCAGTTGAGATGGTTTGGGATAAGTTGGATGGCAAAGTAAAGGAAAATCAGCCAACAAGTGCTCAGCATATGTGGGAAATCCTTCAAGACTGTTGGAAAAGCATTCTTCATGAAGCAGGTTGAGAGAATACCAAGAGTGTGCAAAGCTGTCATCAAGGCAAAGGGTGATTACTTTGAAGAATCTCAAGTATTTTCATTTGTTTAACACTTTTTTGGGTACTACATATGTGTTATTGTATAGTTTTGATGTCTTCACAATGATTAAACAATGTAGAAAATAGTAAAATAAAGAAACCCTTGAATGAGTAGGTGTTTCCAAACTTTTGACTGGTACTGATTACTAAAGAATCACCAAAATGGGACTTTTCATTCTATTGAACATAACACATTAAGTACACTATTAAAAATGAAAGCGGGCATTTCCTAACATCATGTAGACTATTCAGTACAAACTCAATATGTAACAGACATTTTAGGCTTATATATCACACAATGTCTGGATGCAATATTCTACCCAGGAATATTCAACACTGAAATCTGTTAATCTCATTATTCCAAATGCATCTGTGGATCTTTTTTGCAGACAACAATTAAAATTAAACTTTGTCTTTAATGCAGGGTTTGATCTAAATGTAATAAGCTTTAAAGTAGAATGGTTTACATTTTATAGAGTGGGATGGTTTTTCTGATGGTGTATCCTGAGGTAGGTCCTCTCCGAGAACCTCTTCCCGCAATGCGTACAGGCAAACGGCCTTTCCCCCGTGTGGACCTTCAGGTGCCTCTTCAGGCTGCCAGCCTGGGTGAAGCGCATGTGACACTGGGGGCAGCTGTAGGGTTTCTCGCCTGTGTGGACCCTCTGGTGCCTCTTCAGGTCACCAGCCTGGGTGAAGCGCATGTGACACTGGGGGCAGCTGTAGGGTTTTTCCCCTGTGTGGACTCTCTGGTGGATCTCCACCTTCTGGGAGCAGCTGAAGCCTTTCTTACAGAACATGCAAAGGAACCGTTTCTCTTTACTATTGCCTGATGTTGCTCCCCCTCGCGGAGCCTGGGCTCTAGGCCTGTCGTTTGAGTTCAATACCTGATCGAAAGGGACGAGGCCGTTTGAATCGGAAGGCCCCATTGAGGTGGACACTGGCTCACGATCCCTGAATGAGTGTAAAGGGGAGTGGGTTGTGACAATTGGATTTGTCTCTAATCTTCCCCTGTAATCTAAGAAATATCTGCCCTGTGAGTGTCCTTCTCCTAGGTGACTATCTGGATTCAGTGTTGGAGGAATGTCGCCTTCCACTTTCACAGTCACCTCATCTACGACCAGACCCTCCCCTTTCTTATCTAGGCACCCTTCAGAGTATACACTACTACTGTACTGGTTCCAGTCCCCTCTAGACAGATCAGTCTGTGTCTCTAAACCCAAGAGCATGTTGCCAGAATCCATCTCTGTAGCATAGGAACAAGACGGATCATCACCGCCAGTGTCTAACACATCACTATCACCATGGGAATGAACTGTCCTTTGGCTATGGGGAAATACCGGTATATATTCTGAGCCAGGAGCAGGAGGACAGCCCATTCTCCTCAGCCCCAGTCTCTCTGGGTCTGATCTGTGGTCAGATCCTGTATGTAAGAGCCTGTGTGTTACAGTTAAAGTCTCGGTGTCTGTCTTTGACTTGAGGATATCGTTCGGCGTTCCACTGACCTCTGCGATACTACATTGGGTCCTGGGCTGCCCTGGGGTGGTGGTGGGGTCCTCTGTGGCTACAAGGGGCACTCCATCTACCCCAGTCTGGATTTCTCTGCTGTGCCGTGGGTTCTCATCTCCTTCAGATCTCTCTAGCTTGACCCCAGGACCTGCAGCCTTTGCATCTTCAGACTGAGAAGACGAGAGGAGGTTATTACCGGAACATTAGTTGAGTTGCTGTAGGGCCTCACAAGCTCCCCTTTGGAAGATACATGAGGATGTACATGTAAGCAAGTGAATAGATGAGGGGAGCCTTTCTTAAATAAATGGGCCATATTTGATTTGCAAAAGGAACTGTAATTTGTTTTTCAATGCCACACTAACCTCTATCACGATAACGTGCTGGGTTGAGGTTCTACTACCCTCATCAACAGTGATTGGCTGGTCATCTCTCCATGTATTGTGTCCCACTGGCTTCACAAAGCTCCTTTGGCCTCCAGTTAGATGTCCTTCACCTGAGAGAGTGATTGGAGAAGAGAGGTGGTTAGGTTAACTACTCAATGCTCAACGCTATAATTGTACACTATTGACACGGTCTAGAAAATGATGTAAAGTAACACTTCTTATAACTTCTTGATATACTATTTATTGATTGATGTATTATGTCCCATGCATCATTGCTTTCATTGAGTAAATAATAAGAAAATTGTTTTAATTTAGCAAATAATTAGAAACGCAGGAAATCAAGAATCTGGTTAGAATATGAGTGTCAGATAGCTAAGTAAATCTGGGGAATTAATACATACTATCCAAAAACTGACCAAGAACTAATTTTGGATAAACACCTGAACACATGTGCAGAGAGGCTATAGACTAACACCGAATAATGTGATTTAACCAAAACATTTGGTATCTATTGTACTAGTAGTTACAGGTGTGGCTATACAAAATGTAGTCAGAGATTTTTCAACTAATCCGGTATTGGCGATACTATCTTCATCCTCAATTAGTGGAAACAGGAGTCTCATAAAATGTCTGTCCAATGTCTGTTTGAATTTAGAAAATGCTCCGTTATTAAAATAAATACTTTTTTGGGGTCCATTAACTAATCCAACAATGTTCAATCCTGTGTTTTTCAAATCTTCTCTCACTGGTTGAGTTCGTTTTGAATGACCCACCAGAGTTTGGACATTTTAGACCATTCCATTGGTCCATAAATTAATCTTCACTTACCAGATGCAGCACCGCCAAGCAAAATTAACTCCACCATTGATTGAGACAGGTGAGTCCACCCCAAACTGTCTAACGTCATGATGACAGACACCGGTCTTGGCTACTTCATGGACCAAAAATCGGATTGAATTTAGAAAATGTACAGTTTTAAAGTTAAACGGACTCCCTGCAACTGGACACTAACATTTTTATTAGACTCCTGTTTCCACAAATCAAGGACGAAAATAGTATCGCCAATACCAGGTGAGATTAGTTCATCTCTGGCGACGTTTTGTAGAGCCACGCCAGTAACTACGAGTATAATGGTCCAAAACATATTTGGTTGAATCACATTCATTATCTGGTGTTACAATCTGTACCTAGTGCAGAGGGAAACGGGGAGATAGGCACTGTGCTATACACTAGGGGCGACAGGCAGCGCACCGTCGTCGTCCTGCAAAAATGTACCTCTTGCCATTCCTCTGTATCGATCGAGGATCTTGACACTACTGGGACGACTGGCGAGGACGCGCTCTCGCATTGTCCTCTCTGCGCGCTCCCGGGCCACCTTAACTTCCAGTAGTTTCCTTCGCAATGCCCTGTTTTCTTTCTGGCTTTGAGTTATTTCCAAACGAAACACTGCATAGTCGTCGTCTACGAGTTTACAGATCTCTGCCACGGCGGCATTCGCTAGCACCTCCATGATGGAGGCTATTTGAGTGTGAAAAACCATACAGTTAGCCATTGTTAGCAGCTAGCGTTATCTAGATAATATCAATCAACCAAGCCCCGTCTCCAACGCGAATTAAAGATGACCTAGGGTAAGTATGTGATGCAGTGCAGTTAATTCATATTTAGACTTCCAGGGTGTTAACAAGCGTCTAAATCACAACAATAAAAACGTTAATAAAAACGTAAATGTTTTTACCACTGAAGCAGGCAAGAATAACAAGCTAAGTACTTCCAGGTCACGGATTTTTGTAATCCTTCAGAATAAGAATCCTTTCCTATTACTTTGTACATTAATAATTAAGGCGAAAATGTGCAGAATTGTCGATATTTTATACTAGTTATCATACAACCAATAATTACAAGTATTTCTAAAATATATTTTGATTGTACTTAATTTTATGTTTTCAATCCTAAATGGTCTATTTTTTTTGTGTGTGTATCATTTATTGCACCTTACATCATTTTCTGTATGCAGTAAAAGGGGGATCCATTGTAGTCAGGGTCACTTTAGTTTCAAATCCAGAGTTAACACCCAGAGGAATTTGGGTAGGGTAGGCCGTCATTGTAAATAAGAATTGGTTCTTAACTGACTTGCCTAGTGAAATAAAGGTTAAATATATATTTGTTTAAATACATGCAAAAAAGCATCCATAACCATATGTCATTCTTTATAAAAGGTTAATAAATGTGGCATAACCGTGTGACAATCACCAATGTCAAATGTGACATAACCCACTGTCAAATGATATAAACACGTGCTTTATAAAGGGTGACATGTTGTGCTGAAGGATGGCAATATGCTCTAATGGGATGTCATGTTACACCTAATCTCGTTCCCAGACACTTCCGCCCTAATGTGCGGAAGGTCTGGTGGACCAACGCATCAAACTTGGCCTTCATTAGTTAGGATTAGGTTTAAAATCACGTAAGAAAATAAATTGTGGAAATGGGCGGGTTTAGCCATAATTATGACTTTGTTTAGTGATGACATATGTTATACTCAGTAAGGTCACTCCTATAGAATTCTATGGTCACTCCCACTAAGGCCAACTTTGAATGGTTGATATCCCAGGTTTATACAGTATGTGCTGTGTGTGCAATAGCCAACACTTACCTTGATGAAAGCCCCCAACCGAAAGAAATTGTCTTTCTTCTGGAACCAAGTTACATGTTCCTCAGTACAGAAACACACACACACACATACGCACAACAAAAATTAGCCATATGCGCAGGTGCTAAGCCCAGTCATGTCTTTGACACATTCCCCCACTAAAAGATCAGTCACAAAATGTTGGCAACATTGTAACAGGTTGTAATCAAGCCCTGGTCTCCAGCATGGGAACACTAGAGTAATACCTGGTGCGGTAATTTCAGGTTGGACTACTCCCAAATCTTCTTGGTTCTGACACACACACACACACACACACAATTTTGCAGGTCCATCAACCCATTTTAAATACCTCTCACAGCATACACCTGTGGATCATGAGAGATCCTTCATAAATCAGCAGACTGTAAATAACCTATTTATTGACACTTTATGTAGTGTTCTGTATTACTTAGTTTGAAGTGAAAGTCAGTCATTCATAACACATCCATAAAGACGCTATAATGCATGACGCTGTACTTAATTTAAAGTCAGACCACTTTGGTCATTTATAACACATACATAAAGCCTTAATGATGTGAACACAAATGTATTATCACGTTGGGAATTATAACTAACAGCTAAAACAAATACACATTAAAGACATGTTTCAAAAAATATAATAATGCGATTACATTGAACATTACACAGGGCTGTGAATAGTGTAGCTTGTCAGTGAGATGGCGGACAAATGGTTCTTGCCTCTCTTCCTGCTGGAGGTACTGCTTGTTGGTTTCAACCTTTAATGTAACATAGAAAGTTAACAGATCTGTTAGGAAATGCCTTTTGTCACACATCCTGGATAAGGGCATTTCTGTGCCCTGCCAGAAACTCTAAATGGGAAGATGGGGAAACTCCAATTTGTATTATTATATTCCTCTTTCATTCACAAATCTCATGATGTCGCTGTATATAGGGGGATTTGTATTTAGCTGAGCCTGCTAGCTAGTTACATTTCGAATAGGTAGCATTCGCTGTGAAGTCACCAAAATGATTTGAAATAACTATTTAGGAAGGAGCTATAGTATTTCATCTAACTCAACACTAACTTTTTTTAAAGGTTGAGTTTGTAGTAAACTAAATTACAATAAATTAAGTTTTCCGCTGTCCAGTGGCAGCACAAGTGGGAATTTGATTTGCGAACGCGTCATGTCAGCAACACTAAAAAAGTACTTTCGTGTAGTGGAATTTGAGATTTTCAGAATAAAAGTCCCCCATGTAATAGTGGCAACCACTCATATGAAAAATAATTGTCTAAAAAATGTAACAATTATTTATTTGTTCATATTTAAGTGACATTTCCATTAAGGTCAAATAAATGCCCCCAATGCGAATCACTGTATATGGAATACACATAGGCTTAGAGCATGAACTATTCTGTGTGCCGTAGTAAAATAATTGTTGAGAATATTCAGGGACTGTAGAATGAACAGCGCATTCGAAAAGTATTCAGACCCCTTGACTTTACACATTTTGTTACGTTACAGCCTTATTCTATAATTGATTAAATTGTGTCTCCCCCCAATCTTCACACAATACCCTATAACAACAAAGCAAAAACAGCTTTTTAGAAATGTTTGCACATTTCTAAAAATAAAATCTAAAATATCACATTTACATAAGTATTCAGACCCCTTTACTCAGTACTTTGAGTAAAGGGTACCATTGGCAACGATTACAGCTTCGAGTCTAATTGGGTATGGCGCTACAAGCTTGGCACACCTGTATTTGGGGAGTTTCTCCCATTCTTGTCTGCAGAGCCTTTCAAGCTCTGTCAAGTTGGATGGGGAGGTGGTGGTTCCATACCTCTTCCATTTAAGAATGAGGCCACTGGTACCCTTCCCCAGATCTGTGCCTCGACACAATCCTGTCTCGGGGCTCTATGGACAATTACTTTGAACTCATGCATACATACATACAGTACCAGTCAAAAGTTTGGACACCTACTCATTCCAGGGTTTCTTTATTTTTACTATTTTCTACATTGTAGAATAATAGTGAAGACATCAACTATGAAGTAACACATATGGAATCATGTAGTAACCAAAAAAAGTGTTAAACAAATCAAAATATATTTTGTATTTGAGATTCTTCAAATTAGCCATCCTTTGCCTTCGACAGCTTTGCATTCTCTCAACCAGCTTCATGATGTCACATGGAATGCATTTCAATTAACAGGTGTGCTTGTTAAAAGTTAATTTGTGAAATGTCTTTCCTTCTTAATGCGTTTGAGCCAATCAGTTGTGTTGTGACCAGGTAGCGGTGGTATACAGGAGATAGCCCTATTTGGTAAAAGACCAAGTAAAATTGAGACTTTTGGTTTTAACTGCCGTGTCTTTGTGTGACGCAGAGTCGATGAATGGATGATCTCGGCATGTGTAGTTCCCACCGTGAAGCATGGAGGAGGTGGTGTGATGGTGCTTTGCTGGTGACACTATCTGATTTATTTTGAATTCAAGGCACACTTAACTAGCATGGCTACCACAGCATTCTGCAGCGATACGCCATCCCATCTGGTTTGCACTTAGTGGAACTATAATTTGTTTTTCAACAGGAGAATGACCCAACACACCTCCAGGCTATGTAAGGGCTATTTGACGAAGAAGGAGAGTGATGGAGTGCTGCATCAGATAACCTGGTCTCCACAATCACCTGACCTCAACCCAGTTAAGATTGTTTGGGATGAGTTAGACTGCAGAGTGAAGGAAAAGCAGCCAACAAGTGCTCAGCACATGTGGGAAATCCTTCAAGACGGTTGGAAAAGCATTCCAGGTGAAGCAGGTTGAGAGAATGCCAAGAGTGTGCAAAGCTGTCATCAAGGCAAAAGGGTGGCTACTTTGAAGAATCTAAAAAATAAAATATATTTTGATTTGTTTAACACTTTTTGGGTTACTACATGACTCCACGCATATATATGTATGCCTTATTACACAATGTCTGGATGCAATATAATATTCAAATATTAAACAAATCTATATATGCCTTCAGGAGAATGCCCTCTCTCCTGTGTGGACCTTTAGGTGCATCTTCAGCTGGTGCTGGCGGGAGAACCTCTTCTCACACATCTGGCAGCTAAAGGGTTTCTCCCCTGAGTGGACTCTCTGGTGCCTCTTCAGGTCACCAGCCTGAGCAAAGCGCATTTGACACTGGGTACAGCTGAAGGGTTTCACCCCTGTGTGGACCCTCTGGTGCCTCTTCAGGTGGCCAGCCTGGGCAAAGCGCATGTGACACTGGGTACAGCTGAAAGGTTTCACCCCTGTGTGGATCCTCTGATGGATCTCCACCTTCTGGGTGCAGCTGAAGCCTTTGCTACAGAACATGCAGAGGAACCGTTTCTCTTTACTATTGCCTAATGTGGCTCCCCCACCCTGAGTCTGGGCTCTAGCCCTGATGTTTGAGTTCAATACCTGATCGAAAAGGACACGGCCTTGTAAATCGCAAGGCGCAATCGACGTGGACACTGGGTCGCGATCCCTGAGCATGTCTAAAGGGGAGTGTGTCACAACATTTAGATTTGTCTCTAAACTGTAATCTAAGAAATCTCTGCCCTGTGAGAGTCCTGCACAAGCTGCATTCCAAGTGGGAGAAACGTCACCCTCCACTTTCACAGTCACTTCATCTACCACTATAACCTCCCCTTTCTTATCCAGGCACCCTTCAGAGTATACACTACTACTGTGCTGGTTCCAGTCCCCTCTAGACGGATCAGCATGTGTCTCTAAATCTAAGGATATGTTGCCAGGGTCCATCTCTATAGCGTAAGAACAAGATTGATCATTGCCAGTTTCTAACGCGTCATCTGAGTCCCGATGGGAATGAACCAGGCTTTGGTTACCGTAAAGTAAATACTCTGAGCCGGGAGCAGGAGGACAGCCCAGTCTCCCCAGTCTCTCTGTGTCTGACCTGTCGTCAGATCCTGTGTGTAAAAGCCTTTGTGTCACAGTTAAAGTCTCTGACTCTGACCTAAGGATGGCATTCCGTGTTCCACTGACCTCCGTGATGCTGTGTCGGGAGCTGGGCTGCGCTGGGGTGGTGGCGGGGTCCTCCATTGCTACAGCCGCACCAGTCTGGATGTCTCTGCTGTGCTGTGGGTCCACTCCTCTCACCCCAGGACCTGCAGCCTTGGCATCTGCAGACTGACACATTAAGAGAGGAGGTTATTACCGGTACATGAGTTGAATAGGATAACAATGTCATAGGGAAGTCTCACAAGCTCAACCTTGGCAGATTAATAAGTATGTACATGTAAGCAAGTGAATAGCAGACGGGATAAACGGGACACATTTGATGTACTGTAATTCTGATGTAACACGATTACACTAACCTCTATCACGATAACATGCTGGGTTGAGGTTCCACTCCCCTCATCAACAGTGATTGGTTGGTCATCTGTCCATGTATTGTCTCCCACTGGCTTCACAAAGCTCCTGTGGCCTCCAGTGAGATGTCCTTCACCTGAGAAAATGATTTGGGGGGGGGGGAATGTAACCTTTATTTAACTAGGCAAGTCAGTTAAGAACAAATTCTTCTTTACAATGATAGCCTACCCAGGCCAAACCCGGACGATGCTGGGACAATTGTGCGCCACCCTATGGGACTCCCAATTACGGCCAGATGGGATACAGCCTGGATTCGAACCACTGACATGCTGTGCCTTAGACCGCTGCGCCACTCGGGAGCCAAGAGGTGGTTAGGTTAGGTACTTTCAATGCTCAACTCTATATTGTACACACTATTGACAGGTAACACTTCGCATAACTTATTGATATTGTAACGACCCTGGGTTTATAAGCGCGGAAATCGACCCTGCCGCACGAGCATGCTTTTGCGGCACAGTCGATAGCGCGCCGGACCTCAGGCTCGAAGGTTCGAGACCTGCTCCGTGCGGTTTCATTACAATATATTATTTATTGATCGATTATGTTCCATGCATCATATTGTTTTCAATTAGTAAATAATAGGACATGCAGTAAATCAATATGTTTAGAATATGATAGTGTCTTTGTGCAAGATGGCTAAGTAATTAAGGGAATTATTGCATCCGACCCCAAAAACAGACCAATTTCTGGTTAACGCGTCAAAAGTCACACACGCGCAGAGGGGTTGTCTCGGCCCAATGCTAAATGTACCTCTTGCCATTTCTTTGTATCGGTCCGGAATCTTGACAATTCTGGGACGACTGGTGACGACGCGCTGTTGCATTGTCCTCTCTGCACGCTCCCGTGCCACCTTCAATTCTAGTAGCTGTAGTTTCCTCCGCAATGCCCTATTTTCTTTCTGGCTTTGAGTTATTTCCAAACGAAACACTGCATAGTCGTCGTCTACAAGTTTACAGACATCTGCCACGGCTGCACTAGCTAGCACCTCCATGATGGAGGCTATTTGAGTGTGAAAAACCATAACGTTACAGTTAGTCATTGTTAGCAGCTAGCTATCGTTATCTATATAATATCAAGTCCTATCTACAACGCGAATTAAGTATGTGATTCTGTGCAGTTAAATTAGTCATATTTAGATTTCCAGTGTGTTAATAAACGTCTAAATAACGACTATAAAAACACTAACGTGGAAACTCACTGTTCACGTCCGTTTACTTCTTATTCTTTGGTGTCATGGCGTTTACACATTTTGTTTGTGCATGCCGCCACCTACTGTGAAAATAAAGGAAAACATTGCACCGCCAACTAACCCAACACCTATATACCAACACACCATTCCAATAATTTGACCCTAACTGATCCTACACCAGGCCAACGGTGTTGTAACCCTTCTGTAGTAAAACCTCATACACCCAAGTATTTCAATGCAGCTGCCACCATCATTTTTTTAACATTCCAATTCTGCTGTGCAGTTGATAACCATGGCAATGAATGCTAAGAAGAAGCCAACCTTGAGTGAAGCACACATTTGTATCACTATGTATTGGCCTAGGCCTAGGCCTACTACTCACACTTAACTCATCATCCAGGTTCACTCCAGACCTGACTGCCCTTGACCAGCACAAAAACATCCTGTGGAGTACGGCATTAGCATCAAATAGCCCCCGCGATATGTAACTTTTCAGGGAAGTTAGGAACCAATATACACATGCTGTTAGGAAAGCAAAGGCTAGCTTTTTCAAACAGAAATTAGCATCCTGCAGCACAAACTCCAGAAAGTTCTGGGACACTAAAGTCCATGGAAAATAAGAGCACCTCCTCCCAGTTGCCCACTGCACTGAGGCTAGGAAACACTGTCACAACCGATAAATCCACAATAATTGAGAATTTCAATAAGCATTTTTCTACGGCTGGCCATGCTTTCCACCTGGCAACCCCTACCCTGGTCAACAGCCCTGCACCCCCCACAGCAGCTTGCCCAAGCCTCCCCATTTCTCCTTCACCCAAATCCAGATAGCTGATGTTCTGAAAGAGCTGCAAAATTTGGACCCCTACAAATCAGCAGAGCTAGACAATCTGGACCCTCTCTTTCTAAAATTAACAGCCAAAATTGTTGCAACCCCTATTACTAGCCTGTTCAACCTCTTTCGTATCGTCCCGGATCCCCAAAGATTGGAATGCTGCCGTCTTTGCTAGGTAAAGCCCCGCCTTATCTCAGCTCACTGGTCACCGTAGCATGCGCTCCAGCAGTTATAATTCACTGGTCACCCCCAAAGCCAATTCCTCCTTTGGCTGCCTTTCCTTCCAGTTCTCTGCTGCCAATGACTGGAACGAAAATCACTGAAGCTGGAGACCCATATCTCCCTCACTAACTTTAAGCCCCAGCTGTCAGAGCAGCTCACAGATCACTGCACCTGCACCTGTACATAGCTAATACCTCATCCCCATACTGTTTGCACCGCAGTATCTCTACTTGCACATTCATCTTCTGCACATCTATCACTCCAGTGTTTAATTGCTAAATTGTAATTATTTCACCACTATGGCCTATTTATTGCCTTACCTCCCTTATCTTACCTCATTTGCACACACTGTATATAGCCTTTTCTCTATTGTGTTATTGACTGTATGTTTGTTTATTCCATGGGTAACTCTGTTGTTGTTTGTGTCGCACTGCTTTAGTTTATCTTGGCCAGGTCGCAGTTGTAAATGAGAACTTGTTCTCAACTAGCCTACCTCGTTAAAAAAAAGGTGAAATAAAAAAAACTCTTCTCTCCTCACTGCCTCAACATATGACAACTTCTGTTCTACTTTGACCCTGGCAACCTCAACCTGTCTTTCTCGCACCAGGCACTTCTGATTCCCAGCAACATGGGCACCCCATAATTAACAGTTTTTTTCCCTCACCAATACTACATATTCGTTTGGCCCATGCTCTCCTGCACACTTCACATCTCGGTATCTCCATTCTACACACTGCTGCAAAATTACCATAAGCTTAGCATCTGAAACACCTTAGTGGGTTCCAGTGGTGGTTAGTGGTGCTACCCTACAGAGTGCTGTTGAGGCTACTGTAACATTCATTGAAAAACAGCGTTTTAATCAACTATTTCGGTGACATTAATATTATAGTTTAATCTAAAAACGTAACTTTCTAAATGTTTAACCATTTTTATATTTAAGAAATTCACTGAATTTAATTTGGAAATTCACAGCTCTGGTGGACATTCCTGCAGTCAGCATGCAAACTCTTAAATAATTATAGGCCAATCTCAAAGCTGTCACCCCTGGTGAAAGTACATGAAACCCTTGTGAATGAACAGCTAAAAGAGTTTTTAATTACTAACTATTTTATCAATATACCAATCGGGCTTCAGGAAGAAGCATAGCACAATTACAGCAGCCATGAAGGTTTAAATGATATCACTGAAGCCCTTGACAAAAACAGCACTGTGTCTCACTTTTTATTGATCTCTCGAAGGCTTTTGATACAGTTGATCATGCTATACTAAGGCAGAGATTGTCGAGTGTAGGTCTTTCAGATCATGCAGTTGCATGGTTTGCTAACTATCTGTCTGATAGAACTCAGTGCACTCAATTTGATGGGCTTATGTCTGTTATTATTAAAATGTTAAAATGTTCAGTTTATATCTTAAACAAACACTAACAACCGTATCTTTCCAGGCAAAACATACCAATAGTTGAATTACAAACAGAAACCCAGATTTTAGTCAATTGGTGCATAGGCCGGGAAACAAACCCGAGCCTCCCGTGTGGCAGGCAAGAATTCTACCACTGAACCAAAGCTATTGAAATGACGAATAACCCTATTTATAATTGTCTGTAGTCGTAAAATCAGGCACATACTACCGAGACAATTCCCAGAAAATAGCCCTAATTTAAAGGTCCAAGCATTACTCCGGCAATGATTCTCATTACTCTCGCTCTCGTTGTCTCTGTTGCTCTCTTTCTCTATGTCTCCTTATCTTCTCTCCTGCCTTTCCCTTTGGTCTTACCGTTTCAGGAAAGATGCCCTGGTTTATGACAGCTGGAACAGGGTGCCTTGCAGTCTCTAGCGAAATGGCCAGTTATCACAATTAAAACATTTCCAATTGCTCCCGGTCCATTTTCCACTGTCTTTCCCAGGTTTCCTACCCTTGAATCCTCCGTTATGCTGGTCTACAATTACCCCGAGAGTTACTATTAGATGCTCTGCTTCTGTCTGTTCTTTATTTTCTATTCCTCCTCTGAGTCTGGCTGTGGGCGCCTGACCTTTTTCTTCCTGTTCTTGCCTTTGCTCCTACTACTCCTCTCGCTCTCTCATTGCCTACGTTCTCTTTTCTGTCTATTCCTAAACTGTCTCCGTCTACTGTTCCTTGGTGGGGCCTTACAATCCTCTGCCATGTGGCCTGTTTTATCGCAGTTGTTATTACAATTAAGATTATTACAAAGCTGTGTCAATTTGACTGCATAATCCCCATCTCCTGCCCATGGTAAAACCGGTTCTCCTCTGAGCCCTGGAACCCAGGCTCCCCTCACTGCTGCCCAGTCTTTCCCCACTATCTGTAGGAAAGCCCTTTCCAATTCTCCTGTATTTAGTTTAAAACTCTCCGTCAGTTGAATTACAAAATTACATATCTCTCCTAAACCCTTCTATTCCGGTTTTTGGATGTACTATTCCCTCAACTTCTCTTGCTACATCTCTTTGAGTCCAGGGTCGATACACTTGTAAGGTATCCGATTGATCAGCTTCGCCTGCCCTAGGATTAGGAAGCTCTATGAGAGGACACTGATCCTCCTCCCAATCTGATTGAACCTCCCTCAGTCCTGGTTTATTATATGGTGCTAATCGCTTTTTAAGGTTAGACTCTCTTGGTTCTGGCTCTTCTTTCCTCTTCCTGGCTTTGGCTTGCTCTCCCTGTTCGTGTTCATATCTTTCTTATCTTTCATTGTTTCTTCCTGAATACTTTGCTCTCTCTCTCTAATCCTACTTGGCTCCTTCTGCTTTTCACTTGCCCTTTTATTATTACCTTCTACTCTTTTCCGGGCCTCTGACAGCCACACCCTGGCTGTATCCAAACCTTCGACCTGCTGTTCCCCTGATTATACACACACGTCTTATGTATCTGTTTTATCATTAATTCTGGCTTTTTTACTTCTAGACGTCCATCAAATTCGTACTTCTTTCTCCATTTTGTGCCAAAATAAATGTTCCTTTTATCTTTAGATTCCATATCTCTCTCATCTCCGGTTAATTCCGGAACCTTCTTTGAGGATTTGCCACCCATGTTTATTCAATTACTAATTGTTGTTATTATGCTTATTCTCACAATCTGTGTGTGTGTTTCTATAATCTGTTATGATCCTTAGTCTCACAATTTATATGTATGTGCTTTTACTTTCTATGTTGATAAATGTTATGGTGAGTGAATGAGGACCCAAAAGCGAACTAACTTAAACAGAGCTTCTTTAATAACCAAACATAGGTAGGCTCAGATAGACCGGCAGATTCCGACAGGACAGGACAAGGTTACAGCAAACATGACGATAGTCTGGCTCAGGCATGAAACACAACAAACAAGAATCCGACAAGGACAGGAACAGAAACAGAGAGAGATATAGGGACCTAATCAGAGGGAAAAAGGGAACAGGTGGGAAACGGGGTGAATGGGTAGTTAGAGGAGACAAGGAACAGCTGGGGGAAAGCGGGGGAGAAAAGGTAACCTAACAACGACCAGCAGAGGGAGACAGGGTGAAGGGAAAGGACAGAGACAAGACACAACATGACAGTACATGACAGTACCAGGAAACCTGGCGGCAACGGAGGAAATCCTCGATCAGCGCACGGTCCAGCACGTCCCGAGAGGGAACCCAACTCCTCTCCTCAGGACCGTACCCCTCCCAATCTACGAGGTACTGGTGACCACGGCCCCGAGGACGCATGTCCAAAATTCTACGGACCCTGTAGATGGGTGCGCCCTCGACAAGGATGGGGGGGTGGGGGGGGGGAAGACGAGCGGGGGCGCGAAGGACGGGCTTGATGCAGGAGACATGGAAGACCGGGTGGACGCGACGAAGGTATCGCGGAAGAAGAAGTCGAACTGCGACAGGATTAATGACCCGAGAAATACGGAACGGACCAATGAACCGCGGGGTCAACTTGCGAGAAGCCGTCTTAAGGGGAAGGTTCTGAGTGGAGAGCCAAACTCTCTGACCGCGACAATATCTAGGACTCTTAGTTCTACGCTTATTAGCAGCCCTCACAGTCTGCGTCCTATAACGGCAAAGTGCAGACCTGACCCTCTTCCAGGTGCGCTCGCAACGTTGGACAAAAGCCTGAGCGGAGGGGACGCTGGACTCGGCGAACTGAGATGAGAACAGCGGAGGCTGGTACCCGAGGCTACTCTGAAAAGGAGATAGCCCGGTCGCAGACGAAGGAAGCGAGTTGTGGGCGTATTCTGCCCAGGGGAGCTGTTCTGACCAAGACGCAGGGTTACGAAAAGAAAGACTGCGTAAGATGCGACCAATAGTCTGATTGGCCCGTTCTGCTTGACCGTTAGACTGGGGGTGAAAGCCGGAAGAGAGACTGACGGAAGCCCCAATCAAACGGCAAAACTCCCTCCAAAATTGAGACGTGAATTGCGGACCTCTGTCCGAAACGACGTCTGACGGAAGGCCATGAATTCTGAAAACATTCTCGATGATGATTTGTGCCGTCTCTTTAGCAGAAGGAAGCTTAGCAAGGGGAATGAAATGAGCCGCCTTAGAGAACCTATCGACAACCGTAAGAATAACAGTCTTCCCCGCTGACGAAGGCAGTCCGGTGACAAAATCTAAGGCGATGTGAGACCACGGTCGAGAGGGAATAGGAAGCGGCCTGAGACGGCCGGCAGGAGGAGAGTTACCGGACTTAGTCTGCGCGCAGACCGAACAAGCAGCCACGAAACGACGCGTGTCATGCTCCCGGGTGGGCCACCAAAAACGCTGGCGAATGGAAGCAAGCGTACCCCGAACGCCAGGGTGGCCGGCTAACTTGGCAGAGTGAGCCCACTGAAGAACGGCCAGACGAGTAGGAACGGGAACGAAAAGAAGGTTCCTAGGACAAGCGCGCGGCGACGGAGTGTGAGTGAGCGCTTGTTTTACCTGCCTCTCAATTCCCCAGACAGTCAACCCGACAACACGCCCCTCAGGGAGAATCCCCTCGGGGTCAGTGGAGGCTACTGAAGAACTGAAGAGACGAGACAAAGCATCAGGCTTGGTGTTCTTAGAGCCCGGACGATAAGAAATCACGAACTCGAAACGAGCGAAAAACAGCGCCCAACGCGCCTGACGCGCATTAAGTCGTTTGGCAGAACGGATGTACTCAAGGTTCCTATGGTCAGTCCAAACGACAAAAGGAACGGTCGCCCCCTCCAACCACTGTCGCCATTCGCCTAGGGCTAACCGGATGGCGAGCAGTTTGCGGTTACCCACATCATAGTTACGTTCCGACGGCGACAGGCGATGAGAAAAATACGCGCATGGGTGGACCTTGTCGTCAGAGAGGGAGCGCTGAGAAAGGATGGCTCCCACGCCCACCTCTGACGCGTCAACCTCGACAACGAACTGTCTAGAGACGTCAGGTGTAACAAGGATAGGAGCGGATGTAAAACGATTCTTGAGGAGATCAAAAGCTCCCTGGGCGGAAACGGACCACTTAAAGCACGTCTTGACAGAAGTAAGGGCTGTGAGAGGAGCTGCCACCTGACCGAAATTACGGATGAAACGACGATAGAAGTTCGCGAAGCCGAGAAAGCGCTGCAGCTCGACGCGTGACTTAGGGACGGGCCAATCAATGACAGCTTGGACCTTAGCGGGATCCATCTTAATGCCTTCAGCGGAAATAACAGAACCGAGAAATGTGACGGAGGAGGCATGAAAAGTGCACTTCTCAGCCTTCACAAAAAGACAATTCTCTAAAAGGCGCTGGAGGACACGTCGAACGTGCTGAACATGAATCTGGAGTGACGGTGAAAAAATCAGGATATTGTCAAGGTAAACGAAAACAAAGATGTTCAGCATGTCTCTCAGGACATCATTGACTAATGCCTGAAAGACAGCTGGAGCGTTAGCGAGGCCGAAAGGAAGAACCCGGTATTCAAAGTGCCCTAACGGAGTGTTAAACGCCGTCTTCCACTCGTCCCCCTCCCTGATGCGCACGAGATGGTAAGCGTTACGAAGGTCCAACTTAGTGAAAAACCTGGCTCCCTGCAGGATCTCGAAGGCTGAAGACATAAGAGGAAGCGGATAACGATTCTTCACTGTTATGTCATTCAGCCCTCGATAATCTATGCAGGGGCGCAGAGACCCGTCCTTCTTCTTGACAAAAAAAAACCCCGCTCCGGCGGGAGAGGAGGAGGGGACTATGGTACCGGCGTCAAGAGCTACAGACAAATAATCTTCGAGAGCCTTACGTTCGGGAGCCGACAGAGAGTATAGTCTACCCCGGGGGGGGGTGGTTCCCGGAAGGAGATCAATACTACAATCATACGACCGGTGTGGAGGAAGAGAGGTGGCCCTGGACCGACTGAACACCGTGCGCAGATCGTGATATTCCTCCGGCACCCCTGTCAAATCACCAGGCTCCTCCTGTGAAGAAGAGACAGAGGAAACAGGAGGGATAGCAGACATTAAACATTTCACATGACAAGAGACGTTCCAGGAGAGGATAGAATTACTAGACCAATTAATGGAAGGATTATGACAAACTAGCCAGGGATGGCCCAAAACAACAGGTGTAAAAGGTGAACGAAAAATTTAAAAAGAAATGGTTTCACTATGATTACCAGAAACAGTGAGGGTTAAAGGTAGCGTCTCACGCTGAATCCTGGGGAGAGGACTACCATCCAGGGCGAACAAGGCCGTGGGCTCCTTTAACTGTCTGAGAGGAATGTCATGTTCCCGAGCCCAGGTCTCGTCCATAAAACAGCCCTCCGCCCCAGAGTCTATTAAGGCACTGCAGGAAGCTGACGAACCGGTCCAGCGTAGATGGACCGACAAGGTAGTGCAGGATCTTGAAGGAGAGACAGGAGTAGTAGCGCTCACCAGTAGCCCTCCGCTTACTGACGAGCTCTGGCCTTTTACTGGACATGAAGTGACAAAATGACCAGCGGAACCGCAATAGAGACAGAGGCGGTTGGTGATTCTCCGTTCCCTCTCCTTAGTCGAGATGCGGATACCTCCCAGCTGCATGGGCTCAGCACCCGAGCCGGCAGAGGAAGATGGTAGTGATGCGGAGAGGGAGGCGACGGAGAGCGCGAGCTCCTTTCCACGAGCTCGGTGACGAAGATCAACCCGTCGCTCAATGCGAATAGCGAGTTCAATCAAGGAATCCACGCTGGAAGGAACCTCCCGGGAGAGAATCTCATCCTTTACCTCTGCGCGGAAACCCTCCAGAAGACGAGCGAGCAAGGCCGGCTCGTTCCAGCCACTGGAGACAGCAAGAGTGCGAAACTCAATAGAGTAGTCTGTTATGGATCGATTGCCTTGACATAGGGAAGACAGGGCCCTGGAAGCCTCCTCCCCAAAAACAGATCGATCAAAAACCCGTATCATCTCCTCCTTAAAGTCTTGATACTGGTTAGTACACTCAGCCCTTGCCTCCCAGATTGCCGTGCCCCACTCACGAGCCCGTCCAATAAGGAGAGATATGACGTAGGCGACACGAGCAGTGCTCCTGGAGTAAGTGTTGGGCTGGAGAGAAAACACAATATCACACTGGGTGAGGAACGAGCGGCATTCAGTGGGCTCCCCAGAGTAACACGGCGGGTTATTGATTCTGGGCTCCGGAGATTCGAAAGCCCTGGAAGTGGCCGGTGGATCGAGGCGGAGATGGTGAACCTGTTCTGTGAGGTTGGAGACTTGGGTGGCCAGGGTCTCAACGGCATGTCGAGCAGCAGACACTTCCTGCTCGTGTCTGCCTAGCATCGCTCCCTGGATCCCGACGGCTGAGTGGAGAGGATCCGAAGTCGCTGGGTCCATTCTTGGTCGGATTCTTCTGTTATGGTGAGTGAATGAGGACCCAAAAGCGAACTAACTTAAACAGAGCTTCTTTAATAACCAAACATAGGTAGGCTCAGATAGACCGGCAGATTCCGACAGGACAGGACAAGGTTACAGCAAACATGACGATAGTCTGGCTCAGGCATGAAACACAACAAACAAGAATCCGACAAGGACAGGAACAGAAACAGAGAGAGATATAGGGACCTAATCAGAGGGAAAAAGGGAACAGGTGGGAAACGGGGTGAATGGGTAGTTAGAGGAGACAAGGAACAGCTGGGGGAAAGCGGGGGAGAAAAGGTAACCTAACAACGACCAGCAGAGGGAGACAGGGTGAAGGGAAAGGACAGAGACAAGACACAACATGACAGTACATGACAATAAATACCTCCCGTTGATCTCTCCTAGGATCTTAGAATAATTCTTTTTATGACTTTTGATAGATTATTAGGTCTTAACACGTATACAACACCAGAACTCTTACGTTCAATAAGCTATTTCCCAGGGGTTGTAAGGCCCTGGTTAACAGCCTATTTTTCCGTTGTTTCTTATGACTTTCGACTGATTAATATATCTATCTTAGACCCAAGTAATTATCTTCTTATCCTCATTGAAAACTTCTGTGTGTGCTTTTTAAAATCTGAAATAATTATTTCTGTATGTATCTCTGCCTCCTATGTGTGTGCTTTTACCTTCTACTGTTATTATACTTAATCTCACTTACTCCCGTTGGACTTAGACTAACGTAATTTACTAGGTTTATTTTGGTAATGGCCTCAACTACCCTGAGTCATTTCAGACCCAAATTTACTTACTCTACATTTCTCACTGGGATCTGTAATACAGTGCTAACTATGTTAGTGTTGGCGGCACTGTATTACAGATCCCAGTAAGAAATAAGAGTAAGAGTAAGTAAATGTGGGTCTGAAATGACTCAGGGTAGTTGATACTTTTGTTTTAAAATTTCTCTACATTAGATTATATGGACGGTATACCCGATACAAATCTTACTTACTGTTAGTTTTGCAGTTAAAATTCTCCCTCACATTTATCTTGACCAATGCTCTATAGGAATTTAATCTAGTGCATTTAGAATTTAACCCCAAACTAATGAATAAAGATTACTGACCTTATCCTTGCAGCTGAGATTTCAATGTAGGTTGGATCTTGTCACCGTTTCTTTCGTGTACCAGTTCGCCACAGGCCTGTAAAGAACCCTCAGAATGGGGCAAGGTCTTTAATCTACCTTGCACGGTTTCGGTGTCCCATGGGACGACAGAAAAAGGTATTGAGATCCGGCTCGAAAGGACCAAGCTGTCACGAGAATTTTCAATCCCAATGATGATAACAATCACTATAGCTTTGACCAATTCCCCCTAGGTTGTAAAGCTAGGGTTAATAAGAATTAGGCAAAGTCACAGATTTCTGCAAAAGGTTGGTTCTTTATTCAGAGAGCTCTAAAGTCACCCAAAATTTGAAGTGTTTATAACCCCCTAAACACACACACACACACACACACATATACACACACACACACACACAGACAGGTTTATCACTTTTCTACCAGCCTTGGCAGTTTCTCGCCATTCCTTTCCTCCCCAGATAAGAGGGACCTTGGAAGGAATCTCTTTCCTGTTTGTTCTCTCAACTCTCACACCACTACACAGCAACACAATGGTCTAGTCACACATATTATGGAATTATGACTACTAACACATTTCATACAATTATATGATTTCAGGGTGGAATCCTTTAGTCATTACTTTAAACATATAAATTCCCTTATCAGATATAGATTCGTATTTATTTTTGCGATTAGCAGCTATGAAACAAAATGTCAGAAGTACTTTGAAAACAGCTACTGCAGCATTTCTCTGTTATAAATCACAACTTTCACATGTGCTCATACTTGACTTGTTACTCTTATTTTTATTTCCAAATGCGAATGTAATGCTCACACTGTAGAGCCCTGCAAATTGACCACCCATCCACGTGGCTAGTGAAATAGACATTCTTACCAGGCAATACCTAAATCTACCCACATTTGGCAGGTATTAATTTTATTCCCTGCCCAAGACACTTCACATGAGAACTTTAATTTGCCAGATAAAGAATGTTGCCCAGATATCCCCTGTGTACATCTCAAGCCACACTGCTATGATTTCTCCCCATTGTGGACACTCCTATGTCTGATAATATTAGTCAGGAAGTAAAAGCTCTTCTAACAAAGTTTGCACTGGAAGGGCCTCTCCTTCGTGTGAACGGTCTGGTGCATCTTCACATAGTTTGCCTCAACAAAGCGCTTCCCATAAGTGGGGCAGGCGTACAGCTTGTGTCTGAACACTCAGCCACTCACGTTGTGACCCAATGACACCATAGGTGATAGAAGCAGCTGCCACCACCCTCAGGTGGTTAGTCTTGACCTCTAGCCATTGTTTTGGGTGTTGTTGGGATTGTGTGCAGTGTTAAAGGCTAGGTACCTGGGCTTTAGCTCTATCGGTTGAGTTCAATACCTGATCGAAAAGGACGTGGCCATGTGAATCGAGTCTGGATGTCTCTGCTTCGCCGTGGTTCCACATCTCCTTCAGTCTTCTCCTGCTTGACTCTAGGACCTGCAGCCTCTGCATCTACAGACTGGCACAAGAATAGAGGAGGTTATTATCGGTACATGAGTAGAATTGGATAACAATGTCATAGGGAAGTCTCACAACAAGATCCCCTATGGCAGATAAATTGGGATGCAAGCAAGTGAATAGCTGAGTGGAGCCTTTCTGAAATAAACAGGCCACATTTGATTACAAAAGTAACACATTTTTTATGCAACATTATTCAACTAACCTCTATCCCGATAATGTGCTGGGTTGAGGTTCTACTCCCCTCGTCAACAGTGATTGGTTGGTCATCTCCATGTATTGTGTCCCGCTGGCTTCACAAAGCTCCTGTGTTCTGGCACTGAGCTACAGTATATATGACTGGCGAAAGGCCCAGCAGCTTCAAAATGTACCTCTTGCCATTCCTCTGTATCGGTCGAGGATCTTGACGCTACTGGGTGACTGTCGAGGACGCACTCTTGTGCCACCTTCAGTTCCAGTAGCTGTAGTTTTCTCCGTAATACCCTGTTTTCTTTCTGGCTTTGAGAAATTTCCAAACGAAACACTGCATAGTCGTCGTCTACGAGTTTACAGATCTCTGCCACGGCTGCATTCGCTAGCAGCTCCATGATGGAGGCTATTTGAGTGTGAAAAACCATACAGTTATCCAGCACCTAGCTAGGGTTACCTAGATAACGTCTGTCAACCAAATCATGTCTTCAAAGCGAATTAAACACTACCTGGGGTAAGTATGCGAGGCTGTGCAGTTAAAATAGTCATATTTTGAGTCCCATGGTGTAAATAAAGTTCAAAATAATAACCATAAAAACGCTAAGGTGGAAATTGTTGTTGGCCACTGTTCATGTCTGTTTACACTGAAGAGAAAGTGTGTTATTGGTTGGCATCATAGTTTAAAGGGTGTGGTTAAATGAAAAGGCTATGCTCCAGGTCCTCGAGTACCCCAACAGTACACATATTTTTAATGTAGCCCTGGACAAACACCTGGACAAACACACCTCATTCAACTTAGTGAGGGCTTGATGATTAGTTGACAAGTTGAATCAGGTGTGCTTATCCAGGGGTACTCGAGGACCAGGGCTGGGAAACACTGCAATCATGAGATAATAATAATACACATAACAGATATAGATGAACGTTTATAGAGGAGCACAAACAAATATCTGATTTAAGTGTAACTCCAACTTACTACCCAGTGACTTGGGAGGGCCACAGTAGGGGTTGTTGACAGTTACCGTAGGTCCAACAGAGGAAAGTGGAAGATGCAGTCTTTTTTTAAATAAATTGATGTTCCTAAACAGGCTTCCCACAGTCACCTTTCATTCAATGGGCATCGCATTTAATACAACATTGATATGCCACTGACTAGGCTACTGTGCTGGCTAAATCCATGCCACAGCCAGCCTTAATTGGCAGTTTGGCACACATTTTTTAGGACACCTCAAATATTTCCACCCCTCCCATCTCAGTGATAGCAAGTTGATGTTAGACTGGTAGGGTAATATCGCGAGACGCCTTCCCCCGTTCGTAAATTGCCTCCAGGGTGTCAGAGTGCTCTCTGGGTCATTCATAAATTCAGAGATTTGTCAGATTGTCTGTTTTTAAATTCAGACCGTTTCACTCTTGGTCATGTAGAAACCAATCATGTGAAATCCATAGATTAAGGCTTAATGAATCTAAACTCAGTAAAAAAAGAAACGTCCCTTTTTCAGGACCCTGTCTTTCAAAGATAATTCGTAAAAATCAAAAAAACGTCACAGATCTTCATTGTAAAGGGTTTAAACACTGTTTCCTAAGCTTGTTCAATGAACCATAAACAATTAATGAACATGCACCTGTGGAATGGTCGTTAAGACACTAACAGCTTACAGACGTTAGGCAATTAAGGTCACAGTTATGAAAACTTAGGACACTAAAGAGGCCTTTCTACTGACTCTGAAATACACCAAAAGAAAGATGCCCAGGATCCCTGCTCATCTGTGTGAACGTGCCTTAGGCATGCTGCAAGGAGGCATGAGGACTGCAGATGTGGCCAGGGCAATAAATTGCAATGTCCGTACTGTGAGATGCCTAAGACAGCGCTTCAGGGAGACAGGACGGACAGCTGATCGTCCTCGCAGTGGCAGACCTGACCTGACCCCGTTTTTGGATTGCGTAAATGAAGAAAAAAAAAAGAATTTATGTTTAAAGATAATGGTTAAATAATTCTACCCTGAAACTTCACCATTAGGGATTATAGTTTATGTAGCATTTATAAGGAATAATTAAAGTATTAAACCAAAGTCCAACTAGGTTGGACTGGGAGGGAGAGAAATGTGTGTGTATGTGTGTGCCCAAGAAAATACAGAGAACAATTAAACTGTGGTTGACCCGACCTGGCTAGAACTCTGAGAAACATATGATAGGACAGGGAGTACTTCTCAAGGTTTCCCTAATCTCGGGGGAATGGAACTGTCGGCTGGGTAGTGATACACAGTGGTGAGAACTCTGGAGAAGGATACAACTCACCTACTGTTCGTGTGTATGTATGTGCGTAGGATACCTACTGTTTGTGTGGAAGTATGTGCGCAAGTATAAAATGGATGTCTTTGTATAATGGACTTCAGAACATTCTCGTGAATAAACTGTACTAACCTTTTGCATAAGCTGAGTCTTTGCCTAATTATTATTAAACACATGGTCTTACAAACTTCGGGGATTGGTCAAAGCTATTGATTGTTAGTTATTATCATTGTGATTGAAAATTCTCATGACAGTAAACAACAGTGATGTGATGGTGGGGATTTAGAGCTGTGTTCCAAGCTTAAATTACTCAATGGCCAAGCAAGGAGAGCAACAAAAAAAATTTGCATTGGATATTTGAAAGCTCTTTCCTTGAGTCATAAGATTCAATTTGACAGATGTTGCAAAAAGTACAGTAAATGTAAAATGCACATAAAATCTAGTGTAATATTTGGATTCAGTCTTGTGTCCTCACCTTTAGTCTGCATTTCCCCATAACCTCCAGTGTTCCCTTTCAATTAGTACCATGGTTATGCATATGCTACTCATATTTCTTCTGCTCAAAATAGTTAACTTTATCGCTACCCATGTACATGCAATATCCCATTATTATTGAAGATACTAAAGTATTGTTTTTGAGTTGACGCATATAAACATCACGTCCGGTTTACAATAACCCAGATAAACTCGTATCATGGTTATGAGAAATCCAGCTATGGGTTATGTTGATCTTAGCCCCACCTGTTTTGAGACCCACATTTTTAGCTAAAAATAAATACATTTTTTTGCATGTTATTTTGGCATTAGTTTGCAAACAATGTTTATTTTTTTATTTCATCTTTATTTAACCAGGTAGGCTAGTTGAGAACAAGTTCTCATTTGCAACTGCGACCTGGCCAAGATAAAGCATAGCAGTGTGAACAGACAACACAGAGTTACACATGGAGTAAACAATTAACAAGTCAATAACACAGTAGAAAAAAAGGAGAGTCTATATACATTGTGTGCAAAAGGCATGAGGAGGTAGGCGAATAATTAAAATTTTGCAGATTAACACTGGAGTGATAAATGATCAGATGGGCATGTACAGGTAGAGATATTGGCGTGCAAAAGAGCAGAAAAGTAAATAAATAAAAACAGTATGGAGATGAGGTAGGTAAAAATGGGTGGGCTATTTACCGATAGACTATGTACAGCTGCAGCGATCGGTTAGCTGCTCAGATAGCAGATGTTTGAAGTTGGTGAGGGAGATAAAAGTCTCCAACTTCAGCGATTTTTGCAATTCGTTCCAGTCACAGGCAGCAGAGAACTGGAACGAAAGGCGGCCAAATGAGGTGTTGGCTTTAGGGATGATCAGTGAGATACACCTGCTGGAGTGCGTGTTACGGGTGGGTGTTGCCATCGTGACCAGTGAACTGGTCATTGAGTTAATAAAACATCCATACAAACACAGTCTCTTTTTTTTCTTTCTTGAGTAAGTCAACTCCAAAATGCAGGTGTTTCAGTCTAGCTAAGTGCTTTCTGTGGTGGTGGGGAAGCCAAATTAAAATACAGAGTGTAGGGGTTGGTAATATTCTCTATAGTTTCTTCGTGATTGACTCAGTGTTATGTCACTCATGGGGACACTATGTCACTGCCAAATCTAAGGGCTCAAAAATGCAAGCACCTTGGATGCTGCCATAGAGTTACATTAGAAGTGCCCATCCAAGAAGGCTCAAGGTCATTGGCCGCAAATAAAATGACATCAAATCACGTTATACAGTGCCTTGCGAAAGTATTCGGCCCCCTTGAACTTTGCGACCTTTTGCCACATTTCAGGCTTCAAACATAAAGATATAAAACTGTATTTTTTTTGTGAAGAATCAACAACAAGTGGGACACAATCATGAAGTGGAACGACATTTATTGGATATTTCAAACTTTTTTAACAAATCCAAAACTGAAAAATTGGGCGTGCAAAATTATTCAGCCCCCTTAAGTTAATACTTTGTAGCGCCACCTTTTTCTGCGATTACAGCTGTAAGTCGCTTGGGGTATGTCTCTATCAGTTTTGCACATCGAGAGACTGAAATTTTTTCCCATTCCTCCTTGCAAAACAGCTCGAGCTCAGTGAGGTTGGATGGAGACCATTTGTGAACAGCAGTTTTCAGTTCTTTCCACAGATTCTCGATTGGATTCAGGTCTGGACTTTGACTTGGCCATTCTAACACCTGGATATGTTTATTTTTGAACCATTCCATTGTAGATTTTGCTTTATGTTTTGGATCATTGTCTTGTTGGAAGACAAATCTCCGTCCCAGTCTCAGGTCTTTTGCAGACTCTATCAGGTTTTCTTCCAGAATGGTCCTGTATTTGGCTCCATCCATCTTCCCATCACTTTTAACCATCTTCCCTGTCCCTGCTGAAGAAAAGCAGGCCCAAACCATGATGCTGCCACCACCATGTTTGACAGTGGGGATGGTGTGTTCAGCTGTGTTGCTTTTACGCCAAACATAACGTTTTGCATTGTTGCCAAAAAGTTCAATTTTGGTTTCATCTGACCAGAGCACCTTCTTCCACATGTTTGGTGTGTCTCCCAGGTGGCTTGTGGCAAACTTTAAACAACACTTTTTAAGGATATCTTTAAGAAATGTCTTTCTTCTTGCCACTCTTCCATAAAGGCCAGATTTGTGCAATATACGACTGATTGTTGTCCTATGGACAGAGTCTCCCACCTCAGCTGTAGATCTCTGCAGTTCATCCAGAGTGATCATGGGCCTCTTGGCTGCATCTCTGATCAGTCTTCTCCTTGTATGAGCTGAAAGTTTAGAGGGACGGCCAGGTCTTGGTAGATTTGCAGTGGTCTGATACTCCTTCCATTTCAATATTATCGCTTGCACAGTGCTCCTTGGGATGTTTAAAGCTTGGGAAATCTTTTTGTATCCAAATCCGGCTTTAAACTTCTTCACAACAGTATCTCGGACCTGCCTGGTGTGTTCCTTGTTCTTCATGATGCTCTCTGCGCTTTTAACGGACCTCTGAGACTATCACAGTGCAGGTGCATTTATACGGAGACTTGATTACACACAGGTGGATTGTATTTATCATCTTTAGTCATTTAGGTCAACATTGGATCATTCAGAGATCCTCACTGAACTTCTGGAGAGAGTTTGCTGCACTGAAAGTAAAGGGGCTGAATAATTTTGCACGCCCAATTTTTCAGTTTTTGATTTGTTAAAAAAGTTTGAAATATCTAATAAATGTCGTTCCACTTCATGATTGTGTCCCACTTGTTGTTGATTCTTCACAAAAAAATACAGTTTTATATCTTTATGTTTGAAGCCTGAAATGTGGCAAAAGGTCGCAAAGTTCAAGGGGGCCGAATACTTTCGCAAGGCACTGTATCTACAGTAGCTTTGATTGGACTGATCATGTCAACATCATACAATCAAAAACTTAGCTAGCAGTCATCATGAATCAAGTCGACAATCTACTGGCAAATCCTTTTTACTCCTTGTCATATGAAGATAAATAATGATGAGAAATTATATATTATTATATTATAGATAAAACGTGTTTATAACCCCCTAAACACACACACACACACACACACATATACACACACACACACACACAGACAGGTTTATCACTTTTCTACCAGCCTTGGCAGTTTCTCGCCATTCCTTTCCTCCCCAGATAAGAGGGACCTTGGAAGGAATCTCTTTCCTGTTTGTTCTCTCAACTCTCACACCACTACACAGCAACACAATGGTCTAGTCACACATATTATGGAATTATGACTACTAACACATTTCATACAATTATATGATTTCAGGGTGGAATCCTTTAGTCATTACTTTAAACATATAAATTCCCTTATCAGATATAGATTCGTATTTATTTTTGCGATTAGCAGCTATGAAACAAAATGTCAGAAGTACTTTGAAAACAGCTACTGCAGCATTTCTCTGTTATAAATCACAACTTTCACATGTGCTCATACTTGACTTGTTACTCTTATTTTTATTTCCAAATGCGAATGTAATGCTCACACTGTAGAGCCCTGCAAATTGACCACCCATCCACGTGGCTAGTGAAATAGACATTCTTACCAGGCAATACCTAAATCTACCCACATTTGGCAGGTATTAATTTTATTCCCTGCCCAAGACACTTCACATGAGAACTTTAATTTGCCAGATAAAGAATGTTGCCCAGATATCCCCTGTGTACATCTCAAGCCACACTGCTATGATTTCTCCCCATTGTGGACACTCCTATGTCTGATAATATTAGTCAGGAAGTAAAAGCTCTTCTAACAAAGTTTGCACTGGAAGGGCCTCTCCTTCGTGTGAACGGTCTGGTGCATCTTCACATAGTTTGCCTCAACAAAGCGCTTCCCATAAGTGGGGCAGGCGTACAGCTTGTGTCTGAACACTCAGCCACTCACGTTGTGACCCAATGACACCATAGGTGATAGAAGCAGCTGCCACCACCCTCAGGTGGTTAGTCTTGACCTCTAGCCATTGTTTTGGGTGTTGTTGGGATTGTGTGCAGTGTTAAAGGCTAGGTACCTGGGCTTTAGCTCTATCGGTTGAGTTCAATACCTGATCGAAAAGGACGTGGCCATGTGAATCGAGTCTGGATGTCTCTGCTTCGCCGTGGTTCCACATCTCCTTCAGTCTTCTCCTGCTTGACTCTAGGACCTGCAGCCTCTGCATCTACAGACTGGCACAAGAATAGAGGAGGTTATTATCGGTACATGAGTAGAATTGGATAACAATGTCATAGGGAAGTCTCACAACAAGATCCCCTATGGCAGATAAATTGGGATGCAAGCAAGTGAATAGCTGAGTGGAGCCTTTCTGAAATAAACAGGCCACATTTGATTACAAAAGTAACACATTTTTTATGCAACATTATTCAACTAACCTCTATCCCGATAATGTGCTGGGTTGAGGTTCTACTCCCCTCGTCAACAGTGATTGGTTGGTCATCTCCATGTATTGTGTCCCGCTGGCTTCACAAAGCTCCTGTGTTCTGGCACTGAGCTACAGTATATATGACTGGCGAAAGGCCCAGCAGCTTCAAAATGTACCTCTTGCCATTCCTCTGTATCGGTCGAGGATCTTGACGCTACTGGGTGACTGTCGAGGACGCACTCTTGTGCCACCTTCAGTTCCAGTAGCTGTAGTTTTCTCCGTAATACCCTGTTTTCTTTCTGGCTTTGAGAAATTTCCAAACGAAACACTGCATAGTCGTCGTCTACGAGTTTACAGATCTCTGCCACGGCTGCATTCGCTAGCAGCTCCATGATGGAGGCTATTTGAGTGTGAAAAACCATACAGTTATCCAGCACCTAGCTAGGGTTACCTAGATAACGTCTGTCAACCAAATCATGTCTTCAAAGCGAATTAAACACTACCTGGGGTAAGTATGCGAGGCTGTGCAGTTAAAATAGTCATATTTTGAGTCCCATGGTGTAAATAAAGTTCAAAATAATAACCATAAAAACGCTAAGGTGGAAATTGTTGTTGGCCACTGTTCATGTCTGTTTACACTGAAGAGAAAGTGTGTTATTGGTTGGCATCATAGTTTAAAGGGTGTGGTTAAATGAAAAGGCTATGCTCCAGGTCCTCGAGTACCCCAACAGTACACATATTTTTAATGTAGCCCTGGACAAACACCTGGACAAACACACCTCATTCAACTTAGTGAGGGCTTGATGATTAGTTGACAAGTTGAATCAGGTGTGCTTATCCAGGGGTACTCGAGGACCAGGGCTGGGAAACACTGCAATCATGAGATAATAATAATACACATAACAGATATAGATGAAGGTTTATAGAGGAGCACAAACAAATATCTGATTTAAGTGTAACTCCAACTTACTACCCAGTGACTTGGGAGGGCCACAGTAGGGGTTGTTGACAGTTACCGTAGGTCCAACAGAGGAAAGTGGAAGATGCAGTCTTTTTTTAAATAAATTGATGTTCCTAAACAGGCTTCCCACAGTCACCTTTCATTCAATGGGCATCGCATTTAATACAACATTGATATGCCACTGACTAGGCTACTGTGCTGGCTAAATCCATGCCACAGCCAGCCTTAATTGGCAGTTTGGCACACATTTTTTAGGACACCTCAAATATTTCCACCCCTCCCATCTCAGTGATAGCAAGTTGATGTTAGACTGGTAGGGTAATATCGCGAGACGCCTTCCCCCGTTCGTAAATTGCCTCCAGGGTGTCAGAGTGCTCTCTGGGTCATTCATAAATTCAGAGATTTGTCAGATTGTCTGTTTTTAAATTCAGACCGTTTCACTCTTGGTCATGTAGAAACCAATCATGTGAAATCCATAGATTAAGGCTTAATGAATCTAAACTCAGTAAAAAAAGAAACGTCCCTTTTTCAGGACCCTGTCTTTCAAAGATAATTCGTAAAAATCAAAAAAACGTCACAGATCTTCATTGTAAAGGGTTTAAACACTGTTTCCTAAGCTTGTTCAATGAACCATAAACAATTAATGAACATGCACCTGTGGAATGGTCGTTAAGACACTAACAGCTTACAGACGTTAGGCAATTAAGGTCACAGTTATGAAAACTTAGGACACTAAAGAGGCCTTTCTACTGACTCTGAAATACACCAAAAGAAAGATGCCCAGGATCCCTGCTCATCTGTGTGAACGTGCCTTAGGCATGCTGCAAGGAGGCATGAGGACTGCAGATGTGGCCAGGGCAATAAATTGCAATGTCCGTACTGTGAGATGCCTAAGACAGCGCTTCAGGGAGACAGGACGGACAGCTGATCGTCCTCGCAGTGGCAGACCTGACCTGACCCCGTTTTTGGATTGCGTAAATGAAGAAAAAAAAAAGAATTTATGTTTAAAGATAATGGTTAAATAATTCTACCCTGAAACTTCACCATTAGGGATTATAGTTTATGTAGCATTTATAAGGAATAATTAAAGTATTAAACCAAAGTCCAACTAGGTTGGACTGGGAGGGAGAGAAATGTGTGTGTATGTGTGTGCCCAAGAAAATACAGAGAACAATTAAACTGTGGTTGACCCGACCTGGCTAGAACTCTGAGAAACATATGATAGGACAGGGAGTACTTCTCAAGGTTTCCCTAATCTCGGGGGAATGGAACTGTCGGCTGGGTAGTGATACACAGTGGTGAGAACTCTGGAGAAGGATACAACTCACCTACTGTTCGTGTGTATGTATGTGCGTAGGATACCTACTGTTTGTGTGGAAGTATGTGCGCAAGTATAAAATGGATGTCTTTGTATAATGGACTTCAGAACATTCTCGTGAATAAACTGTACTAACCTTTTGCATAAGCTGAGTCTTTGCCTAATTATTATTAAACACATGGTCTTACAAACTTCGGGGATTGGTCAAAGCTATTGATTGTTAGTTATTATCATTGTGATTGAAAATTCTCATGACAGTAAACAACAGTGATGTGATGGTGGGGATTTAGAGCTGTGTTCCAAGCTTAAATTACTCAATGGCCAAGCAAGGAGAGCAACAAAAAAAATTTGCATTGGATATTTGAAAGCTCTTTCCTTGAGTCATAAGATTCAATTTGACAGATGTTGCAAAAAGTACAGTAAATGTAAAATGCACATAAAATCTAGTGTAATATTTGGATTCAGTCTTGTGTCCTCACCTTTAGTCTGCATTTCCCCATAACCTCCAGTGTTCCCTTTCAATTAGTACCATGGTTATGCATATGCTACTCATATTTCTTCTGCTCAAAATAGTTAACTTTATCGCTACCCATGTACATGCAATATCCCATTATTATTGAAGATACTAAAGTATTGTTTTTGAGTTGACGCATATAAACATCACGTCCGGTTTACAATAACCCAGATAAACTCGTATCATGGTTATGAGAAATCCAGCTATGGGTTATGTTGATCTTAGCCCCACCTGTTTTGAGACCCACATTTTTAGCTAAAAATAAATACATTTTTTTGCATGTTATTTTGGCATTAGTTTGCAAACAATGTTTATTTTTTTATTTCATCTTTATTTAACCAGGTAGGCTAGTTGAGAACAAGTTCTCATTTGCAACTGCGACCTGGCCAAGATAAAGCATAGCAGTGTGAACAGACAACACAGAGTTACACATGGAGTAAACAATTAACAAGTCAATAACACAGTAGAAAAAAAGGAGAGTCTATATACATTGTGTGCAAAAGGCATGAGGAGGTAGGCGAATAATTAAAATTTTGCAGATTAACACTGGAGTGATAAATGATCAGATGGGCATGTACAGGTAGAGATATTGGCGTGCAAAAGAGCAGAAAAGTAAATAAATAAAAACAGTATGGAGATGAGGTAGGTAAAAATGGGTGGGCTATTTACCGATAGACTATGTACAGCTGCAGCGATCGGTTAGCTGCTCAGATAGCAGATGTTTGAAGTTGGTGAGGGAGATAAAAGTCTCCAACTTCAGCGATTTTTGCAATTCGTTCCAGTCACAGGCAGCAGAGAACTGGAACGAAAGGCGGCCAAATGAGGTGTTGGCTTTAGGGATGATCAGTGAGATACACCTGCTGGAGTGCGTGTTACGGGTGGGTGTTGCCATCGTGACCAGTGAACTGGTCATTGAGTTAATAAAACATCCATACAAACACAGTCTCTTTTTTTTCTTTCTTGAGTAAGTCAACTCCAAAATGCAGGTGTTTCAGTCTAGCTAAGTGCTTTCTGTGGTGGTGGGGAAGCCAAATTAAAATACAGAGTGTAGGGGTTGGTAATATTCTCTATAGTTTCTTCGTGATTGACTCAGTGTTATGTCACTCATGGGGACACTATGTCACTGCCAAATCTAAGGGCTCAAAAATGCAAGCACCTTGGATGCTGCCATAGAGTTACATTAGAAGTGCCCATCCAAGAAGGCTCAAGGTCATTGGCCGCAAATAAAATGACATCAAATCACGTTATACAGTGCCTTGCGAAAGTATTCGGCCCCCTTGAACTTTGCGACCTTTTGCCACATTTCAGGCTTCAAACATAAAGATATAAAACTGTATTTTTTTTGTGAAGAATCAACAACAAGTGGGACACAATCATGAAGTGGAACGACATTTATTGGATATTTCAAACTTTTTTAACAAATCCAAAACTGAAAAATTGGGCGTGCAAAATTATTCAGCCCCCTTAAGTTAATACTTTGTAGCGCCACCTTTTTCTGCGATTACAGCTGTAAGTCGCTTGGGGTATGTCTCTATCAGTTTTGCACATCGAGAGACTGAAATTTTTTCCCATTCCTCCTTGCAAAACAGCTCGAGCTCAGTGAGGTTGGATGGAGACCATTTGTGAACAGCAGTTTTCAGTTCTTTCCACAGATTCTCGATTGGATTCAGGTCTGGACTTTGACTTGGCCATTCTAACACCTGGATATGTTTATTTTTGAACCATTCCATTGTAGATTTTGCTTTATGTTTTGGATCATTGTCTTGTTGGAAGACAAATCTCCGTCCCAGTCTCAGGTCTTTTGCAGACTCTATCAGGTTTTCTTCCAGAATGGTCCTGTATTTGGCTCCATCCATCTTCCCATCACTTTTAACCATCTTCCCTGTCCCTGCTGAAGAAAAGCAGGCCCAAACCATGATGCTGCCACCACCATGTTTGACAGTGGGGATGGTGTGTTCAGCTGTGTTGCTTTTACGCCAAACATAACGTTTTGCATTGTTGCCAAAAAGTTCAATTTTGGTTTCATCTGACCAGAGCACCTTCTTCCACATGTTTGGTGTGTCTCCCAGGTGGCTTGTGGCAAACTTTAAACAACACTTTTTAAGGATATCTTTAAGAAATGTCTTTCTTCTTGCCACTCTTCCATAAAGGCCAGATTTGTGCAATATACGACTGATTGTTGTCCTATGGACAGAGTCTCCCACCTCAGCTGTAGATCTCTGCAGTTCATCCAGAGTGATCATGGGCCTCTTGGCTGCATCTCTGATCAGTCTTCTCCTTGTATGAGCTGAAAGTTTAGAGGGACGGCCAGGTCTTGGTAGATTTGCAGTGGTCTGATACTCCTTCCATTTCAATATTATCGCTTGCACAGTGCTCCTTGGGATGTTTAAAGCTTGGGAAATCTTTTTGTATCCAAATCCGGCTTTAAACTTCTTCACAACAGTATCTCGGACCTGCCTGGTGTGTTCCTTGTTCTTCATGATGCTCTCTGCGCTTTTAACGGACCTCTGAGACTATCACAGTGCAGGTGCATTTATACGGAGACTTGATTACACACAGGTGGATTGTATTTATCATCTTTAGTCATTTAGGTCAACATTGGATCATTCAGAGATCCTCACTGAACTTCTGGAGAGAGTTTGCTGCACTGAAAGTAAAGGGGCTGAATAATTTTGCACGCCCAATTTTTCAGTTTTTGATTTGTTAAAAAAGTTTGAAATATCTAATAAATGTCGTTCCACTTCATGATTGTGTCCCACTTGTTGTTGATTCTTCACAAAAAAATACAGTTTTATATCTTTATGTTTGAAGCCTGAAATGTGGCAAAAGGTCGCAAAGTTCAAGGGGGCCGAATACTTTCGCAAGGCACTGTATCTACAGTAGCTTTGATTGGACTGATCATGTCAACATCATACAATCAAAAACTTAGCTAGCAGTCATCATGAATCAAGTCGACAATCTACTGGCAAATCCTTTTTACTCCTTGTCATATGAAGATAAATAATGATGAGAAATTATAGATAAAACGTATCGGTACTCATTGGCCTTTGGACATAAACATTACTCAAGTTGGAAATTTCAAAGGAGTGGTTTGGAAGGAATCAGTGGCTATCCGCAAGCATTGCAAAGCAATCACTAGCGTGCTATTCAGTGGAGTGGGTGTGTGGTCCCAATTGTCGGTTTAAAGGTCTCTTTTCCATTCCAAAATTATAACATTCAACATTGGCCATGCTGTCAATCCAGCATAATTTCTGCCGCACTCAAAACAACTTAACTCAGTACTAGGAATCTGACTTCAAGACAACTGGGAACTCAGGAAAAAATGAGCTCGGAATGGGAAAATACATTTTGAACGGTCATCCAACTCGGAATTGTAAGTTGGGAACTCAAGTCTCTTTTTAGAGCTACGACCTGAAGATCACTGACGTCGTCATGATTCAACCTTGTTTTTTTCAGAGTTCCCAGTTGTCTTGAAAGCACCATAAATCCAGATAATCACAGACTTTGACAAAATCTGCCTACGAAAGACCGCCGCGCAACCTTCCTGTTCAAGTGAGAACAGCACATGGTGTACAAAAATGTATTGTATGCTGCTGCATAAATTATGTAATATGCCAGGGAGATATGTATACTGTAGCTAAGAAAGTAATACTAAGTGTATGTTGTGTAGTAAGCTGTTAGTAGCCCATATGCTTCACCCTAATAAAGTTTTCTATTTTCACCTCTTAATTTCACCTACTGTTCTGACTTGGTGGTGCACATGTTTTATAACCTGTTTTAGAGAAATGTAATCATTGAATATTGTAAGAGCTTTCATTGTCTGCTTAAATGCCCCCTTTATTTATCCTACAGTTCTGACTTGGTGTACAGGGAGAACACTAAGAACAGCCCATGTTCTGAATTCTGTCGCTGTACATTTCGAAAGTGCTGAACAAATAGTTATATTGACTACATCCATCCTTGCTCGCTCATTAATGTCTTCATTGAAATTACGGATTGCCTCTCAGCCGCTTGTCGTCCCCTTATGTCAGTGTTTGTACATCTCAGTTGTCATTAGAAACCACACTTGTTTAAGCAAGTCAGCCATATCAGCTATGTTTTTTTTTTAAAGGCAGTAAATGAGGTTGAATTAACTGTTTCGTTGCCAGACGAGGCTCAGCTGATAGCCAGGTGTAGTAGTGGTAAGGTGTTGGGACAGCTTCATGTAGGCCCTAACAGTTTGTGGGCACCTTTTGTCACCTTTATATTGCAATTAATGTATTGTTTAGTGTTGTGTAGTGGCTTTGCTGGCATGCATCCCACCAATTTCTTTTTGTTTGCCCCACCAAGATGTACATGCTAAAATCACCACTGAATCAGTATGACCAGTTAAGGAAATGAAAAGCTGAGATAACGATTAAACATCATATTCATAGGGGGTTGCGTGTTAGTAAATTCAGATTCTGCGCTCTAGCACACTGTCAGACGAAAGTGCTCTGGAAATTGGAGTAGATAGCAAGACTAAATTTACGAACGCACTCTAGAATACTGTGTTTATTAATTTATTTTTAACCTTTAACTAGGCAAGTCAATTAAGAACAAATTCTTATTTACAATGACGGCCTAACTGCCTTGTTCAGGGGCAGAATGACAGATTTTTAACTTGTCATCTCGGAGATTCGATCTTGCAACCTTTCGTTCACTGGCCCAATGCTCTAACCACTAGGCTACCTGCCGTGTTGAAGGCACCGTGCCTCCTTCATTGTAAAAAATATTTTGGAAGGTATAGAAATATTGATTATTATCTACATTCATTTTTGCCACGTTTTGTTTATTACAGACCCCTTAATTCATACTTTGAAATGAATATGTGAGTTAAAACAAAAATATAGCATTTTCCTGAAGTATAATTTTTTCAGGTGACTAATGTTACTCTCCCCACACAAAAAAAAGAAGTAATACATGTAATTGAAATACTGTAGGATTCCGTTCATTCATACTAGGGAGTGCCAATATGGCTGACCGGTCACTTTCTTTCACTACAAATGTGGTGGAAAAATTACAGTAAATGACCTAATAAGAATGGCTGGTTAGATCCCATCAGTGTCAAGGACAGAAACCTATAGGTTCGAAGGAAGCCGAGGCCAATTTTTATTCTAAATGATACACAGGCAAATAAAAAGAGCATGACAACATGATTTCTCATTTATTAACAGATTTGATCACCTATTTTTTTAGTACATAAAGGAACAGGTACCACCTGATTATGCCGAATAATGTTGGGGGGGAGACATTATATTTGTTTTGAATAGAACATAGGCAAAACCAAATTCAGAGGGGACATGTTGTGTTACACTTCAATGACAGTGTTTTGGCTATGCTAGCACACCAAACAAGTCTGTATCATGTAAGAATATGAGTGTACCCAGAGGCTCAAACGAGGGACCTAGTAATCCAAAAAACCCTCTTACCCCAATACACTACACATAACTATAATACACTACATTACCAAAAGTATGTGGACACCTGCTCGTTGAACATCTCAATCCAAAATCATGGGCATTAATATGGAGTTGGTCCCCCCCTTTGATGCTATGACAGCCTCCACTCTCCTGGGAAGGCTTTTCCACTAGATGTTGGGACATTGCTGCAGGGACTTTCTTCCATTCAGCCACAAAAGCATTAGTGAGGTCCTGTACCTATGTTGGGCGATTAGGCCTGGCTCGCAATCGGTGTTCCAATTCATCCCAAAGGTGTTGAGGTCAGGGATCTGTGCAGGCCTGTCAAGTTCTTCCACACCGATCGAGACAAACCATTTCTGTATGGACCTCGCTTTGTGCACAGGGGCATTGTAATGCTGAAACAGGAAAGAGCCTTCCACAAACTGTTGCCACAAAGCACATAATTGTCTACAATGTCATTGCATGCTGTAGCGTTAAGATTTCCCTTCACTGGAACTAAGGAGCCCAAACCATAAACAGCCACAGACCATTATTCCCCCTCCACCAAACTTTACAGTTGGCACTATGCATTCGGGCAGGTAGCGTTCTCCCTGCATCCGCAAAACCCAGATTCATCCATTGGACTGCCAGATTCATCACTCCAGAGAACGCATTTCCACTGCTCCAGAGTCCAATGGCGGCGTGCTTTACACCACTCCAGCCGACGCTTGGCATTGTGCATGGTGATCTTAGGCTGGTGTGCGGCTGCTCAGCCATGGAAACCCATATCATGAAGCTCCCGACAAACAGTTTTTGTGCCGACATTCTTCCTTCCAGATGCAGTCTGGAATTCGGTAGTGAGTGTTGCAACAGACAGACAGACAATTTTTATGAGCTACGATCTTCAGCACTCGCCAGTCCCGTTCTGTGAGCTTGTGTGGCCTACTACTTCGTGGGTGAGCTGCTGTTGCTCCTAGACATTTCCACTTCACAATCACAGCACTTACAGTTGACCGGGGCAGCTCTAGCAGGGCAGAAACGTGATGAACTGACTTCTTGGAACGGAGGCATCCTATGATGGTGCCATGTTGAAGGTCACTGAGCTCTTCAGTATGGGCCATTCTACTGCCAATGTTTGTCTTTGGAGATTGCATGTCTGTGTGCTCGATTGTAAACACCTGTCACCAATTTGAAGGGGTGTCCACATACTGGCCATGTAGTGTATGTCAGCTAAACAATGGTTCCCAGATATCCCCTGCGTAAAACTCATACACTTCTATGATTTCTTCCCATTGTGGACACTCCTGTGTCTGATAAGGTTATTCTGGAAGGAGAAGCTCTTGTAACACAGCTTACACTTAAAGGGCCTCTCCTTGGTGTGAACAGTCTGGTGCTTCTTCACATAGTTTGCCTCAGCGAAACGCTTCCCACAGGTGAGGCAGGCGTACGGCTTGTCGGCGTCCGTCCTAATGCTCGGCCTCCCACGTTGTGACCCAATGACAACAGAGGAGGTAGAAGCAGGAGCCACTGCCCTCAGGTGGTTAGTCTTTGAGCTCCCTCCTTGGCCTCTAGCCATTGTTTGAATGTTGTTGGGATTGTGCGCTGTGTTATAGGCTAGGTACTTCTCGTGGTGAACGTCCATCCTGACCCTGTCTGTATTTGTGGGGTAACCATGAGGTAGCTGAGGAAGGCTAGACCCAGGCTTTCTATGAACCCAGTCACCAGGCATTAGACAAGACCCTGAAGACAGACTTCCTGAAAGAACACCACCAGGGGGGTCTCCCACCACGCTCTGTGAAGGCTGACGCCCAGGGTGACCTGCTCTGTTCATCATGGATACTGTGGTGTTTGTATCATAGGAACAGGAGGGTCTATCTCTATCAGCCCCAGGCCCTGCTTCATCCCTGCACTGAGACTGTGAAGAGAAGGGTCTGGGCTGCAGACTGGATCCCTGACTGGAGCCTCTGTCTCTCTGATGACCACCAGGACTGAGGTTGTTCAGTCCACCTGTCCACTGCTTGTGTTCTGTGTGGTGGTGGAGTCTCTGTCCCTCTTGGTTTGGTCCTAGTTGCGACTCGGGAAGGAACAGTGACAGCTCCTGATCCAGGGTCCTGATCCGGGGCCAGGGTTTGTGACCAGCCGCTACAGAGGTCCAGTCTCTCCCGTCAGCAACACCGGACATCAGCAGGTCCTCATGGACTGCAGACTATAAACACAAATTGTACAGAAGAACATAAATGTTTATATAAGAAACTTTTTGCTGTACACACAGAAACATGATATTATTAAATGTTAACCACAGTCAAGCCTATCTTTAACACTGTGATTTAAGGACCTAACAATATTGACCCATTCAAGTTTACTATTAAAAAAAAGTCCACGTGTTGATTCAAGAATTAAGTAAAATGTTTTGGTTGGACTGAGATAACAGAAACTCAGTCCCGGCAATAATACAAAAATAACCAAGTCAGTCAGCACAACAACAGTCAACTTTGTATTTAAATTCAACAAAATGGTCATACACTCACATAATGTTGTACTTTTATTACACAAAACTATACATGTGAAGTAGAATAACTTTATTCACTATGGTAACACATGTAAATCTGCTAACTTCTCTTTGATAAAATTAATTTTGGAATAGTTTGGAAAAGTTTCAACATGACATTACACACAGCGTCACTACTTTATGTCCAGTGAACATTAATTAAAGGTCCAATGCAGCTGTTTTTTATCTCAGTATCTAATCATTTCTGGTTAACAACTAAGTACCTTACTGTGATTGTTTTCAAAAGGTCAAAAAGAAACAAAAATAGCTTCTTAGCAAAGAGCAATTTCTCAAGCAAGAATTGAACTAGGACCGTCTGGGAGTGGTGAGGGGAAAACTAGCTGTTGTTGGCAGAGAGGTTTGGCGCTCTCTTATTGGTCTATACACTAATTTACCACCTGGTGCTGTCACCAGACAGGGCCAAAACTCTATCCCACCAAAACAGCTCTTACACTAAAAGGGTATTATAATTTTCCCAATTTCAAAGTATTATTCTAACCTGAGTGAGAAAATATATCTAAATATCTCACGTTTTTGACTGCACTGAGCCTTTAAGGCACGATCATTTCACCATTATAAAGGTATCAACACAGTGTCACTTTCATTTGTGAATCATTTTTACAGACACCATCACAACAACCATCACCTTATCATCTACTCTGCCTCATCATACTCATTATTTCCTCATTTCTTCTCATCCAGTTCCCTCTACATCCAAAATGACAGAATGTACTAACTAGTACTACATTACATGTCACTATACTCATGGGCCGTGTGCATTTTCTGCTGGTGTATCTATCCTGAGGTAGCTCCTCTCTGAGAAACTCTTCCTGCAGTGAGTACAGGCAAACGGTCTCTCTCCAGTGTGGACCTTCAGGTGCATCTTCAGCTAGTGTTGGTGGGGCAACCTATTCTCAGATTGGGGGCAGCTGTAGGGTTTCTCCCGTGCGGACCCTCTGGTGCCTCTCCAGGTTGAACAAGTCGGAAAAACTGTCCCCGCACAGGTGGCAGCTGAACGGTTCTCCCCGTGTGCATTCTGGTGGATCTCCACCTGTTTGGGGAAACTGAAGGCTTTCTCACAGAATGAACACGGGAAGTGCTTGTCTTTGGCGCTGTCACCTTTACTGATTTACGTCTCTACTACTGTCACTTGTCTATGGACTTGTGTAGCCATTTAGTGTTGAGGCACTGGCATTGTCTGAGATCTGGTATAACATTAGGAGAGTGTGAGGAGGACAAAGACCAGGGAGTGTCTGTGTTGTCCCAGGATCCATGTTCCAGTTGATAGATCCTATAGAAGGCAGGCTGAAGGCAGCACCTGTTGGGGCGCCATCATTCTCTCTGAATCACAACTATAGGAGCAGGAAGGAGCAAGCCAAGTCTGTTCTCTCCAGCTGCATACGGACACCTCCCCGTCCCCACGGACCAAATCTATGTCTCATCCTGGTCCCCCACATGAAAAAGTACTATAGTATGGTAATAAATAATATAGTATTCACTGTAGTGTTTTTGCTGACTTTACTGTAGTATTTCCTGTAGTATACACAGTTAACTATAATATAAAATACTGTAGTACTATAGTGTTTTTGTTTTATTATCTTTGACATAGACGTGTAGGTACAGTTGAAGTCGGAAGTTTACATACACCTTAGCCAAATACATTTAAACTCTGTTTTTCACAATTCCTGATATATAATCCTCGTAAAAAATCCCTTTCTTAGGTCAGTTAGGATCACCACTTCATTTTAAGAATGTGAAATGTCAGAATAATAGTAGAGAACGATTTATTTCAGCTTTTATTTCTTTCATCACATTCCCAGTGGCTCAGAAGTTTACATACACTCAAGTAGTATTTGGTAGCATTGCCTTTAAATTGTTTAACTTGGGTCAAACATTTCAGGTATCCTTACACAAGCTTTCCACAATAAGTTGGGTGAATTTTGGCCCATTCCTCCTGACAGAGCTGGTGTAACTAAGTCAGGTTTGTAGGCCTCCTGGCTTGCACACGCTTTATCAGTTCTGCACACTCATTTTCTATGGGATTGAGGTCAGGGCTTTGTGATGGCCACTCTAATGCCTGGACTTTGTTGTCCTTTAGCCATTTTGCCACAACTTTGGAAGTATGTTTGGGGTCATTGTCCATTTGGAAGACCCATTTGCGACCAAGCTTTAACTTCCTGATGTCTTGAGATGTTGCTTCAATATAGCCACATCATTTTCCATCCTCATGATGCCATCTATTTTGTGAAGTGCACCAGTCCCTCTTGCAGCAAAGCACCACCACAACATGATGCTGCCACCCCTGTGCTTCACGGTTGGGATGGTGTTCTTCAGCTTGCAAGCCTCCTCATTTTCCCTCCAAACGTAACGATGGTCATTATGGCCAAAAAGTTTTATTTTTGTTTCATCAGACCAGAGGACATTTCTCCAAAAAGTATGATCTTTGTCCCCGTGTGCAGTTGCAAACTGTAGTCTGGCTTTTTTTATGGCGGTTTTGGAGCAGTGGCTTCTTCCTTGCTGAGCGGCCTTTTAGGTTATGTTGATATAGGGCTTGCTTGACTGTGGATATAGATTATTTTGTGCCTGTTTCCTCCAGCATATTCACAAGGTCCTTTGCTGTTGTTCTGGGATTGATTTGCACTTTTTGCACCAAAGTACGTTAATCTCTAGTGGACAGAACGCGTCTCCTTCCTGAGCGGTGTGATGGCTGTGTGGTCCCGTGGTGTTTATACTTGCGTACTATTGTTTGTACATATGAACGTGGTACCTTCAGTCGTTTGGAAATTACTCCCAAGGATGAACCAGACTTGTGGAGGTCTACAATTATTTTTCTGAGCTCTTGGCTGATTTCTTTTGATTTTCCTATGATGTCAAGCAAAGAGACACTGAGCTTGAAGGTAGGCCTTGAAATACATCCACCTCCAATTGACTCAAATTATGTCAATTAGCCTATCAGAAGCTTCTAAAGCCATGACATCATTTTCTGGAATTTATCAAGTTGTTTAAAACCTTTTGTGACTAGGGGGCAGTATTTTCATTTTTGGAAAAAAAAACGTTCCCGTAGTAAACGGGATATTTTGTCAGGACAAGATGCTAGAATATGCATATAATTGACAGCTTAGGATAGAAAACACTCTAAAGTTTCCAAAACTGTAAAAATATTGTTTGTGAGTATAACAGAACTGATGTTGCAGGCGAAAGCCTGAGAAAAATCCAATCCGGAAGTGCCTCATGTTTTGAAAGCGCTGCGTTCCAATGCGTCCCCATTGAGCAGTGAATGGGCTTTCAACCAGATTACTCTTTCTCCGTATTCCCGAATGTGTCTACAGCATTGTGACGTAGTTTTACGCATTTATGTTGAAGAATACCCGTAGGCGGCTGGCTACATTGCGCAAGTGGTCACCTGATGCGCCCAGAGAGATTCTCTCGTAAAATACAGAGGTAGCCATTACTCCAATCGGTCCTACTGAAAAACTAATTGTCCCGATGGATATATTATCGAATAGATATTTGAAAAACACCTTAAGGATTGATTATAAACAACGTTTGCCATGTTTCTGTCGATATTATGGAGCTAATTTTGAATATTTTTCGCCGTTTTCATGACTGCAATTTCCGGGCGATTTCTCAGCCAAACGTGAAAAACAAACAAAGCTATTTCGCCTACAAAAATACTATTTTGGGAAAAAAGGAACATTTGCTATCTAACTGGGAGTCTCGTGAGTGAAAACATCTGAAGCTCATCAAAGGTAAACAATTTAATTTGATTGCTTTTCTGATTTCCGTGACCAAGTTACCTGCTGCTAGCTGGACAAAATGCTATGCTAGGCTATCGATAAACTTACACAAATGCTTGTCTAGCTTTGGCTGTAAGGCATATTTTGAAATTCTGAGATGACAGGGTGATTAACAAAAGGCTAAGCTGTGTCTCAATATATTTCACTTGTGATTTTCATGAATAGGAATATTTTCTAGTAATATTTATGTCTGTTGCGTTATGCTAATTCGTGTCAGATGATGACAACGGTCCCGTTCACGGGATGGGGAGTCATTAGAGGTTAAAGGCAAAGCCAACTTAGTGTATGTAAACTTCTGGCCCACTGGAATTGTGACACAGTGAATTATAAGTGAAATAATCTGACTGTAAACAATTGTTGGAAAAATGACTTGTGTCATGCACAAAATAGATGTCCTAACCGACTTGCCAAAACTATAGTTTGTTAACAAGAAATCTGTGGAGTGGTTGAAAAACGAGTTTTAATGACTCCAACCTAAGTGTATGCAAACTTGCAACTTCAACTGTAGGTAAGACTGGGGTCTGAACGGATATAACCTGTAGGGAACACAGTGCCTTCGGAAAGTATTCAGATCCCTTGACTTTTTCCACATTGTTAGGTTACAGCCTTATTCTAACATGTTTTTTCCCCTCATCAATCTACACACAAGACCCCATAATGACAAAGCAAAAACAGGTTAAGACATTTTTGTTAATTTATTTAAAAAAAACTGAAATATCACATTTACCTAAGTATTCAGACCCTTTACTCAGTACTTTGTTGAAGCACCGTTGGCAGCGATTACAGCCTCTTGGATATGATGCTTTAAGCATGGCACACCTGTATTTGGGGAGTTTCTCCCATTCTTCTCTGCAGATCCTCTCAAGCTCGGTCAGGTTGGATGGGGAGCGTCGCTGCACAGCTATTTTAGATCGGGTTCAAGTCCGGGCTCTGGCTGGGCCACTCAAGGACATTCAGAGACTTGTCCCGAAGCCACTCCTGCGTTGCGTTGGCTGTGTGCTTAGGGTCGTTGTCCTGTTGGAAGGTGAACTGTCGACCCAGTCTGAGGTCCTGAGCGCTCTGGAGCAGGTTTTCATCAAGGCTCTCTCTGTACTTTGCTCTGTTCATCTTTCCCTCGATCCTGACTAGTCTCCCAGTCACTGCCGCTGAAAAACATCCCCACAGAATGATGCTGCCACCACCATGCTTCACCGTAGGGATGGTGCCAGGTTTCCTCCAGACGTGACTCTTGGCATTTAGGCCAAAGAGTTCAATCTTGGTTTCATCAGACCAGAGAATCTTGTTTCTTATGGTCAGAGTCTTTAGGTGCCTTTTTGGCAAACATTTATTCAATAAATGTTCCTTTTGTTCAATAAAGTCTCTCTTTATATCCAAAAACCTCTGTTTTGTTTGCGTGTTTTCTTCAGTAATCCACAGGCTCAAACGCAGTCACGACAGGCAGACAAAAAATCAAAATTGTATCCGTAAAGTTCATAGAAACATGTCAAACAATGTTTATATTCAATCCTCAGGTTGTTTTTAGCCTAAATAATCGCTAATATTTCAACCAGACAATAACGTCGTCAATATAAAAGGTAAACAAGAAAGGCACTCTCTCGGTCACGCGCATGAAAAAGCTCTGTGACACAGCAGGGTACACTCATTCAGACTGCTCTTACTCCCTAATATTTCAGAATACAAGCCTGAAACTGAAATTTCTAAAGACTGTTGACATCTAGTGGAAGGCATAGGAACTGCAATTTGAGTCCTAAGTCAATGGATACTGTATTGAATAGAAAACTACAACCACAACAAAAAATCCTACTTCCTGAATGGATTTTTCTCAGGTTTTCGCCTGCCAAATCAGTTCTGTTATACCCACAGACACTATTTTAACAGTTTTGGAAACTTTAGAGTGTTTTCTATCCAAATGTACCAATTATATGCATATCCTATCTTCTGGGCCTGAGTAGAAGGCAGTTTAATTTGGGCACGCTTTTCATCCAAAATTCCTACCCTAGAGAAGTTAATGGAAACAGAATGCACCTGAGCTCAATTTCGAGTCTAATAGCAAAGGGTTTGAATACTTATATAAATAAGGTATGTTTTTTATTTGTATTAAATTTACAAAGATTTCTAAAAACCTGTTTTCACTTTGGCATTATGGGGTATTGTGTGTACACTACTAGGAATATTTTGGGGGGTTGTGGCTAATAGTGTTGTTCCCCAGCCCAGAGTTGAGGACACTGTACCATCCACTGACCTCCACTATCTCGCCCTGCTCAGTGATGTGGTCCCCTGGGTCCTTGGCTGCGCCCGTCTGGGATTCCAAGATGGCTGCCCAGTCTCCCTTGTTAGGCTCCAGCCAACCACCTACAGGAAGAAGTTACAAAATAGACATTTACAAACATGGCAGAGAAAACTCTAAATATGGAGTTTGAGTCAATGTCCTGGTCAAGTACATAAATGATGTGTGTGAACATAAGTTGTATTGATTGTATTTTATAAATGAAGAAAATAATAACCAGATGCATCACTATTCCCATTGAAGATCTGTACTGTATGGAGGCTATATGTATTTCTCCCTTACCTTGCTCCCCCATCTTTAGTTGACTCAGCAGATCAATGCTCTCTGGTTCGTCTTCTATTGTCTCCACTTTGACTATCAGCAGATCAGGCTTCCCATCCTCCATGTCTACTGACTGTAAGAGGTACAGAGTGAGAGGATGTTGGATCAAGAAATCTGATATGAGAACCCTGCTATGGAGAATCTTCTGATTGAGCAATGAGGGATTGCCATGAGTACTATGCAAACATGTTAGTTGACTTGATACGATGCAAACCTGTTAGTTGATTTGATTACGTGACACTCTTTAAAGAGATGAATCAGATGAACTCGTGGATACCATTATTGTCTCTGCGTCCAATATGCAGGCAGTTAAGAGGTAATTCAGCGAACCAATGCTAACTAGCTTGCTAGCTGTACCGGAAGACTTCCAGCTAGTTAGCACTGGTTCACAAAATTACCTCTAGCTTCCCTTTTAATGGTTTGATAATTCAAAGGCATGGTACCACACTTAATACAAAATAAATCAAGACCTGGGTCCTTATTCACAAAGAGTCTTAGAGTAGGAGTGCTGATCTAGGATCTTTCCAACTAATCTTATTCATTATCATCTTAAAGGAAAAACGGATCCTAGATCAAAATACGGAACTCGAAAAAATATGAGGTCAAATCATGACATCGGTGATATTCAGGTCGGAAAGTCGGAGCTCTAGAAAGAGACCCGAGTTGGAATTCCGGGTTGGATGACCGATGATTTTCCCCAGTCAGAGCTAGTTTTTTTCCCAGAGTTCCCAATTGCTTTGGACGCACTTAAGTCGGAAGACTGAGATTTCCGAGTTCCCAGTTCCGAGTTGTTTTTAACGCGGCATGAGAGCCCACTCTATGGTTCATCCTATGGTACTACAGCCATACATTTTTTAGATGTGAATATATAAAAAAAATGATTCATGGCCAATACACAGAATTCATTTTCTGAATTGAACATCATTTCATGGAATGTGAAGTTTACGGCACATCGCATTAAAAGGAAACAAATATTTAATTACCTAAATAAATTATGTATAAAATGTAATAAATTAAATGTGTCATAGCTAATGTTCCCTCAGCTGCATGTCCAGCAGCTCCCCGAGGCTGCCAGGGCAGCTCCCCGAGACTAACCCGGACGACACTGGGCCAAATGTGCGCCGCCCTATGGGACTCCAATCACGTTCGGTTGTGATACAGCCTGGAATCGAGCCAGGGTCTGTAGTGATGCCTCTAGCACTGAGATGCAGTGACTTAGACCGCTGCGCCACTCGGGAGCCCTAATAAACTAAGTAGACAATAGGCAGAAGGTAGCATCGTTTGTGTGATTCTCTGTAATAATGGTATGGGAATAATAATGCTTTTTATTTAGTAAAGTGGTTTCTTGAAATCAAACAACATTTTCAGTCACCTCCTTGTCTGAAGGACAAGTGGATAAACAGGTTAATGTCAGGGCCTGCATGTTTTTCTCATGGAATGTTGGCTGCTACTGTAGGCTGAATGATAGAATAGCTATTAACATGTTAAAATGTTATGGGATGCATTTTCTCCATTGTTTTTGATGGTAGGCCACTCTGGTAGGTCTACATTATGATCAAATAGCCACAGTAGCCTAAATGGCCACTGTTAAACTGCACCATTAAAGAAGGTACAGCCTCAGTGTTCAGAGTACCGGCGTGCTGGAAATTGCACAGAATTTTTAATGCTCAAGCTTGCACTCAGCAGACCTGAAATTTGCTCAGTGCCCAATTTTTTTTGAGGGAACATTGGTCATAGCCCTGTTGCAAGAAACTCATATAATGGGACAAGACATGGAAGAAATGTTAAAAGATTGGGATGGAGAAATACATTTAACATCTTACTCGCAAGGGCTTATAAGGTTAATTTAGAACCTGTCAATTCAAATTGCACGCTCCCTCAAAACATCTGTGGCATTGTGTTGTGTGACAAAACGGCACATTTTAGAATGGCCTTTTATTGTCCCCAGCACAATGTGAACCTGTGTAGTGGTCATGCTGTTTAATCAGCTTCTTGATATGCCACTCAGGTGGATGGATTATATTGGCAAAGGAGAAATGCTCACTAACAGGGATGTAAACTCATTTTGTGCGTATGGAACATTTCTGGAATCATTTATTTTAGCTAATGAAAAATGGGACCAACACTTTAGATGTTTAGACATTTTATATTTTTGTTCAGTATATATAATTTTGGCTAATTTATTTCCATGTTCTTTTCTTATTGGACCCACCACTATGCCATTTCTCTCCTTTTCTATTGGTTTTCATATCAACTTTCTTTTATTGTCCAGACGCCACAATCCTAACCATATTAGCAATGGTGTTTTCCCACGAATTGCTTTTTGGCAAATGTTTAAAATGTTGTTTTCTTGGCTGCTTCATTACATGAGTTGCATGTTCTGTTAAGATGCATTACCATAAACGAAATGTGATTTATGTCGTTCTGAGCAACGTGGGTGGATATTAATGGGTTATGCACCCACGGCATATGGGTCCGGTAATTTTCTCAAATGGACGGTAAATAAATCTTCCCGGTTACATTGTCCGGTGCCACATTTCCCTAACGGAAATCCTGACGTTTGAAATAAATCATTGTTAATTAAAAAATAAAAGGCTTTGTGGATATGGACCCTGACCAAATATAATTTAGACAGTAGTTCACAGTGGGCTCACCTCAGTGAGACTGTGTGTGGTCCTGTGCTGCTCAGCTGGTTCCTCTGTGGGTTCAGGAGGTGGTGTAGTCTGGTTGTCCTCCATGACCATGGTCTCCTCAGGGTTCTCCAGGCCCTCCTCCTTCACCAGCAGTACCTCCTCATCCTCCTTGAAGAGAGAGGTGACACAGATTACACAGACATACACTCCTCAGGTAGGTACACATTGATAATAAACACAGTGTATATCCATCCCCACTACGTTTGAGTCCTACTGTAGTTACAGAATGACTTCATTGTTGTTAAACCCATCATGGTGGACATAAATATGTTGTGGGGAAATAGTCAAAAGTCACCATCAGACAAATCTGACTAAACTATAATGACGTGTACAGTAGGTGTTTGTTAGTGTGTGGGTATGTGTAGGTATATTTAGTAAGTGTATATTGGTTCTAAAACACTGTCAGGTGTATGCGAATAGGGGGAGATCGGATGTGATGTGTACTAAAGAGTCTTTAACTTGTCTCCTCCACTTCATCTATACTGATTTGAAGTGTATTTAACATGTGACGTCAAGAGATCATAGCTTTCACCTGGTCAAGTCTGAGCCCTTATTGACGTCACTTGTTTCAATCAGTGTTAAATAAGTCATTTTATGCTTGGAGACAACGGAGACATGGATTGTGTATGTGTGCTATTCAGAGGGTGAAAGTGCCTATGAACGGGGTATGGCAGTAGGTGCCAGGCGCACCAGTTTGTGTCAAGAACTGCAACGCTGCTCGGTTTGTCACTTTCCAGTTTCCCGTTTGAATCAAAAATTCAGGTGCGAACACAGATAAAACACACTTCCAACATCGAGTGTTTATCCATCCCCACTACGTTTGAGTCCTGTACTGTAGTTACACAATGACTTCATTGCTGTTAAACCCATCATGGTGGACATAAATATGTTGTGGGTAAAGATGTCAGCTATGATAAGTCAAGTCATCAGACAAACCTGACTAAACAATTTTGACATGTACAGTAGGTGTTAGTGTAGGTATATTTAGTAAGTGTATATTTGTCATCAATAGTTAACACAGTCACAATTAACCATAAAAATGAATGAAAATTAAACATTTGCTTTTTGGTCTTAATTTAAGTTAAGGCATGAGGTTAGTATTATGGTTAGATTTAAAATCAAATTAAGAGAAATTGTAGAAATAGGTGGGGTTTAGCAATAATTATGACTGACTGTTAACTAGTGATGAACCGTGTTATTGGTTTTAAAAGCAGAATAGGGTGAGATCAGATCTGATTTATATTAAAGGGAGTCTCAATGAATGTCAGAATGAAAAGTCCCATTTTTGTGTTTATTAAACAAACAAGTTAAATACAACATATGAAAACACAGGTCTCAACAAAAAAAAAAAAAACAGCATGAACTTGATTAACTGCATTCATTTTCTCATTAAAAAAAGTGTCTTGGGAAAAAAATTAAGCAGTTGAATTTAAGTAATGTAATATTCTTTAATGAACATCATATAGCCTATACAGTACAAACACAATTTGAAACAGACTTTAGGCTTACAATGCATTCAGAAAGTATTCAGACCCCTTTACTTTTTACACATTTTATTACACTACAGCCCTGTTCTAAAATGGATTCAATTGTTTTTTCCCCTCAATCTACACAATACACCATAATGACAAAACAACCCCCCCCTTTTTTTAAAAAACATTTCTGCAAACTTTATATAAAAATTCCTCATATCACATTTACATAAGTATCCAGACCCTTTACTCTGTACTTTGTTGAAGCACCTTTGGCAGTGATTACAGCCTCGGGTCTTCTTGGGTATGAAGGTACAAGCTTGGCACACCTGTATTTGGGGAGTTTCTCCCATTTCTCTCTGCAGATTCTCTCAAGCTCTGTCAGGTTGGATGGGGAGCGTCCCTGCACAGCTATTTCCTGGTCTCTCAAGAGATGTTTGATCAGATTCAATTCCGGGCTCTGGCTGGGCCACTCAAGGACATTGAGACTTGTCCCAAAGCCACTCCTGTGTTGTCTTGGCTGTGTGCTTAGGGTCATTGTTCTGTTGGAAGGTGAACCGTCACCCCAGTTCGAGGTCCTGGGCGCTCTGGAGCAGTTTTTCATCAAGGATCTCTCTGTACTTTGCTCCGTTCATCTTTCTTGATCCTGATGGCTGAAAAACATCCCCACAGAATGATGCTGCCACTACCATGGTTCCCCGTTAGGATGGCGACAGGTTTCCCCCAGACGTGACGCTTGGCATTCAGGCCAAAGAGTTCAATCTTGGTTTCATCAGACCAGAGAATCTTGTTTCTCATGGTCTGAGAGTCTTTAGGTGCCTTTTTGGCAAACTCCAAGCGGGCTGTCATGTGCCTTTTACTGAGGAGTGGCTTCCGCCTGGCCACTCTACCATAAAGGCCTGACAATACATTTGCAAAAAATTCTAAACATGTTTTCGCTTTGTCATTATGCATTATTGTGTATAGATTAGTTTTGATTTAATCCATTTTAGAATAAGTAACAAAATGTGGAAAAAGTCAAGGGGTCAGAATACTTTACAAATGCATTTTATGCCTTATTGCAATATATACTGAAATCTGTTACTCTTGTTATTCCAAATGCATCTGTGGGTCTTTTTAGCTGATAACAATAAATGCATCTTCGTCAGAAGCTATTAAATGGAATGGTTACTTTCTATGTTATTGAGTGGAATGGTTTTTCTGCTGGTGTATCCTGAGGTAGCTCCTCTCTGAGAACCTCTTCCTGCAGTGTGTACAGGCGAACGACCTCTCTCCCGTGTGGACCTTCAGGTGCATCTTCAGCTGGTGCTGACGGGAGAACCGCTTCTCACACTGGGGGCAGCTGAAGGGTTTCTCCCCTGTGTGGACCCTCTCGTGCCTCTTCAGGTCACCAGCCTGAGCAAAGTGCATTTGACACTGGGTACAGCTGAAAGGTTTCACCCCTGTATGGACCCTCTGGTGCCTCTTCAGGTTTCCAGCCACAGAAAAGTGCATATGACACTGGGTACAGCTGAAGGGTTTTACCCCTGTGTGGACCCTCTGGTGGATCTCTAGCTTTTGGGGGCAGCTGAATCCTTTGTTACAGAACATGCATAGGAACCGTTTCTCTTTACCATTGCCTGATGTGGCTCCCACTCCCTGAGCCGGGACTCTAGCCCTGTCGTTTGAGTTCAATACCTGATCGGAAAGGACATGGCTGTGTAAAGCGAAAGGTGCCATTAATGTGGACGCAGGATTGTGATCCCTGAATGTGTGTAAAGGGGAGTGGGAGGCAACATTTAGATTTGTCTCTAAGCTTCCCCTGTAATCTAAGAAATCTCTGCCCTGTGAGTGTCCGTCTCCTAGGTGACTATCTGCATTCCATATGGGAGAAGCATCACCCTCCACTTTCACAGTCACTTCATCTACCACTATAACCTCCCCTTTCTTATCTAGGCACCCTTCAGAGTATACACTACTACTGTACCGGTTCCAGTCCCCTCTGGACAGATCAGTCTGTGTCTCTAAACCCAAGGATATGTTGCCAGGGTCCATCTCTGTGGTGTAAGAACAAGACGGATCATCACCACCAGTGTCTAACGCATCACCATCTCCACGGGAATGAACTGTCTTCTGGCTCTGGTGAAATACCGGTAAATACTCTGAGCTGGGAGCAGGAGGACAGCCCAGTCTCCCCAGCCCCAGTCTCTCTGGGTCTGATCTGTGGTCAGATCCTGTGTGTAAGAGCCTTTGTGTTACAATTAATATCTCGGTGTCCATCTCTGACTTGAGGGCGGCCTTCGGCGTTCCACTGACCTCTGTGATGCTGGGTTGGGTCCAGGCCTGGGGCACGGTGGTGGTGGCAAGGTCCTTGGTGGCTACAAGGTGCTTTCCAGCCACTCCAGTCTGGATGTCTTTGCTGTGTCTTGGGTCCTCCTCTCCTACACACCTCTCCTGCTTGACCCCAGAACTTGCAGCCTCTGCATCTGCAGACTGACATAAGAAGAGGGGAGGTTATTACCAGTACATGAGTAGAATTTGATAACAATGTCGTAAGGAAGTCTCACAAGCTCCCCTATGGCAGATAAATAAGTATGTCCATGTAAGCAAGTAAATAGCTGAGGGGAGTCTTCCTGAAATAAACTGTCCACATTTTATTTTCTGACGTAATACTATTACACTAACCTCTATCACAATAACGTGCTGGGTTGAGGTTCCACTCCCCTCATCAACAGTGATTGGTTGGTCATCTCTCCATGTATTGTGTCCTGCTGGCTTCACAAAGCTCCCGTGGCCTCCAGTAAGATGTCCTTCACCTGAGAGAGCGATTGGGGGGAAAAGGTGGTTAGGTACTGTCAATGCGCAATGGTATATTGTACACTATTGACAGTTTTGACACTGTCTAGAATTGGCAAGGATGTAAGATAACACTTCGCATAACTTCTTGATATAATATTTATAGATTGAAAACAATATAATGCATGGAACATAATCAATGAGTAAATAATGGGAAATGCAGTAAATCAAGAATGGTTAGAACATGATAGTGTCTTTCTGCAAGTTAGCTAAGTAATCAGAAGTATTGCCTAATATCCAAATAATGATCAAGACCGAATTCTGGTTAACACATCTAAAGTTACACATGCGCAGATGTGAACGGGGAGACCGGCCCGCAGCCTCCACCTTCTGCAAAATGTACCGCTTGTCATTCCTCTGCACCGGTCGAGGATCTTGACACTACTGGGGCGACTGGTGAGGACGCGGTCCCGTGCCACCTTCAGTTCCAGTAGCTGTAGTTTCCTCCGCAATGACCTGTTTTCTTTCTGGCTTTGAGTTATTTCCAAACGAAACACTGCATAGTCGTCGTCTACGAGTTTACAGACTTCTGCCACGGCTGCATTCGCTAACACCTCCATGATGGAGGCTATTTGCGTGTGAAAAGCCATACAGTTAGCCATTGTTAGCAGCTAGCTAGTCAACGTCCGCGTTACCTAGATAACATCTATCAACCAAGTCCTGTTTCAAACGCGAATTAAACACTATATGGGGTAAGTAGGAGATGCTGTGGAGTTCAATGGGGCATATTGAGTTCCAGGGTGTTAATAAACGTCAAAATAACAACAAAAAACGCTAACTTGAAAATTGTTACTGTTCCCTTCCGTTTACGATTCTTCTTCAGTGGTTTTCAAATGGCGGTTGACAACCAACTTTAATGATGCATTTCCGCCACCGTCTGGAGTGTGGATCAGAGATAGGGAAGGTTTAAAGTTTAACCCTACCCAATTAAACCCTTCTCCCTAAGTAAACGAAATATATAATTCAATACAATATCACATTAAGGTTTTCTTAACAGTTCAATAAAACGTGGCTCCATAATACCATTATTCCAGAAACTGTCCCTTTCCCTTCCATATCAATGTCACTGAAATAGAATGTGTTCCACTGTCTCCATCTCCCTCTGCTTGTGATTTAACTTCCCAGTTGGATGTTTCCCTACTAATTTCAAAGTGCTGTTGAGCCTGATGAGTCTCAGCCTTGTGATTACATCTTCGTCCCTTCTCTCTGGACCTGAGGACCTCCCTGCCCCCACCTTTTCCTGGATCTTATACAGGTGTCTTTCCCTTCCTCAACTCATACCATTTTTATAACTGTTCTTATTAATCCATTGGTCTCTGCTTTACTTAAGAGAAATGATCTTATTGGTTGGTGTAATAGAACAAAGGGAGTGGTTAAATGAAAAAGGTGTGCAGTGTTTAAAAAAAATATATGATACTGCCTATTACATTACACATAAAATCTCCTATGATCAGTATCTTTCAAGCTCAGAGAAGACTTGTTTCGAAAGAAGACTGCGTTAACAAGAATAGAGTAGAAAATGAACGAGGTTACCGGCTTCTACCCCTGCCGTAGGTGTGCGCCATATAGGGACTCCTGTATTAAACTGTGCGAATTCAGTAGCTCTGCCACTGGTAAGCAATACACTATGAAGCAGTTCCTCACATGGGCCAAACCAGTAAACAGAACACGTATTATAGAACACAGGAGTGGTGTAAGGAGAAATGACCCTAAATCCCCAATAGCACGTCTTTTCTCAAAGGCCGGTCACCCAGTCTCCTCCATGTCCTTCTGTACAGAAGATAAATTGTTCACATAGGGGTGGTAATCTTGAACTGAGTGTTCTCCAGACAGAATACAGGTGGATGTTCTAAAAACTCTCCACCTATCAGGCATGAACGAAGAATCGTTATTGAAGTGTTTTCTGTAAGTTTTACTGGAGCTTGATACCCTCATCTAGTGTTTTCTTTCAAGTTCCCTACTCTATATTCTGTTTTTCTACAACCCTGTGTTATTTATTCTGAGGAAAGGTTCACATGGTATTTCTAAAAGCAATAATTTATTATGTTTCTCTGTCTGCTTATATACACAATGTATTAGTTCATGCATTCTATTGTATAAGGTACTGATTTAATGCATTTTCTTTCTTGATCATGTGACACATGCAATTATCCTTGAAATCGAAGTCAGAGGTGTGTGTGCCAATCATTTAAGTCACGAATCAAACTCATTCACCGGAGGGCCGAGTGTCTGCGGGTTTTCGCTCCTCCCTTGTACTTGATTGATGAAGTAAGGTCACTAATTAGTAAAGAACTCCCCACACCTAATTGAAAGGAAAAAACTAAAACCAACATACACTAGGCCAGAGGTACTCAGCTCTTACCCTACGAGGTCTGGAGCCTGCTGGTTTTCTGTTTAACCTGATAATTAATTGCACACACCTGATGTTCCAGGTCTAAATCAGTCTCTGATTCGAGGGGATCAATTAAAAGTGCAGTGGCACTGTCTTCAAGGTTCAGAGTTGAATTTGAGGGCACTAGGCCCTCCATGGAATGAGTTTGATGCCTCTGATTTACACTGATGATGGCTTGATGGGGAAGCGTATTGTTTTCATCTTTTCACCATATATATATATATTTTTTTGCATTTATTCCTCTTTTTCGACAGTGTCTAAGTCTACATCTCTTGCAATAATTACCCTCCTAAACCGAAGTTAAAAGGACAGTTTGTAGAGACCAGTCAGTCTGGAATATCAAGTACAGGGTTGCATTTGTTCATGTTTAATATTTCACCCCAGTCATCACAAGACCTGAAGCCTTCATGCCATTTTCTGCAAACAGCTTGAGGTCAAGGACTGTTTGTAACGATCCCATAACACAGATGATAGATAAGCTTGTGTGCTCTGGGATTTTGCATAACATAAACAGTTGAGGGGCTTGACTTGAGCATGTTTTGGTCATTATTGCGTTGATGAACACAGTGAAGTACATCAGTTTAAATACATCCAACTTTGTGTGTAACCAGGATTCCATCCAACCTTTTTATGTGAGAAAAGTACATTGGATAATAAATGTCAAAACAGGCCTGATGGAAACAGCAAATCTGGCGGTAAACTCTCCAAATGTCAACATAACAAAATAGGCTAGACAAGGACGGACCTTTTTGTGTCGTTAAAATGTATTCTGCGACAAATGGCGGTGGAACCCCAAATATTGATATAATAACCATCATATCGAAGTGAACTTGGAGGGCACGAAAAACATGATATGTTGTCTGGTATTCTCACTACGGCTCGAGAAAGCATGCAGTTTATCGAGCTGACAAGGTACAAATCTGTCACTCTGCCCCTGAACAAGGAAGTTAACCCACTGTTGTAAATAAGAATTTGTTCTTAACTGACTTGCCTAAAGGTTAAAAAAAAAATTAAATGCACAGTGAGCTTGATGCTATTTTCAATTAAATATCAAAGGTCTTATTCTGGTGAAATGACGATTGGCTGCCGTTTGAAAAATAAAAAGAATCTCACTCTTATCCATACTAATCCTACCTGCATTGTGTCTGCCAGCTGGAGCTCATGTGCCAAGACCACAGTGTGGACATTCGCAATAACCCAGCATTTTGTTGTGATAAAGCCATTAGTAGAGTTGAACAATAGAAAATAGATAGAATAGAAACCCATGTAATTTAAGACAAAATTAATCAAGGCATGATTGAGTGCTGATCGAGGACCAGGTCCCCACCTGTCAAATAAATAAACACATAGTGTTATTATTATGATCTAAAAGGCTAAACTGATCCTAGAACAGCACTCCTACTCTGAGAGGCTTTGTGGATACAGGCTCTGACCTAATACCATTCAGACAGTAGTTCACAGTGGGCTCACCTCAGTGAGACTGTGTGTGGTCCTGTGCTGTTCAGCTGGTTCCTCTGTGGGTTCAGAAGGAGGTGTCGTCTGGTTGTCCTCCATGACCATGTTCCCCTCAGGGTTCCCCAGACTCTCCTCACAACCATCCTCCTTCACCAGCAGCACCTCTGGACCCTCCTCCTGGAAGAGACATGTGATACAGACATACACTCCCTCAGGTACGTACACACAGATAATAAACACACTTTCAACATGGAGTGTTTACGCTTCCCCACTACATGAGTCCAATACTGTAGTTATAGAATAACTTCATTGTTGTTAAACCCATTATGGTGGACATAAATATGATTTATAATCTCAGATAAGCCTGACTTAACTATTTTGAGGTGTACGGTAGGTGTTTGTTAGTGTGTGGGTATGTGTAGGTATATTTAGTAAGTGTATATTGGTTGTAAAGCGTGAGATCAGATGTGATGTATTCTAAAGAGACTCTCAATGAAAGTCTAAGAATGAAAAGTCCCATTTCGTGTTTATTAAACAAACAAGTTTTAAACACACCATATGAAAACCACACATACACATGTCTCAACTACAAATCTGCATGAAGTTGATGAATATAATTTTAATTTTCTCATTAAAAGTGTCTTGGGAAAATGTGTGAACATCATATAGCCTACAAAATACAACCACAATATGTTACAGACTTTTGTAGGCTTTTTTATGCCTTATACACTGCTCAAAAAAATAAAGGGAACACTAAAATAACACATCCTAGATCTGAATGAATGAAATATTCTTTACATAGTTGAATGTGTTGACAACAAAATCACACAAAACTTATCAATGGAAATCAAATTTATCAACCCATGGAGGTCTGGATTTGGAGTCACACTCAAAATTAAAATGGAAAACCACACTACAGGCTGATCCAACTTTGATGTAATGTCCTTAATACAAGTCAAAATGAGGCTCAGTAGTGTGTGTGGCCTCCACGTTCCTGTATGACCTCCCTACAACGCCTGGGCATGCTCCTGATGAGGTGGCAGATGGTCTCCTGAGGGATCTCCTCCCAGACCTGGACTAAAGCATCCGCCAACTCCTGGACAGTCTGTGGTGCAACTGTTGGTGGATGGAGCGAGACATGATGTCCCAGATGTGCTCAATTGGATTCAGGTCTGGGGAACGGGCGGGCCAGTCCATAGCATCAATGCCTTCCTCTTGCAGGAACTGCTGACACACTCCAGCCACATGAGGTCTTGCATTAGGAGGTCTCCTGGTAGCGCCTCCATGCTCTGGACAGTACGCTGACAGACACAGCAAACCTTCTTGCCACAGCTCGCATTGATGTACCATCCTGGATGAGCTGCACTACCTGAGCCACTTGTGTGGCTTGTAGACTCCGTCTCATGCTACCACTAGAGTGAAAGCACCGCCAGCATTCAAAAGTGACCAAAACATCAGCCAGGAAGAATAGGAACTGAGAAGTGGTCTGTGGTCCCCACCTGCAGAACCACTTCTTTATTGGGGGTGTCTTGCTAATTGCCTATAATTTCCACCTGTTGTCTATTCAATTTGCACAACAGCATATGAAATTTATTGTCAATCAATGTTGCTTCCTAAGTGGACAGTTTGATTTCACAGAAGTGTGACTGACTTGGAGTTACATTGTGTTGTTTTAGTGTTCCCTTTATTTTTTTGAGCAGTGTATGTCACACAATGACTGGATGCAAAATTGTACCCAGGAATATTCAACACTGAAATCTGTTACTCTCTTTATTCCAAATGTATCTGTGGATCTTTTCTGCTGACAACAATGACCATTCATCTTAGTCTTTAATGCAGGGTTTGATCTAAATGTCAGAAGCTATCGAGTGGAATGGTTACTTTCTATGTTATAGAGTTGAATGGTGTTTTTGCTGGTGCATCCTGAGGTAGGTCCTCTCTGAGAACCTCTTCCCACAGTGTGTACAGGCAAATGGCTTCTCTCCCGTGTGGACCTTCAAGTGCATCTTCAGCTGGTCCTGACGGGAGAACCTCTTCTCACACTGGGGGCAGCTGTAGGGTTTCTCCCCTGTGTGGACCCTCTCGTGCCTCTTCAGGTCACCAGCCTGGGTGAAGCGCATGTGACACTGGGTACATTTGAAGGGTTTTACCCCTGTGTGGAACCGCTGGTGCCTCTTCAGGTTGCCAGCATGGGCAAAGCGCATATGACACTGGGTACAGCTGAAGGGTTTCACCCCTGTGTGGACCCTCTGGTGGATCTCCACCTTCTGTGGGCAGCTGAAGCCTTTGTTACAGAACATGCAAAAGAACTGCTTCTCTTTACCGCCTGTTGTTGCTCCCTCTCCCCACACCTTGGCCGTTTGGTTGTTTGAGTTCAATACCTGATCTAAAAGGATGCAGCCTTGTGAATCGGAAGGCCCCATCGACATGGACACCGGGTGTAAAGGGGAGTGGGTCGAGACATTTAAATTTGTCTCCAAGCTGTCCCTGTAGTCTAAGAAGTCACTGGAGCTGCCATGCGAGTGTCCTTCTCCGAAGTGAGTCTCGTCTGCATTCCATGTCACAGGAACATCGCCCTCCACTTTCACAGTCATCTCATCTACGACCAGACCCTCCCCTTTCTTATCTAGGCACCGTCCAGAGTATACACTACTACTGTACTGGTTCCAGTTCCCTCTCATTGGATTAGTCTGTGTATCTAAGCCCACAGGCATGTCACCAGTTATCATCTCTGTTGTGTATGAACAGGACGGATCATTGCCAGTCTGTAACGTGTCACCTGAGTCCTGATGGGACAGAACCGTCCTCGGGTTACCGTACTGGAAATATTCTGAGTGGGGAGCAGGACAGCCCAGCCCCGTTAAAGTCTTGGTGTCTGTCTCTGACTTGAGGACGGCGTTTGGCGTTCCACTGACCTCCGTGATGCTGCGTCGGGTCATGGGTAGCACTGTGGCAGTGGTGGGGTCCTCTGCGGCTACAGGGGGAGCTCCTGTCTGGATGTTACGGCTGTGCCATGGTTCCTCCTCTCCTTCAGTCTTCTCCTGCTTGACCTCAGGACCTGCAGCCTCTGCATCTGCAGACTGACACAAGAAGAGTGGAGGTTATTAACGGTACATTAGTGGAATTGGATAACAATGTTGTAGGGAAGTCTTTTTTTTTTTAAACCAAGTTTGTATATGTTTTGTCTTTTTTTTTGGAGGGGGGGGGGTACAATATTAATGTCAATTTACACAGTTCATACAGCATCCGTAGGCTGCCAAAGAAAAACATACAGAGAAATTATCATATTGATCACACAGTATTGTGTAAATAATAAAATTGGTGTAAAGAGAGAAACATAAAGAGGTGGTCCTGCACCACCAACTCCCCCATCCCATTTAGACGTCTTCACGGGTCCAAAGAGGTTGACGTGCACTGTCTATGGGACCTTATATAGACAGGTGTGTGTCTTTCCAGATTGTTTTTTTTTTTACCTTTATTTAACTAGGCAAGTCAGTTAAGAACAAATTCTTATTTTCAATGACGGCCTAGGAACAGTGGGTTAACTGCCTGTTCAGGGGCAGAACGACAGATTTGTACCTTGTCAGCTCGGGGATTTGAACTTGCAACCTTCCGGTTACTAGCCGAACGCTCTAACCACTAGGCTACCCTGTCCAATCAATTGAATATACCACAGGTGGACTCTAATTAAATTGTAGAAACATCTTAAGGATGATCAATGGAAACAGGATGCACCTGATCTCAATTTTGAGTGTCATAGCAAAGGGTCTGAATACTTATGTAAATAAGGTATTTATTTAAGGTGGTAGATTAGCTTTAATGTTGCAGATAGATTGTGGCTTCCATTAATGTAATTGTCTGCATCATTTCCAATCCACCATATAAATATATATCATTTTATTTTTTTGTGTTTTCCTTTATTTTTTGCAGCAGCAGCACTGCCTGACAGCAGTAATAATCTCTTATTGATTGAGAGATTCAAGGAGCTATCATCGTTAAGTAACATAGTAGATGCAACACATTCAATATTTACATTCATGCACTTCGAAATGAACTTTGTCCTAGAAGCATTTAACTACAGGGCATTCCCACATCATATGAAGGATGAGGGGAGCCTTTCTGAAATAAACAGGCCACATTTAAAGTAACTAATGTTTTATGCAACACTATTGCACTAACCTCCATCACGATAACGTGCTGGGATGAGGTTCCATTCCCCTCATCAACAGTGATTGGTTGGTCATCTCTCCATATATTGTGTCCCGTTGGCTTCACAAAGCTCCTGTGTCCTCCAGTGAGATGTCCTTCGCCTGAGAGAGTGATTGGGGGGAAAGAGGTGGTTAGGTTAGCTACTGTCAATGTTCAACACTATATTGTACACCATTGACACGGTCTAGAATTGGCAAGGGTGTAAGGTAACACTTCTCATCACTTCATACAATTTATTGATTGACTGAATTATGTTCTATGCATCTAATTGTTTTCATTGAGCTAATAATAGGAAATGCAGTAAATTAAGAATCTGGTTAAAATATGATATTATGTCTTTGTGCAAGATAGTATGCAATAATTGCCCTGATTACTAAGCTATCGAAAAACTGTCCAAGGCTCAATTCGGGTGACAGGCACTGAGCTATGCCGCGCAGCCTCCGCCTTCTGCAAAATGTACCTCTTGTCATTCCTCTGTATCGGTCGAGGATCTTGACACTACTGGAAATGGCGAGGACGCGCTCCCGCAATGTCCTCTCTGCGCGCTCCCGTGACACCTTCAATTCTAGTAGCTGTAGTTTCCTCCGCAATGCCCTGTTTTCTTTCTGGCTTTGAGTTATTTCCAAACGAAACACTGCATAGTCGTCGTCTACGACTTTACAGATCTCTGCCACGGCTGCATTCGCTAGCACCTCCATGATGGAGGCTATTTGAGTGTGAAAAACCATACTGTTCACGTTAGCCATTTTTAGCTAGTTAGCAGCTAGCTAGCTAGCTGTCAACCAAATCCTGTCTCCAACGTGATTTAAACTACCCTAGGTACGTATGTGATGTTGTGCAAGTAAATTAGTCATATTTTAAGTTCCAGTGTGTTAATAAACGTCTAAATAACAACAATAAAAACGCGAACGGGGAAATCGTTCTTGGTCACTGTTCACTTCCGTTTACACTGAATAGAAAGGATCTCATTGGTTGGCGTCATACTGTATCTCAAAGGGTTTTGTTAAACGGAAAAGGAATGCGCGTTGTTGTTTGAAACACGGTAATGCTTATTACATTATATTACACATAACATATCCTATGATCATTCTCTCAAGCTGAGAGCAGACTTGTTTAGAAAGAACAGTAGCCGTGTCCGAATACCCGTAGTAGTATGCGAAAAAAATAAGTTTTATAAGTATGTGAAATTTCGAAAATATGCCGCCTTCATATTCCAGTCGGAACTAGAAACTCCGAAATTTCCGATCTGTAGATTCGTTGAACGCCTGTACATCCGACTAAAATGTAAACGCAGCATTGGTACACTGAAAGTTTCAACTAATATGCGTGATTGTGTTGACTCCCGCCATTCGTTCATTTTGGTACAGGCGTCATTTTATCTGCTCTTGTCAAACACGTGAGTCAAAAATATGAGTTTAATATACTATATCAAACGCTGAAATTAGTATGCAGTTTAAGTATGTAATACTAGTATGGGTATTCTTACAAGGCCACTGTGTTAATATTAATAGAGTAGAGAAGAATAGAATGACTGACTTCATTCCATTTACACTGAACAAAAAATATAAACGCAACATGTAAAATGTTGGTCCCATGTTTCATGAGCTGAAATAAAATATCCCAGAAATGTTCCATATGCACATATAAAATATCCACTAACATCCATGTTAGGAGCATGTTGCCTTTTCCAAGATAATCCATCCACCTGACAGGTGTGGCATATCAAGAAGTTGATTAAACAGCATGATCATTACACAGGTGCACCTTGTGCTGGAGACAAAAGACCAATCTAAAATGTGCAGTGTTGTCACACAACACAATGCCACAGATGTCTCAAGTTTTGAAGGAGCATACAATTGGCATGCTGCCTGCAGGAAGGTCCACCAGAGCTGTTGCCAGAGAATTTAATGTTAATTTCTCTATCATAAGGTTCCTCCAACTGAGTTTTAGAGAATTTGGCAGTACGTCCAACCAGCATCACAACCGCAGTGTAACAACGCCAGCCCATGTGTAACCACTCCATCCCAGGACCTCCACTCCTGGCTTCTTCACCTGTGGGATCGTCTGAGACCAGCAACCCGGACAGCTGATGAAACTGAGGAGTATTTATATCGGTATTAAAGCCCTTTTGTGGGGGAAAAAATAATTCTGATTGGGTGGGCCTTGTTCCCAAGTGGTTGGGCCTATGCCCTCCCAGGCCCACCCATGGCTGTGCCCCTTTCCAGTCATGTGAAATCCATAGATTAGGGCCTAATTCATTGATTTAAATTGACTGACTGACTTATATGAACTGTAACTCAGTCAAATCTATGAAATTGTTGCTTGTTGTGCTTATATTTTTGTTCAGTGTAGTTGAGGTAATATGAACATATAGGTAGGGGTAAAAGTGACTAGGCAATCAGGATAGATAATAAACAGAGTAGCAGCAATGTGTGTGAGCATATGGAGTGTTTGTGTAAGTGTATGTGGGTAGCGTCCAGCGAGTGTGCATAGTCAGTGTAAGAGTCGGTGCAATAAATGGTCAATGCAATAGTCTGGGTAGCCATTTGATTAGCTATTTAGCAGTCTTATGATTTGGGGGTAGAAGATGTTCAGGTGCCTTTTGGTCCCAGAATTGACGCTCCAGTACCGCTTGCTGTGTGATAGCAGAGGAACAGTCTGTGACAATTTTCCGGCGCTTCCTCTGACACCGCCTGTTATAGAGGTCCTGGATGGCAGGGAGCTCGGCACCAGTGATGTACTGGGCCATCTACACCACCCTCTATAGTGCCTTGCGATCGAGGGTGGTGCAGTTGCCATACCAAGCGTTGATGCAGCCGGTCAAAACGCTCTCAATGGTGCAGCTGTATAATTTTTTTAGGATCTGAAGGGCCATGCCAAATCTTTTTAACCTCCCGACGGGGTAGAGGCACTGTCGCACCTTCTTCATGACTGTGCTAGTGTGAGAAGACCATGTTAAGTCCTTGGTGATGTCGACACAGAGGAACTTGAAGCTCTCGACATGCTCCACTAAAGCCCTGTGGATTGGGCATTCTCACCTCTCCTTCTCCTGTAGTCCATGATCCTTTGTTGAGGGAGATGTTGTTGTCCTGGCACCACACTGCCAGGTCCTCCTCCCTGTAGGCTGTCTCATTGTCATTGGTGATCAAGCCTACCACCGTCATGTCATCAGCAAACTTGATGATGGCATTGGAGTCGTGCTTGGCCACAGTCATGGGTGAACAGGGAGTACAGGACGGGACTAAGCCCACACCCTTGAGCGGCCCTGTGTTGAGGGTCAGCGTAGCAGATGTTACCTACCCTTACCACCTGGGGGGCGGCCCGTCAAAGTGCAGGATCCAATTGCACAGGGAGGTGTTCAGTATCAGCAGTTCCTCATCAACTACCGTTCATTAACACAAATTATAAAGAAGAGCATTTAAAGGTTTATATGATCAAATCAAAGTTTATTGGTGGCGTACACAGTTTATTGGATGTTAGTTACTAGCTAAATGCTTGTTACCAGCTCCTAACAGTGCAGTACAATGTCAAACAATGAAAAATTCAAATGAAGAAATAACAGAACGAATCAATCCAAATAACACTATCAATAATCCAAATAGCCATCGGTGGTGCGTATATACACAGGATGAATGATATGTACAGCAGTAGATGTATTAAAATGAGCTATTTCGAGAATACTGTATATACAGTGGGGCAAAAAAGTATTTAGTCAGCCACCAATTGTGCAAGTTCTCCCACTTAAAAAGATGAGAGAGGCCTGTAATTTTCATCATGGGTACACTTCAACTATGACAGACAAAATGAGAAGAAAAAATCCAGGAAATCACATTGTAGGAATTTTTTATGAATTTATTTGCAAATTATGGTGGAAAATAAGTATTTGGTCACCTACAAACAAGCAAGATTTCTGGCTCTCACAGATCTGTAACTTCTTCTTCAAAAGACCTGAGACTGGGATGGAGATTTGTCTTCCAACAAGACAATGATCCAAAACATAAAGCAAAATCTACAATGGAATGGTTCAAAAATAAACATATCCAGGTGTTAGAATGGCCAAGTCAAAGTCCAGACCTGAATCCAATCGAGAATCTGTGGAAAGAACTGAAAACTGCTGTTCACAAATGCTCTCCATCCAACCTCACTGAGCTCGAGCTGTTTTGCAAGGAGGAATGGGAAAAAATGTCAGTCTCTCGATGTGCAAAACTGATAGAGACATACCCCAAGCGACTTAGAGCTGTAATCGCAGCAAAAGGTGGCAAAAAGTTACTGTACCAGGCGGTGATGTAGCCCAACAGAAAGCGCTTAATGATGCATCTGTAGAAGTTTGTGAGTGTCGTAAGGGCAATGCCGAACTTCTTCACCATGGTGCTGATGTGATGTGACCATATCAGGTCCTCGGTGATGTGCACACAGAGGAACTTGAACCTTTTGACCCTCAACACTGTGGCCCAGTCTATGTGGAGGGGAGTGTGCTCTCCCTTCTGTCTCCTGTACTCCACAATCAGCTCCTTGGTTTTGTTGACTTTGAGAGGTTATTGTCCTGACACCACTCCGCCAAGGCTCCAACCTCCTCACTGTAAGCTGTCTCGTCATTGTTGGTAATCAGGCCTACCGCTGTCATGTCGTCAGCAAACTTGATTGTGTTGGAGTCGTGGGTGAACAGGGAGTACAGGAAGGGAATGAGCACACACCCCTGGGGGGCCCCCTGTATTAAACGTCAGCATGGCAAAGGTGCTGTTGCCTATCCTCAACAACTGGGGTCAGCCTTTTAGGAAGTCCAGGACCCAGTTGCACAAGGATGAGTTCCAAGGTAACGAGCTTTGAGGGCACTATGGTGTTGAAAGCTAAGCTATAGTCGGTATTCCTCTTGTTCAGGTGGGATAGTGTGTTCTTTTCTAGTGTGAATGTGATTGCGTCGTCTGTGGATCTGTTGGGACGCTAAGATGGAGGTGATGTGACCCTTGACTAGCCTCTCTAAGCACTTCCTGGTGACAGGAGTGAGTGCTATGGGGCAATATTGACATTTAGTTCAGTTACCTTAGATTGCTTGGGTACAGGAACAATGGTGGACTTGAAGCATTTGGGGATGGCAGACTAGGATAGAGAGATTGAATATGTCAGTAAAAACTCCAGCCGGCTGGTCTGCGCACGCCTTGGGATGCCGTCCGGGCTGGCAGCCATTTAAGAGTTAACAGTCCCTGCCACATGCTTCTTTGTGTCTGAGCCGTTGAATTGCAACTCCACTTTGTCCCTGTACTGACTTTCTGCTTCTTTGGTTGCCTTACGGAGTTTGTAGCTGGTCTGTTTGTACTCCATGTTCCGGGTCACCTTAACGTGGTTGAATGCTGTGGTTCCAAAGTTTTGCGCAAATACAGCCATCTATCCCTGGTTTTTGGTTGGGGTATGTTAGAAACGCTTTGCTGTACACACAGAAACATGACATTATAAAATGTTAACTACGGTCAAGCCTCTCTCTAACACTGTGATTCAAGTATCTAACAATATGGATCTATTGGAGTCTTTGCAATGATACAAAAATAACCAAGTCAATCAGCACAGTCAATTTTGTATTTAATTTCAACAAAATGGTCATACACTCACATAACATGAAGTACAGTACTTATATTGCACAAAAGGATACTTTTCACTAACACTTTACCTTTAATGTAAATCTGGTACCTCACTTTAATAAAATACATGTTTAAATACTTTGGAAAAGGTTCAACATTACACACATCTTCACTATTATGTCAAGTAAATGTGAATTAAGGCACTCATTATCTCACTATAAAATACCAGTATCAACCTAAAGTGACAAGCAGTTAGGGTTGGACCCATCAATTAAGCATTTTTACAGACACCATCACACCAACCATCACCATATCATCTACTCTGCCTCATCATACTCATTCTTTCCTCAGTTCACCTCATCCAGTTGCCTACTACACCCAAAACCAACAGAACTACAAACAAACTAGTACTACTACATGTCACTAGACTCTATACATGGGCCGTGTGCATTTTCTGCTGGTGTATTCTGCGGTTGCGCCTCTCTGAGAACCTCTTCCCGTAGTGTGTGCAGGCGAACGGTCTCTCTCCCGTGTGGACCTTCAGGTTCGTCTTCAGCTGGTGCTGGTGGGAGAACTGCTTCCCAAACTGGGGAAGCTGTTGGATTTCTCTCCTGTGTGGACCCTCTGGTGCCTTTTCAGGTTGAATGAGTGGGAGAAACTGGCCTGGCACAGGTGGCAGCCGAACGGTTTCTCCCCTGTGTGCATTCTCTGGTGTCTCTTCAGGTTGGAAGAGTCCGAAAAACTAGCCTGGCACAGGTGGCAGCTGAATGGTTTCTCCCCCGTGTGCATCCTCTGGTGGAGCTCCACTTGTTTGGGGAAACTGAAGGCTTTCCCACAGAACGAGCACGGGAAGCGCTTCTCTTTGGCCCTGCCACCTTTACTGATTACGTCTCTACTACTGTCATTTGTCAGTGGGCTTGTTGAGGCATTGTCAGAGTTCTGGTTTAACATTAGGAAATTGTGAGGAGGATGAAGGCCAGGGAGTGTCTGTGTTGTCTCAGGGTCCATGTTCCAGTTGATAGATCCTATAGAAGGCAGGCTGAAGGCAGCACCTGTTAGGGGGTTAACCTGAGGCCCCATCAGTCTCTCTGAATCACAACTATAGGAGCAGGATGGAGCATCACTAGCCAAGTCTATGTCTGTTCTCTCCCGTCGCATACGGACACCTCCCCATCCCTGCAGACCAAATCTACGCCTCGCCCTGGTCTCAGCCAGTCTGTTGTCATGGAGACTAACTTTGTTTGTTGTTTTATGTTCGACAGTCTGTTTCTGGTTGTGGTTAACAGCGTTGTTCCCCAGCCCAGAGTTGAAGATGCTGTCCCATCCACTGACCTCCACTATGTTGCCTCTAGTCCTGTCCTGCTCAGTGATATCATCCCCTGGGCCTTTGGCTGCACCGGTCTGGGTCTGGAAATCTAAGATGGATGCCCAGTCTCCTCTGTTAGCCTCCAGCCAACCACCTGCAAAAAAAGACTACAAACATGGCAGTGAAAAAACTCCATATCTAGAGTTGAGTCAATTACCTGGTGAAGTTCATACATTATAATGTGTGTGTTTCGGTAACTAAACATAAGTTATATTGATTTTATGAATGAAGAAATTAAATAATAGCCAGGTGCATCACTATTCCCATTGAAGATCTATTACTGTATGTAGGCTATATGTATTTCTCCCTTACCTTGCTCCCCCATCTTTAGTCCACTGAGCAGAGCAATGCTCTCTGATCCGTCTTCTATTGTCTCCTCTTTGACCAGCAGCAGATCAGGCTTCCCATCCTCCATGTCTACTGGCTGTAAGAGATACAGAGTGAGAGGATGTTGGATCCAGAAATCTGATATGAGCACCCTGCTATGGAGCATCTTCTGATTGGGCAATGAGGGATAGCTATGAGTACTATGCAAACGCATTAGTCAATTTGATTACTTGACACTCTTTAATGGTTTGATCATTCAAAAGGCATGGTCCCACACTTAAGACAACGAATCAAGACCTGGGCCTGTATCCACAAAGCCTCTCAGAGTAGGAGTGCTGATCTAGGATCAGTTTTGCCTTTTAGATCATAATGAATAAAATTATATTAGATCAGCAGTCCTACTCTGAGAGGCTTTGTGGATACGGACCCTGACCTAATACCATTCAGACAGTAGTTCAGTGAGCTCACCTCAGTGAGACTGTGTGTGGTCCTGTGCTGCTCAGCTGGTTGCTCTGTGGGTTCAAGAGGTGTAGTCTGGTTGTCCTCCGTGATCATGGGACCCTCAGGGTTCCCCAGACCCTCCTCACACCCCTCCTCCTTCACCAGCAGCACGTCTGGACCCTCCTCCTCCTGGAAGAGACAGGTGATACAGATTACACAGACATACATTCCCTCAGGTACGTACACACAGATAAACACTTTCAATATGGAGTGTTTACCCATCCCCACTATGTTTGAGTCTCATACGATTTCACAAATTCCTGTACATGCAAATGTAACCGCAAAATTATTGGCACCCTTGATAAAGATCAGGGAAAATACTAAACAAAAACAATTGTTCATCTTTATCAAGTTTCCATAATTTAGGACCCCATTGAATATGCCTTATATACAGTATATATAATTAAAGTAGTTGAATGGAAATAATGAAACATCATATATCCTACACAGTGGAAACACTGACCGACTTTAGGCTTAAGCCATATATATATATATATATATATAAATAAATCACAGAATGTCTGGATGCAATATTCTACCCAGGAATATTCAACACTGAAATATGTTACTCTCGTTATTCCAAATGTATCTGGCTTTTTTTTCTGCTGACAACAATGAACATTCATCAGTCTTTGATGCTGGGTTTGATCTAAACGTTAGAAGCTATCGAGTGGAATGGTTACTTTCTATAGCTCGGTATCCATTCAATTGACGACAGATTTGAAAGAAAACGTGCACATTTTCCCACCAGTGGTGTTTCCACCAAACTGACATGATGCAGATAAAACAAAATCATTGCGTGATGACGTAGCGCACACGAAATGTACTTTTTCGCTTACGTTCTCACGTACAGAATAAAAATATTACGTTCAATGTGTTTCCATCGCATTTTCAACTCTACGGATAGTTTTGTCATACAAACTGTTGCGTTAAATAGAAAATGTGCCTAATCTGGTCTTGGCACGTGGGCTCTAGCCAACAGCTCGCATATACAGTACGGGTAGGCTAGTCTACGTCATGATATTATTATGGAAAACAGCAAGAATATTTGTCAAACGTAAGTCAAGCCTTGATATTTCTTTGAAAATGAGCATCAAGATCACCGTGCACTTTCACCACCCTCGGGAGCCTAACTAACGAGCCTAGTCGTAGTGGGAGGACCACACACCATGTCATCGCGTGACTCCAAGTTTACTTCGATATGATGGCTTTTATATCAACATTTGCGCATAGAGGCGTTTCCACCGCCCATTCTCTCATAATGAATTTTACAGACGCAAAAAGATCCCATGTCGAACAAACAAATTCTGTCGGCATTTAGAAAATTGTACCGAAACTTCCTGTTTCCATCACAGCTGCCATGATTTTTTTTTCTCGGTATGACTTTACTTGCACAAAATCTGTGAATGGAAACGTGGTTCATGTTATAGAGTGGAATGGTTTTTCTGCTCCTGTGTGGACCTAGAGGTATATTTTTAGCTGGTCCTGGTGGGAGAACCTCTTCTCATACTGGAGGCAGCTGTAGGATTTCTCCCCGGTGTGGACCACCTGGTGCCTCTTCTGGTGTCCAGCTTGGGTAAAGTGCATACTGGGTACAGCTGAAGGATTTCATCCCTGTTTGGATCCTATACACTACTACTGTACTGGTTCCAGTCCTCTCTAGACAGATCAGTCTGTGTCTCTAAACCCAAGGGCATGTTGCCAGGGTCGAAATGGGATTGAATCGGGTTACTCTGTGAGTCGGGAGCAGGAGGACAGTCCAGTGGCCCCAGCTCCAGTCTCTCTAGGTCTGATCTCTGGTCAGATCCTTTGTGCAAGAGCCTTTGTGTTAAAGTCTCTGTCTGTCTCTGACTTGAAGACGGTGTTCTGCGTTCTACTGACCTCCGTGATGCTGCGGCAGGTCCTGGGTTGGGGCGTAGCAGTGCGGTTCTCCGTGGCTACAGGGGGCGTCCCAATCTCGATGTCTCTTCTGTGTCGTGGGTCCTCTCCTTCAGACCTCTCCTGCTTTACCTCAGGACCTCTAGCCTCTACATCTGCAGACTGACACAACAAGGGAGGTTATTATTGGTACATGAGTTGAATTGGATAACAATGTCTTAGAGAAGTCTCACAAGCTCCCCTATGGTAGATAAATAAGGATGATCTGGAAGAAAAATAAACGCACACTCTAGGAGCTCAGATGCAAAAATTTAATTACCAACGTTTCAACAGCCAAGCTGTCTTCATCAGGGTATAATCACAAACACTGCGGGATGACTCGTTTATGTAGCGTCAAAAGACACAGGTGTCTGTAATCATGGCCAAGAGTGGCCTAATATCATTGGTTAATTATCAAATATTAAAATGTCATACAAAAAACAGCATACAAACAACAAATGGATAGCTTACGATCATAGACAAATATGACTACACAAGCTTACAAACAATTACAATGGCAAAGTCACAATAATCACAAGAATGGCTTCAGGTCAAAGTCTACGATGAGACCGAAGGGCGCAAGGGTCTTTAAGTTAAAGATCCAGGCAGCCTCTCGTTTTAACAATAAATTATCAAGGTCACTCCTTCTCCTAGGGAGGGTGATGCCAATATAACGCAGAGACGAAATCGAGTGGCCTGCCTCCAAGAAGTGGGCCGCAACTGGATTTTTATTTTTTTTATTTTTTTATTTCACCTTTATTTAACCAGGTAGTCTAGTTGAGAACAAGTTCTCATTTGCAACTGCGACCTGGCCAAGATAAAGCATAGCAGTGTGAACAGACAACACAGAGTTACACATGGAGTAAACAATTAACAAGTCAATAACACAGTAGGAAAAAAAAGAAGAAAAAAAAGAGTCTATATACATTGTGTGCAAAAGGCATGTAAGTAAAGTTTTTACACCTAATGGTGCTACGATGCTCTGAGATACTTACTTTTAATTCGCGCTTTGTTTTACCTACATAATTTTTACCACAAGGACAAGTTATAAGATAAATAACTGCCTTAGTGGAGCACGTAATAACACCTTTGATTGGGATCGATTTCCCTGTTTGTGGGTGTTTGAAGGATGTACATTTATAAGTGCCATTGCATTGAGCACAGCCATTACATTTGTAATTTCCATCCAGTAGGGACACAAATAGACGTTGTTCAGAAATATCTTGGGGTGGTAAATCAGTGTACCAATTGGTCTCTGAGATTTCTGCCCCGCGAGAATACGACAAAGGGAAGGTCCGAAAACACATTACCGAGACGATCATCGCATTTTAGGATGTGCCAATGTTTGTGAACAATTCCCTTAATTTGTTCAGAGCACTTTGAATAGCGGGTAGTTAGAACACAAGAATGCGTGTTTTTGCGAGACTGACCTTGAAAAAGGTCATGTTTCGTTTTGTTTTGAATTTTCTCAATGTCAATATTAATCGGATCATTCTTGTAGCCCCTCTCCTTTAACTTTCTTTGCGTCTCAGCCATATTTCTGTCGAAATCTGATTGTTTTTTGCAAATTCTTTTGATTCGACAGAATTGGCTGTAGGGCAAACTATTTTTCAAGAGAAGTGGGTGACAACTATCAGCCCTCAACAAACTGTTACGATCAGTAGGTTTCCTGTAAATTGTATAGAACATTATCTTCACACAAGATCAGAAGATCAAAAAAACTGATTTGACGTGTGTCAGATTGCATAGTAAATCTCAGATGCTCAGAACAGGAGTTAAGAAAAGCATGGAACGCCTGGAGCTGTTTTGCATCACCCTTCCATAGAACAAAAAGATCATCAATATACCGTTTCCAAATAATGACGTGAGACAAGAAAACATTTTTGAGAGGATTGAAAATAGACTGTTTCTCCAAGCAACCCACATACAAATTAGCATAGTTAGGAGCCATGGGGGATCCCATAGCAGTACCTTTCGTCTGAATAAAGAAATCATTTAGAAACATGAAATAGTTATGTGTGAGTACTATTTCAGCCAATGTTATAATGCAGGCACTGGAAGGAAATTCCTTAGGGTCACGTTGCAGAAGAAAATGTTCCATAGCTTCAATGCCGTCCTCGTGTGGAATATTTGTGTATAACAACTCAACATCAAAAGTAACTAACAAGGTATTCTCAGGGAGAGGATCAATAGATTCAATGATAGAGATCATACTGCTGGTGTCCTTTATAAAGGAGGGGAGCTGTTCTGCGAGTGGTCTAATAAAAAAGTCAACAAAAGTAGATAGAGGAGCAGTTACTGCATCAATGCCCGCTACAATAGGGCGCACTGGAGGTTGTGTAACATTCTTGTGTAATTTCGGCAAAGTGTAGAAAGTGGCAATTTTAGGGTGTTGAAATCATGTTATTTTTTGGTTATCTACCAGAACTTAAATACCAATCTAGGACAGTAAAGATAGTGTTCTGAAATTGGAAGTGGGGTCACTTCTGAGTTTCTTGTAAAAGGTGTTGTCAAGCAGCTGTCTATGACACTCATGTACATAAACTGTCCTATCCATGAGTACAACTGACCCACCCTTATCAGCAGGACGAATAAGGACTGACGTATCGGATTGTAAATCAAGCAAAGCTTGAGCAAGATTTGGACCCCTGTTTATTATTCTTAAGGAGATTTCCAACATCATTTTCCACAAGTCTGCAATATGTCTCGAGCGAGTGATTGCGTTTGGCTGGAGGTATAAAATGACTCTTGCTTCTAAAAGGAGTCGGAGTATGTGCAGGAGAGCAACCTACTGGTTCAATAGAAGTGTCAGAATTAGGGGAGCTAAAGTATTCCCTTAAGCGGATATTTCTAAAAAACTTAAACATGTCTACCTTAACATCAAAATCGTTGCACTGGGTTGTAGGCACAAAATATAACCCTTTATTAAGCAAAGAACCTACTGATCGTAACAGTTTGTTGAGGGCTGATAGTTGTCACCCACTTCTCTTGAAAAATAGTTTGCCCTACAGCCAATTCTGTCGAATCAAAATAATTTGCAAAAAACAATCAGATTTCGACAGAAATATGGCTGAGACGCAAAGGAAGTTCAAGGAGAGGGGCTACAAGAATGATCAGATTAATATTGCCATTGAGAAAATTCAAAACAAAACGAGACATGACCTTTTTCAAGGCCAGAAATACACCCTTGAGTTTGAAATAGTTGAGGCTAGTCAACAGCCATTACTGTCAGCTTCTACATGCGAGCGCCTTGGGCTTATTAACTTCACCATCCCAGCCGATCTTAACATTATAGACAAAGTCCAGGCTGGGCCCCTGAGCAAGGAGACACTCCTAAGCAAAGTACCATGATGTCTTCAACGCACCGGTTGAGTCAGTTCCCGGGGAAGTCCACTTTGAGTTGGACGCAGCAATCCAGCCTGTCCAGTGTGCACCCCGCAATGTACCAGTGGCCATGAAAGCAGCTACGAAGGCTCAGCTTGACAAATACGAAGCAGATGGCCACATCATATCCGTCACCGAGCCTACAGACTGGATAAGTAATATGGTTATCGTCAAGAAACTAGACAAGCTACGGATATGCATTGATCCTTAAACACCTCAACCGGGCTCTGCGACATTCACATTACATTATGCCCACGTTGGAGGATGTTCTTTACAAGCTCCCAAAGGCCAGAGTCTTCACACTCGTGGATGCCAGAGATGCCTTCCTGCAGTGCAAGCTCGACGAGCCCGGCAGCTACATGACCACCTTTTGGACACCCTGGGGCAGGAAGAGGTGGTTGAAGCTTCCGTTTGGTGTCTCCGTGGCTCCAGAGGTGTATCAGTGGAAACAGCATGAGCTGTTGATGGGACTCAGTGGCGTGGAACCCATAGCAGATGACATCCTCGTAGTGGGCTGTGGGGACAGTGATGAGGAGGCAGAATGTGACCATGACGCCAAGATGGCCCTGATGGTCAGATGCAGACAGATCAAGCTAAGGCTAAGCATAAAAAAGCTTCAGTTTAAAGTGCCAGAGGTCCGCTTTCATGGGCACATCTTGTCCTTCGTAACCTACCTGGCCAAATTCCTACCGCGGCTCTCTGAAGTGTGTGAGCCACTGAGGAGGCTCATGAACAAGGACACCATCTGGCATTGGCCCCCAAAACATGACGCAGCGGTGAGGGAAATAAAACAACTGGTCACCCAGACACCTGTACTGCGATACTACAATGTGTCAAAACCTGTCACGATTCAGAGTGACTCAAGCCAGTATGGACTTGGCTGTTGCCTCATGCAGGAGGGCCAGCCTGTGGCATTCGCCTCTAGGGCACTCACGCCAACAGAGCAGAACTATGCCCAGATAGAGAAGGAGTGCCTCAGCATTGTGTTTGCATGCCAACGCTTCCACCACTACCTGTACGGGCGCGACAATATTACCGCAGAGACAGATCACAAGCCCCTTATTGCTATATTCAGCAAGCCTCTCCTGAATGCCCCAAAACGACTGCAGAGCATGCTACTGGCCCTACAAAACTACAACCTCAAGGTGGTGTATAAGCCAGGGCCAGAGATGTATGTGAGTGACACGCTCAGCAGGGCTACTGCATCAGGCACTCACACACGCTCCATGCATGAACAACATGCAGTGTGCAGCTTACAAACAGAGCAAGTGGATGTTGAACACATCAACCAGGCTGACTACCTCAATGTTACGGACCAGCGCCTTATACAAATCAGACAGCACACAGACAGGGACGAGCAACTCCAGGCATTGAGGTCTGTGATTCTGATGGGCTGGCCCGACTGCAGGGAAGAAACTGCTTTAGCCGTCAGAGAATATTGGCCAGTCAAAGAGGAGCTCAGTGTTCAAAACGGAGTAATATTCAAGAGTCAGAGAGTCGTTATTCCCAGGTCTCTGCGCCCTGAGATGTTGGCACGCGTGCACTCAAGTCACATAGGAGGTGAGGCCTGTTACAGACAAGCACGTGACACACTGTATTGGCCAGGAATGCAGAGTGAAATCAAAGACTATGTCAGTAAATGCACAATCTGCATGAATATGCCATTGAGCAACAGAGAGAGACGATGATGTCCCACGAGCTACCGATGCGCCCCTGGCAGATAGTAAGTCTAGATCTCTTCCAGCACAGTGGCAAAGACTTTCTACTGGTAGTCGATCATTACTCAGACTTTTGGGAGATCGACCTCCTCCCCGACCTCTCAGCAGAGACAACGATCAAACGCTGCAAGGCTCAGTTTGCCCGCTATGGCCAGCCAGATAGGGTAATTTCAGACAATGGACCCCAATTCTCCGGAGTTGAGTTCCGAAAATTTGCTGCAGGATGGGAATTCGAGCACGTCACTTCATCACCACGACACCCAAAGGCTAATGGGAAGGCGGAGTCCGCAGTAAAAATCGCAAAGAACCTCTGCAAAAAGGCTCTGCGAGAGGGCAAAGATGCCTGGAAAGCAATCCTGCAGTGGCGCAATACCCCGACAGAAGGCATGGATAGCAGCCCGGCACAGCGCCTCATGGCACAGCGCTTAAAAGCAGTTCTGCCAGTAGCCAGCACTCTCCTAGAGCCATGTGTGGTGACAGACGTGCTGGTGAAGCTACGTCACAGAAGACAGGTCTCCAAGTTCATCTACGACAAATCAGCAAAAGACTTACCTGAGCTCAGGGTGGGTGAAACGGTGCGAATGAAGCCCCTACCAGGGGACCGGACAGGCCTCTGGAGACTCGGATCCTGTGTACAGAAAGTGGCACCACACATGGCTCCAGTACCGTAACAGGGTTGACCTTCGGATTGCTGAGCCAGCACCTACTCAGAACCCTGATGGCCAAAGGGGTCGCATGACAAAAGACTTAATCTGTAGGTTTCCCATCAGGGATTGTTGACAGACAGATAAAAGTGAAGAGAATATCAAAATGTGTTGTTACCTGAGGAAAAAAATAAAAAAAATAATACTAAACTGTTCATGTTGGAAATTGTTACTATTTTATTAAATGGAAGATGTTATAAAAGTAAGATGCCATCTGTTGGTAAATGTTCATTACTGCAACTCTTGTGTTTTACCGGGGTGCTTGAGATACCCGGATGTGTTCTGATGTACTGAACAAGACTGGTTACTCGCATCAATGCCTCTGTCTCGTCATTTAACATTCAAGCCTTAATTAATTGGCCACATTTTATGTACTGTCATTTTTCATGTTACACTAACCTCTATCACGATAACTTGCTGGGTTGAGGTTCCACTCCCCTCATCAACAGTGATTGGTTGGTCTCTCCACACGTTGTGACCTGCTGGCTTCCCAAAGCTCCTGTGGCCTCCAGTGAGAAGTCCTGAGAGAAAGAGGTGGTGGTGAGGTACTGTCAATATATTGTACACTATTGACACTGCTTGTGTAACAGTATAACTTTATAAACAGTCCCCTCGCCCATACACTGCCTGTGTAATAGTATAACTTTCTAAACCTGCCCCTCGCCCTACCCGGGCTCGAACCACAGTTGTTGCACACATCAACAACACATCAACAACTGACACGCATCGTTACCAATCGCTCCACAAAGGCCGCTGCCATTGCAGAGCAAGGGGAACTACTACTTCAAGGTCTCAGAGCAAGTGACGTCACCGACTGAAACGCTATTTAGCTCGCACTACCGCTAGCAGCGTTACACTTTTGACCTCCTCCTTTTCCGCAGCAAACAGTGATCCGGGTCAACAGCATCAATGTATAACTTTAGACCGTCCCCTCGCCCATACCCGGGCGCGAACCTCTGCACACATCAACAACAGTCACCCACGAAGCATCGTTACCCATCGCTCCACAAAAGCCGCGGCCCTTGCAGAGCAACTTCAAGGTCTCAGAGCAAGTGACGTCACCTATTGAAAGGCTATTTAGCTCGCACCACCGAGCTAACTAAGCTAGCCGTTTCACATCCGTTACACCTGCAACTGGGTAAAGTTCATGATGCCGTTGACCTTAAAGGGCCCCAGGACCAAAGATCCACCACTATATTTTACAGTAAGGTGTGAGGTTATTTTCTGCTCATGCATTCTCATTTCGAAGACAAACCCACCATTGGTGTGCGTGGTCATAGAGCTCTATTTCATGTTATCCAACAAATTATTCTGATTAATAAGGCTGTAATACACAATGAATTGGGATATACAGCCTGAAACTAATGCCTGCAAATTTAAAATTTAAATTTAAAACGTACTATACATTTAAACTTACTCTGGCAGACAAAATATAGACAGGAAAGTATTGTTTACCCAACTTTTTAGAGAGCTGGTGGGTATATGGTTCAGTTTGGCACCAAGGTAAAAAAAAAAAATTGGGGGGATATTCGTTTTTCATCTTCAATAGCTATGTCAGGACAATGAAAATGGTATATTCTGAATCAGAGGAGGATTGTGAACAATCCAGTTACTAGCAGTTGATATTACGATGTCAATAAATGAATCTTAAATGGCGCTTGCTTTTTAAATGACTGAATATATACAGGGCAATTTAGCAATTAGGATTTTATTTGTAACGGTTTGATAAATTAGGCATTGTTGCACTCTGTTGGCATATAGATAAATGCACATATTTTTTCCATTTTTACTCAGAAAGAAAGCATGCAAGTACTCCAACAGTCGAAACATGTCAATGCCCATCCCTATTATTTTCAAACTGTATATACCAATAAATTGTGTATTGCAGCCTGATTAATCTGACTACCAACAAATGTAAGTTTGCTAAATGGCATTGGCACTTGGATTGGAACCGGTGCCCTGGTCAGATGAAATGAAAATTGAACTCTTGAGTGCCTATTCAGTAATCTGGCCCTGGATGTAAGGTAACACTTCTCATAACTTGTTGATACACAATTTATTGATTGACTATGTTCCATGCATCACTTATTTTTTTTTTGAGTATGACAACTGGAAATTCGGTAAAGAATATTTTTGCAAGAATAATTTGCACTTAATTGACATGGCTGGTTAAAAATATATATATGTGCAAGATAGCCAAGTAATCAGGGGAAGTATGGTATACTATCCAAAAACTGACAAAGACCCAATTCTGTAACACATCTGAACACATGCGCAGAGGGGAACGGGGCGACAGGGCCAGCAGCCTTCTGTAGAATGTACCTCTTGTCATTCCTCTGTATCGGTCCAGGATGTTGACACTACTAGATCGACTGGCGAGAACGCGCTCTCGCATTGTCCTCTCTGCGCGCTCCCGTGCCACCTTCAGTTCCAGTAGCTGTAGTTTCCTCCGCAGTCCTCTGTTTTCTTTCTGGCTTTGAGTTATTTCCAAACGAAACACTGCATAGTCGTCGTCTACGAGTTTACATATATCTGCCACGGCTGTATTTGCTAGCTCCTCCATGATGGAGGCTATTTGAGTGTGAAAAACCATATGGTTAGCCATTGTTAGCAGCTAGCTAGCGTTACCTAGATAACATATATCAACCAAGTCTCCCAGCGCGAATTAAAGACGGCCTGAGGTAAGTATGTGATGCTGTGCAGTTAAATGAATCATATTTTGAGTTTCAGGGTGTTAATAAACGTCTAGATAACTATAAAAACGCTAACATCGAAATCGTTCTTGGTCCTTGTTCGCTTCCGTTTACTTAAGAGAAAGGATCTTATTGGTGTGCGTCATAGGTGGAATGGTATAATGAGATGAAAAATGTATGCGTGCTATTCTTTGAAATACGGTACTGCTTATTACATTACATCAAATATCCTATGATCAGTATTGTTTTAATCTGAGAGCTGACTTGTTTATGAAGAGCAGTGTGTTAGCAAGAATAGAGTAGAAAATAGCATGACTTTACCTCAGTAAGGTAAATATTCAATAGTCCTTGTTATAGTCTGACCAACTCAGTGGCCTTGTGGTTAGTGTCTGCCCTGAGATTGGAAAGTTGAGTTCAATCCCTGGCCGAGTCATACCAAAGACTGTAAAAATGGGCCCTGATGAGTCTAGGCTTGGCACTCAGCATTAAGGAGCTAGATTAAGGCTAAGGCCCTGCAATAGACTGCGTCTTGTCCAGGGGGTGTACTTGTACGTCAAGCTGCCTCACACTACAGAAATAGGAGATGAGCTAAGGTTCATGCAAGGCTACTTACTTGTTATAGCCTATGTTTACCATCTCTCTAAAAACAGTTTTTTACAAATGACAAGTTAACAAAGCATTACCCCAATACACTTAACATAACTATAATATAACAGCTAAAGAATGGTTCCCAGATATCCCCTGCGCACATCTCACACTGCTACGATTTCTTCCCGTTGTGGACACTCCTATGTCTATAAGGTTACTTGGGAAGGAGAAGCTCTTGTAACATAGTTTGCACATGAAGGGACTCTCCTTGAGGCAGCTGAGGAAGGTTAGACCCAGGTCCCTTCTATGAACCCTTTCAGTAGGCATTAGACGGGACCCTGAAAGAGAAGACTACCACTAGAGGGGTCTCCCGCCACTCCCTGTGAAGGTTGAATCCCAGGGTGACCTGCTCTGTTCAGCATGGATACTGTGGTGTTTGTATCATAGGAACAAGATGGTCTATCAGCCACAAGTCCTGCTTCATCCCTGCACTGAGACTGTGAAGAGAAGGGTCTGGGCTGCAGACTGGATCCCTGACTGGAGTCTCTCTGATGACCACCTGTCCACTGGTTGTGTTCTACGTAGTGGTTGTGGTGGAGTCTCTGTCCCTTGCGGTTGGGTCCTGGTTCCGACTTGGGAAGGAAGAGCGACGGCTCCTGATCCAGGGTTCTGAGACGGGGCCAGGGTTTGTGACCAGCCACCTCAGTGGTCCAGTCTCTCCCACCAGTAACACTGGATATCATCAGGTCTTCAAGGACTGCAGTCTGCAAACAAAGATGGTACAGAAAAGCATAAAGGTTTATATAAGAAACTCTTTACTGTACACAGAAACATGACATTATAAAATGTTAACCAGTCAAGCCCATCTCTAACACTGATTGAAGTACCTAACAATATGGAGCCATTGGATTGATTGTTTATGTTCAAACTCCGTCCCTGCAATGATACAAAAATAACCAAGTCAGTCAGGACAGTGTCAATTTCGTATTTAATTAAAACAAATCACATTTATTGCACAAAACGATATGTGACAAGTAGAATGACTTTTCTCATCATGGAAACACTGCCTTTTCTGTAAATCTGGTATCCTCCCTTTGATAAAATGAATGTTAAAATACTTTGGAAAATGTTTTACGTTACATTACACACAGCTTCACTACTTCATGTCAAGTAAACATGAATTAAGATACTATCATTATCTCGGCACAGCCAGAAGAGGACTGGCCATCCCACATATGCTCTCTCTAATTCTCTCTTTCTTTCTCTCTCTCGGAGGACCTGAGCCCTAGGACCATGCCCCAGGAATACCTGACATGATGACTCCTTGCTGTCCCCAGTCCACCTGACTGTGCTGCTGCTCCAGTTTCAACTGTTCTGCCTTACAATTATTCGACCATGCTGGTCATTTATGAACATCTGAACATCTTGGCCATGTTCTGTTATAATTTCCACCCGGCACAGCCAGAAGAGGACTGGCCACCCCACATAGCCTGGTTCCTCTCTAGGTTTCTTCCTAGGTTTTGGCCTTTCTAGGGAGTTTTTCCTAGCCACCGTGCTTCTACACCTGCATTGCTTGCTGTTTGGGGTTTTAGGCTGGGTTTCTATACAGCACTTTGAGATATCAGCTGATGTACGAAGGGCTATATAAATAAATTTGATTTGATTTGACAAAGTTGTCACTTTTCATCAGTGAAGCATTTTTACAGACACCACCACACCAACCATCACCATATCATCTACTCTGTCTCATCATACTCATTCTTCCCTCAGTTCTCCTCATCCAGTTCTCTACTACATCCTAAACCAACAGAATGAACTATCTAGTACTACATTACATACTCTACACATGGGCCTGTGCATTTCCCCCAGACCCTCCTCACACCCCTCCTCCTTCACCAGCAGCACCTCCTCCTCCTGGAAGAGACATGTGACACAGACACACACTCCCTCAGGTAGGTAGGCACAGATAATAAACACACTTTCAATATGGAGTGTTTACCCATCCCCACTACATGAGTCCTGTACTGTAGTTACAGAATGACTTCATTGTTAAACCCATCATGGTGGACATTATTATCATGTGGGTAAAAACAAGTCAGTTATGATAAGTCAAATGTCATTATTGGTCAAACCTGACTAAACTAGTTTAACGTGTACAGTAGGTGTTTGTGTGTGGCTGTGTGTAGGTATATTCAGTAAGTATTGTAAAACGGCTAGCTGACGCCGTCTGAACCCTCATCCGCTAGTGACTTAAATGCCGAGTTGACTTAGGTCTGACCACAGGCGGTCCGGTAAGAACCAGGCAGATGTGTCCATATCAATGCTATTCGTTTCAAAGGAATGAAGGTGTGGCGGAGGTGTGTCAGCAGATGCCATATTCTGACCTTGACTTGATTCCCGCATAATTCCGCCACCTTTATGCACGAGGAAACTACGAATAAGGTCGAGCACACTTTCCGCTTCCAAGTGAAAAAAGCATCTACTTAATTTTTTCTAATAGAAATTACACCATTCTCCATGCACTGTCAGTTACAAATTGATAAGAGCTATTGATAACACCTAGGTAAATGAATAATCCGTTTGGATTGTAAATATAAATTACAATCGTTTAAGATATATTTTACCTAATGATCGCTGGAGATAAATGTGAAAACAGTCATATTTCAGCTAACTGAAAAGCATGTCAACATGACCGGTATTTCAACTTTTCCACAGTGTAGTATAAATCGCTGTGTCGTTATTCTGACTTTTAATTGTAGGCCTATGGCTTGATTTTGTAGGCATAATTTCATTACATTGTTAGTTTAGCTTCCATTCCTCTGCCATGTCTGTGTGGTTGTTCCTGGGGGTCGCTAGCAATAGTGGATTGTATTAGGCTAACGTATTACAAATTGCGCAATAATTTGGGACACGTAGCCTATTTGAATCATGGAACGCAGTTCCGTGATTAGGGAAGATTTATAGGCCTATTGTTGAACTCCTGTTGCACACATGTTTCACCTTCCAATATTTCATGGAATAAACCATTTAATTTGGCAATTTTCATAACGAATCAAACCAATATTTTTGATTCACCAATATTTTTTGTGCGTAATAGGCTCTCCAAACCTGTTTATGTATGATTCATAAATACTTTCCTAACCCTAAATATTCTACAAGAATATATATTTTTAAATCTAACAATTGGTGCTGAAAAAGAGACGAATATGCATGCATTTAAATGGCTTTCTTTCATTGATCCCTAATATTCTGAACCATTCTCTCCATATATTCTAATGAGTCGAGAAAATTCAAATTATTAAAGGTACACCAAATTTAAAGGGATGACTTTAGATAAATGCCCTGAAAACACGATTGATTGAAAACTCCACAAGAAAATATGTTGGCCAGCCAGTTGGAGGGATTTCTGCGGTTGAATTAAATTGATTCAGCCCGCGCAAGGGAACCACGCCTGCAAAGCCTGTTACTCACCTGCATAAGGTACGTCTACCAACTACTGAGAAATGCGTAAGAAAAAGGTGTACATTACATAAATCTGAATCTGGCCCTTGGTCACCACCACACAGTTGCACATACATTTACACCATAAGTGATAATGTGGTTTATTTCAGATGAACACTTCTAGAAGAAACTCTGAAAACTTGGTCAACAGCCAAACTTGTCGTCTGTCTACAACTAAAAACACCAATAGGGCAGCGAACATAGCATAGCAAGGGGCTCTAAAGGTGTCAGCATGTTTCAGTTAGGCTTTAAAATACATTCGCTTGAAAAATGAGAAAAAAGCAGCAAAAGTAATGTTTGTCCATTTTGAAATGCTGTAGCCAGAATACAGTTCCTCAAAATAGTCAGAATTAATATAAGATAACTCAAGACATCGGTCATTAATTTTGACGTTTTTACCGATCTTAGTCGCGCAGTTTTACGTCTAAGATGTTTGATGCAGTATTTTTCGACGAAAACGAGTTGTCTCTCGTTGAACTACAACAGACCTTTATTGAAGAATCCCTACTGTTGACCAATCACTGATGAAGGTGCGTAGACTTCGGCTCCGAACTTCTGCTTGCCTCCAGAAAAAATGTGTGCCCGAACAGCCGAAAAAAACACTCACTGATGTCCAAAACTAACAAAAACGTCACCAAATGTCATAATTCACAAACTCTACCGAACTGTTTCGAGTGGGAAGCATGCGGGCACCTTCAGCCTGGTGGGCTAGGCAACTGTCTACCAACTCAGGCAGGTGGCTGAAATCTAAGCAGGGTAGGAGACTGCAGACCTGCAATGGGGCAGTTAACTTAGGGCCTAGCATGGCAGGGGGGCTCTAATCCTGGCGGGATAGGAAGCTGCACACCTAATAAGGCAGGGAGACTGAAAACCTGACTGCAAAGCAAACATTGGGCTTAGCAATGTAGGGTGCCTAGGGCCTGAAAGAGCAGCAAACTTAGGGGTTACTAGTGCAGGAGGCTGTGGACCTAGAACAGCAGAGGACTGGGGACCTAGCACTAAGACAGGAGTCCAGGAACCTAAGTCAGAACAGTGTGAACCTGCAACTAGGGCCAGAGACTGAAGACTGGGTACGGCCGGAAACTGAGAGCCTACCAAGAGAGCCTTTTTTCTGCGTCAGGGACTGGGAGACTAGTCATGATCGAGGGAAAGATGAACGGAGCGAAGTACAGAGAGATCCTTGATGAAAACCTGCTTCAGAGCACTCAGGACCTCAGACTGGGGTGAAGGTTCACCTTCCAAAAGGACAACGACCCTAAGCACACTGCCAAGACAACGCAGGAGTGGATTCGGGACAAGTCTCTAAATGTCCTTGAGTTGCCCAGCCAGAGCCCGGACTTGAACCCGATCAAACATCTCTGGTGAGACCAGAAAATAGCTGTGCAGCGACGCTCCCCATCCAACCTGACAGAGGTTGAGAGGATCTGCAGAGAAAAATGGGAGAAACGTCCCCAATACAGGTGTGCCAAGCTTGTAGTATCATACTCAAGAAGACTCGAGATGGTAATCGCTGCGAAAGGTGCTTCAAACAAAGTACTGAGTAAAGGGTCTGAATACTTTATATATGTAAATGTGATTTCAGTATTTTTATTCTCAATAAACTGGAAAAAATGTTGCTTTGTCATTATGGGTATTGTGTGTAGATTGTTTTCTCTCAATGTAATCCATTTTAGAATAAAGCTGTAACGTAACAAAATGCGGAAAAAGTCAAGGGGTCTGAATACTCTTTGAATGCACTGTAAATGTAAGTCCATTATAATTTCTACAGTTTAGATTTGTCATTTTTATGTATATCGAGTTTGTTTCTCCCCAACCTAAGAAAATTATATAAAAAATGTTCCCTAGAGTATGCCCTCCTGATCTCTTCTCTTTTACAGGGCAGGTCCTTGTAGTCCCTCAGCAGCTCCCAGCTGGTGAGGGAGGTCACTACCTGACCAATGGTTGACTGTGTGATGAGAGAGGTGCGTAAGACCTCGCAGCTCATCTTCTTCTGGGACTCGATGGCTTCGTCCGTGTGTTGTGGGTGGTGACAACAGCCTCATGGCTTTGCAGGGCAGGATAACTCATCTGCCTCCTGGGCGCAGAATTTTATTCTGTTTTGGGCGCAGAATTTAATTATGTTTTGGGTAATGGAACATCTTAACCGTAGCCAAGTCAGAATCCGGCGAAACAAAGGACCATGTAAAAACGTCCATTCAAGTGCGTCCAGTTTGCTGGAATGGCCTTTTCTTTTTTTATACATGTGTATTGGTTATAAAGCGCTGCCTGGTGTTTTAAGAATATGGTGAGATCAGATGTGATGTATACTAAAGAGTCTCAATAAATGAAAAGTCCCATTTTGTGTTTATTAAACCAACCTTTTTTAAAGACACCATATAAAAACCACACACTAAAAATCTGCATGACCTTCATAAACTGCATTCATTTACTCATTAAAAGTATTGTGGGAAAAATATTCTGTACTTGAACATCATATATCCTACACAGTGCAAACACTATGAAACAGACCTTTCAGGCTTAGATATCACACGTCTGTCTGGATTCAATATTCTACCCAGGAATATTCAACACTGAAATTTGCTACTCTCTTTATTCCAAATGCATCTGTGGATCTTTTCTGCTGACACCAATTAACATTAATCTTAGTCTTTAATTGATCTAAATGTCAGAAGCTATTGAGTGGAATGGTTAATTTCTAGGTCAATCCGTGGAATGTTTTTTTTTTCTGCTGGTGTATCCTCTGAGAACCTCTTCTCGTAGCGCATACTTTCTCCCGTATGGACTTATAAGTGCATGTTCAGTTGGTGTTGGTAGGAGAACCTCTTCTCACACTAGGGGGTTGTTGTTTTCTCCCCTGTGTGGACCCTCTGGTGCCTCTTCAGGTTGCCAGCCTGGGCAAAGCTCATGTGACACTGGGTACAGCTGAAGGGTTTTACCCCTGTGTGGACTCTCTGGTGCCTCTTCAGGTCACCAGCCTGGGTGAAGCGCATATGACACTGGGTACAGCTGAATGGTTTCTCCCCTGTGTGGACCCTCTGGTGGATCGCCACCTTCTGGGAGCTGCTGAAGCCTTTGTTACAGAACATGCAAAGGAACCGTTTCTCTTTACTATTGCCTGATGTGGCTCCCCCTCCCTGTGCTTTGGCACTTTGATCCTTTGAGTTCGATACCTGATCGAAAAGGTATTGTGAATCGGAAGATGCCATTGGCGTGGACAGTGGGTCGCAATCCCTGAGCGTGTGTAAAGGGGAGTGGGTTGCGACAGTTAGATTGGTCTCTAAGCTTTTTCTGTAGTCTAAGAAGTCATTGGTGTTGCCCTGTGAGTGTCCTTCTCCAAAGCGAGTCTCATCTGCATTCCATGTCAGAGGAGAGTCACCCTCCACTTTCACAGTCACCTCATCTATGACTATAACCTCCCCTTTCTTATCTAGGGACCCTTCAGAGTATACACTACTACTGTACTGGTTCCAGTCCCCTCTCATTGGATTAGTCTGTGTATCTAAGCCGACAGGCATGTCACCATGTATCATCTCTGTAGCGTATGAACAAGACGGATCATTGCCAATCTGTAACGTGTCTCCTAAGTCCTGATGGGACAGATCCATCCTCGGGCTCGGGTTACCATCAAGTAAATATTCTGAGTGGAGAGCGGGACAGCCCAGTCGCCCCTGACCCATTAAATTCTTGGTGTCGATCCCTGACTTGAGGACGGCATTCAGCGTTCCACCGACCTTCGTGATGCTGCGTCGGGTCTTTGGTGCCGCTGGGGCGGTGGTGGGGTCCTCCGTGGCTACAGGGGGCACTCCAGCCACTCCAGTCTGGATGTGCTCTCCTTCAGATCTCTCCAGCTTGACCCCAGGACCTGCAGACTGACACAAGAAGGGGGGGTTGATGGTATTTTTAAAATGTTATTTAACCTTTATTTAGGTAGGCAAGTCAGTTAAGTACAAATTCTTATTTACAATGATGGCCTACCCCGGCCAAACCCGGGTGACGCTGGGCCAATTGTGCGCCGCCCTATGAGACTCCCAATCATGGCCGGATGTCATTCAGCCTGGATTCGAACCAGGGACTGTAATGACACTTCTTGCACTGAGATGCAGTGGCTTATACCGCTGTGCCACTCGGGAGTAGAATTGGGTAACAATGTCGTAGAGAAGTCACACAAGCTCCCTTATGGCAGATAAATGAGGATGTACATGTAAGCAAGTGAATAGCTGATGGGAGCCTTTCTGAAATGTACTGTAATTTTGATGTAATACTATTACACTAACCTCTATGATGATAACTTGCTGGGTTGAGGTTCCACTCCCCTCATCAACAGTGATTGGTTGGTCATCGCTCCATGTATTGTGTCCTGCTGGCTTCACAAAGCTCATGTGGCCTCCAGTGAGATGTAATTCACCCAAGAGAGTGATTGGGGGAAAAGAGGTGATTAGGTTAGCTACTGTCAATGTTTAACGCTATATTGCAAGTAATCAGGGGAATTAGGCTATTTCATACTATCCAAAAACTAACCAAGACCCAATTATGGTTAAACATATGTGGTTAACGCTCTACATGTGTAGAGGGTAACGGGGCGACAGGCCACGCAGCCTCATGCAAAATGTACCTCTTGCAATTCCTCTGTATCGGTCGAGGATCTTGACACTACTGAAACGACTGGCGTTGACACGCTCTCGCATTGTCCTTTCTGCGCGCTCCCGTGCAACCTTCTTCAGTTCCAGTAGTTGTAGTTTCCTCCGCAATGCCCTGTTTTCTTTCTGGCTTTGAGTTATTTCCAAACGAAACACTGCATAGTCGTCGTCTACGAGTTTACAGATCTCTGCCACGGCTGCATTCGCTAGAACCTCCATAATGGAGGCTATTTGAGTGTGAAAAACCATAGCCATTGTTAGGTAACTTTAGCAACTAGCTAGTTAGCGTTACCTAGATAACATATATCAACCAAGTCCTGTCTCCAAAGCGAATTAAATAATACCTGGGGTAAGTTTGTGATGCTATGCAGTTAAATGAGTCATATTTTGAGTTGCAGGGTATTAATAAACGTCTAAATGACAACAAAAACGCAAACGTGGAAATAGTTTTTGGTCACGGCTTACTTCTGTTTACGTCGTCTTCTTTGAGGTTTTATCGACGGACTACACAAAAATGGTGTACTGTTGCCACCTACTGGGTGTGTTCAAACTGGGAGGTTTTAAAGGGATAGTAAATGCAAAATCAATATTCGTGTCAAATTACCTTTAGCTTCCTTGAAGCTTCTGAAGGCCCATGGTGACAGAATCCACAATAATACATTGTTGTACATATGGCTACAGCCTGGAGTTAGCATATTATAGGGTGTCCACCCACTAAACGCGCTGAGGTGATGAAATTTCACTTCCTTATGTTATAAAATTTACCAAGACAAATCTGATTCTTCATGTTCTATCTCGCTCAGTGGGGTCTGTAACATATCCGCCACCAATAAAAGACAATACTGTGCAGCCGTCTTCATCGACCTGGCCAAGGCTTTCGACTCTGTCAAGCACCGTATTCTTATCGGCAGACTCAACAGCCTTGGTTTCTCTAATGACTGCCTCGTCTGGTTCACTAACTACTTCTCAGATAGAGTTCAGTGTGTCAAATCGGAGGGCCTGTTGTCCGGACCTCTGGCAGTCTCAGGGTTCAATTCTCGGGCCGATTCTTTTCTCTGTATATATCAATGATGTCGCTCTTGCTGTGAGTGATTCTTTGATCCACCTCTTCTTTGGACACTGTGTTAACAAACCTCCAAACGAGGTTCAACGCCATACAACACTCCTTCCGTGGCCTCCAACTGCTCTTAAATGCAAGTAAAACTAAAAACATGCTCTTCAACCGATCACTGCCTGCACCCGCCCGCCTGACTAGCATCACTACTCTGGACAGTTCTGACTTAGAATATGTGGACAACTATAAATACCTAGGTGTCTGGCTAGACTGTAAACTCTCCTTCCAGACTCACATTAAGCATCTCCAATCCAAAATTAAATCTAGAATCGGCTTCCTATTTCGCAAAACAAAAGCCTCCTTCAACTCATGCTGCCAAACTTACCCTCGTAAAACGGACGATCCTACCAATCCTTGACTTAGGCGATGTCATTTACAAATTAGCCTTCAACACTCTACTCAGAAAATTGGATGCAGTCTATCACAGTGCCATCCGTTTTGTCACCAAAGCCCCATATACTACCCACCACAGCGACCTGTATGTTCTCGTTGGCTGGCCCTCGCTACATTTTTGTCGCCAAACCCACTGGCTCCAGGTCATCTATAAGTCTTTGCTAGGTATAGCAGCACCCACGCGCAGCACGGGCTCCAGCAGGTATATTTCACTGGTCATCCCCAAAGCCAACACCTAATTTGGACACCTTTCCTTCCAGTTCTCTGCTGCCAATGACTGGAGCAAATTGCAAAAATCACTGAAGTTAGAGACTTATTTTGTGTGTTCTCTACTCTAACAATTAATCCACAGATACAAGGGGAAACCTAGTTGGTTTCTAGTAATCTCTCCTTTTAGTCATCTTCTGTGGATTTTACAGTTGAAGTCAGAAGTTTACATACACCTTAGCCAAATACATTTAAACTCAGTTTTTCACAATTCCTGACATTTAATCCTAGTAAAAAAATGTCCTGTCTTAGGTCAGTTAGGATCACCATTTCATTTTAAGAATGTGAAATGTCAGAATAATAGTAGAGTGATTTATTTCAGCTTTTATTTCTTTCATCACATTCCCAGTGGGTCAGAAGTTTACATACACTCAGCTCTGTCCTCCTGGTGTAACTGAGTCAGGTTTGTAGGCCTCCTTGCTCGCACATGCTTTTTCAGTTCTACCCACACATTTCCTATAGGGTTGAGTTCAGGGCTTAATGATGGCCACTCCAATACCTTGACTTTGTTGTCCTTAAGCCGTTTTTCCACAACTTTGGAAGTATGCTTGGGGTCATTGTCCATTTGGAAGACCCATTTTCGACCAAGCTTTAACTTCCTGACTGATGTCTTGCGATGTTGCTTCAATATATCCACAATTTTCCATCCTCATGATGCCATCTATTTTGTGAAGTGCACCAGTCCCTCGTGCAGCAAAGCACCCCCAAAGCATGATGCTGCCACCTCTGTGCTTCACGGTTGGGATGCTGTTCTTCGGCTTGCAAGCCTCCCCCTTTTTCCTCCTAAGATAACGATGGTCATTATGGTCTAACAGTTCTATTTTTGTTGCAAGATCAAATCCCTGAGCTGACAAGGTAAAACATCTGTCGTTCTGCCCCAGAACAAGGCAGTTAACCCACTGTTCCTAGGCCGTCATTGAAAATAATAATTTGTTCTTAACTGACTTGCCTTGTTAAATAAAGGTAAATAAAATAATATAAGATTTGTTTTACTGTGGATATAGATACATTTGTAACTGTTTCCTCCAGCATCTTCACAAGGTCCTTTGCTGTTGTTCTGGGATTGATTTGCACTTTTCGCACCAAAGTACGTTCATATCTAGGAGACAGGACGCGTGTCCTTCCTGAGTGGTATGAACGCTGCGTGGTCCCATGGTGTTTACACCTGCGTACTATTGTTTGTACAGATGAACGTGGTACCTTCAGTCGTTTGGAAATTGCTCCCAAGGATGAACCAGACTTGTGGAGGTCTACAATTGTTTTTCTGAGGTCTTGGCTGATTTCTTTTGATTTTCCTATGATGTCAAGCAAAGAGACAATGAGTTTGAAGGTAGGCCTTGAAATACATCCACAGGCACACCTCCAATTGACTCAAATTATGTCAATTAGCCTATCAGAAGCTTCTAAAGCCATGACATAATTTTCTGGAATTTTCCAAGCTGTTTAAAGGCACAGTCAACTCAGTGTATGTAAACTTCTGACCCACTGTAATTGTTAATAAGTGAATTATAAGTGAAATAATCTGTCTGTAAACAATTGTAGGAAAAATGACTTGTGTCATGTACAAAGTAGATGTCCTAACCGACTTGCCAAAACTATAGTTTGATAATAACAAGACATTTGTGGAGTGGTTGAAAAACAAGTTTTAATGACTCCAACCGAAGTGTATGTAAACTTCCGACCTAAACTGTATCTTCCTCACTAACTTTAAGCGTCAGCTGTCAAAGCAGCTTACCGATCGCTGCAGCTGTACACAGCCCATCTGTATATAGCCCATCCAACCAACTACCTACCTCATCCCCATATTTGTTTTTCTGCTCTTTTGCACACCAGTATTTCTACTTGCACATCCTCATCTGCACACTTATCACTCGTGTAAATTGCTAAATTGTAATTACTTTGCCACTATTGGCCTATTTATTGCCTTACCTCCTTACTTCATTTGCACACACTGTATACATATTTTTCTATTGTGTTATTGACTGTATGTTTGTTTATCCCATGTGTAACTCTGTGTTGTTGTTTTTGTCGCAATGCTTTGCTTTATCTTGGCCAGGTCGCAGTTGTAAATGAGAACTTTTTCTCAGCTGGTCTAAATAAAGATGAAATAAAATAAATAAAAAATGTACATTTCGGAAACGTAAAACGTCTGATAATAAACAGCACGCTCTGTTGACAGCAGTGACTTTTGAGGAATTAACATGACAAGCTGAATTTACTGTGAAAAGCGTTTACTAAAATTAGATAATAATGTCTCAAAATTGGCCATTTTACAAGGGTAAAAGCTCCAATAACTTTTAAAAAGATTACGATAGAGAAATTAGGTTTGGACCATTGGTTTTCTTAGAGTAAACAATTATCACAACACAGAGGATGTAATATGGCATTTTCCCCCTAGATTGGCTTCCCTGTTGATTTTACCCACGCACCGCTACTGCAATTCAGGAAGTGATTCAATTATTATTTTTTTTAACCTTTTGTCATGAGTAGCTTCTCCATCACTTTATTAATTAGTCTGTATATAAAGGATCTCACAGGATAGCAAGCATATCACAGCTGCACTTGGTTTGGGAGACACAAAAAACAAGGACAGACAAACTCTTCTCCTTCATGTCATTTACCATACGATTCATTCCTCAGTAGAGCAATGTCGACTTCTTCCAAGACTCCAAAAATGACTCCTTTTGACAGGTGGCACATCAATGCAAGACACATTATATTCATACATTTGGTTGAGACACGCCTTTTCTGATCAGCAGAAACGCACTACATGGAGACGGATTCACCAAGTCTGGCATAGGCCTACATTTGTTTTTCCAAAAACCGCAGGAATATCAGATAAAATGGGATATGATCAGAATCCACAATTTTTTCTCCTTTTCCCATTCTTTTGGACAAAAATCCACTCATCCTTTTTTACACCGCCATCCGATTCAAGTTCCACATCCGCTTCCACCTTGTCGCCTAGCCGCACCCACTTCTGTTTACACTGAAGAGAAAGCATCTTATTGGTTGGCGTCATAGCTCAAAGGGTGTGGTTAAATGAAAAAGTTATTTACGCTGTTCTTTGAAATAAGGTACTGCTTATTACATTACACATCAAGTCTCCTATGATCAGGATCTTTCAAGCTGAGCGCAGACTTGTTTAGCAAGAACAGTGTGTTTAGCAAGAATACAGTAGAAAATAATAATTACTTTATTCCATCTACATCACCTCAGTAAGGTCAATATTAAACTGTCCTTTATTCTAGCCTAGTCTCTCTAAAAACAGGTACACAAGCCTATTTTAAATGACAAGTTAACCACATAATTCATAAAATCTTTGTTAATTACCCTCTTACCCCAAGACACTTCACATGATAATTATAATATGTCAGCTAAAGAATGGTTCCCAGATATCCCATGTGTACATCTGAAGACAAACTGCTACGATTTCTCACCATTGTGGACACTCCTATGTCTGATAATGTTACTCAGTTTGCACTTGAAGGGCTTATCCTTAGTGTGAACGGTCTGGTGCTTCTTCACATAGTTCACCTCAGCAAAGCGCTTTACACACGTGAGGCAGGCATTCGGCTTGTCTGTGTCCGTCCTAATGCTCGGCCTCCCATGATGTGACCCAATGACATCAGAGGAGGTAGAAGCAGGAGCCACGCTCAGGTGGTTAGTCTTTGAGCTCCCTCCTTGACCTCTAGTCATTGTTTGGGTGTTGTTGGCATTGTGTGCTTGCTGTGTTATAGGCTAGGTACCTCTTGTGGTGAATGCCCATCCTGACCCTGTCTGTATTGGTGGGGTAACTGAGGAAGGCTAAACCCAGATTCAGGCCCAGGCCTTGTAGGAACCCAGTCACCAGGCATTAGACAGGACCCTGAAAGAGAAGACATACTTTATTTGTTTTTGGCTTTTTTTTAAGTGACAAATTCTGTATCACTTACTATACACTATACGTTGTCCGTGTGCATTTTCTGCTGGTGTATCCTGAGGTAGCTCCTCTCCGAGAAACTCTTTCCCCAGTGCGTACAGGCCTTTCCCCCGTGTGGACCTTCAGGTGTATCTTCAGATGGTGCTGGTGGGAGAACCTCTTCTCACACTGGGGGCAGCTGTAAGGCTTTTCCCCTGTGTGGACCCTCTGGTGCCTCTTCAAGTTGGACAATTGGGAGAAACTGGCCCGGCAAATATGACAGCTGAACGGTTTCTCCCCTGTGTGCATCCTCTGGTGGATCTCCACCTGTTTGGGGAAACTGAAGGCTTTCCCACAGAATGAACACGGGAAGCGCTTCTCTTTGCCACCAGATCTGCTGATAGCATTACTACTACTGTCATTTGTCAATGGGCTTGTGTAGCCATTTAGTGTTGAGGCAGTGGCATTGTCTGAGGTCTGGTTTAACATAAGGAGAGTGTGAGGAGGATGAAGGCCAGGGAGAGTCTGTGTTGTCGCAGGGTCCATGTTCCAGTTTATAGATCCTATAGAAGGCAGGCTGAAGGCAGCACCTGTTAGGGGGTTAACCTGAGGCCCAATCTGTCTCTCTGAATCACAACTATAGGAGCAGGACGGAGCATCGCTAGCAGAGTCTGTGTCTGTCCTCTTCTGTCGCATACGGACACCTCCCCGTCCCTGCAGACCAAATCTACCCCTTGTCCTGGTCTCAGCCAGTCTGTTGTCATGGCGACTAAGTTTGGTTGTTGTTTTTTGTTCGACTGTCTGTTTCTGGTTGTGGTTAAAGGTGTTGTTCCCCACTCCAGACTTGAGGACGCTGTCCCATCCACTGACCTCCACTAAGTCACCTCTGGTCCTGGACTGGTCAGTGATTTTGTCCCCTGGGTCCTTGGCTGCACCAGTCTGGGAATCCAAGATGGCCACCCAGTCTCCTCTGTTTGCCTCCAGCCAGCCACCTGCAAGAAAAGGTTACAAAATAGACTTTACAAACATGGCGAATAGAGAATTCTACATATGCAGTTTTTTTTGTCAATTACCCGGAGAAGTTCATACAATATGTGTGTTTTTGTATGTAAACATAAGTTGTATTGATTTCATGAATGAATGAAGAAAAATATAAAATAAGCCAGGTGCATCACTATTCCCATTGAAGATATATTACTGTATGTAGGCTATATGTATTTCTCCCTTACCTTGCTCCCCCATCTTAAGTTCACGCAAATCAATACTCTCTGGTCTGTCTTCTATTGTCTCCTCTTTAATCAGCAACAGATCAGGCTTCCCATCCTCCATGTCTACTGACTGTAAGAGATACAGAGTGAGAGGATGTTGCATCAAGAAATCTGATATCAGCACCCTGCTATGGAGCATCTTCTGATTGGGCAATGAGGGATTGATATGAGTACTATGCAAGCATGTTAGTTGATGTGATACTTTGCAAGCGTGTTAGTTGATTTTACTTTCTGACACTCTTTAATGGTTTGATACTTCAAAGACATGATCCCTCACTTAAGACACAATTAATCAAGAACAGGGGCCATATCCACAAAGCCTCAGAGTAGAAAATTGGTCGTAAGTGCTGAGAAGAGAGACATTTTACTTCTACTCTTATGGGTAAAAATAAAAGCTATGCTTGAAGCCTCTTTAGTTATGAGTCCCACCTATTTGACCGATATCTAGGGGACCTCATGAGCTTTCCTAACCAGTTAAGAGTTATCAGCTTTCCTAACCAGTTATTTCCTAACCAGAGATATCAGCAGGTGTCTTGATAATATAAAAGGGCAGTGAGTCATTGGTTCCGGTGCCATAGACAGGAAATTGCTTTAGAGTTGTTGAAATAATGTATTGATATTTCTATATATAGATATATAATCTAGACCTACATGCAACAGTATTCCCATGTAGGCCTGCGCTTTTGACAATGATTTCACGAGGTTTCATTCACATGATATGCCTAAATACTAACAACCACTAGGCTAATAAATAATCATACGTTGAGTGTACAAAACATTATGAATACTTGCTCTTTCCATGACAGACTGACCAGGTGAAAGCTATGATCCCTTATTCAAGTCATTTGTTAAATCCACTTCAATCAGATGAAGGGGAGGAAACATGTAAAAAAAAAAAAAACATTTTAAAGCCTTGAGGCATGGATTGTGTATGTGTGCCATTCAGAGGGTGAATGGGCAAGACAAAATATTGAAGTGCCTTTGAAGGGGTACAGTTTGATACAGTTTCCTGTGTGTATCAAGTATGGTCTACCACCAAAAGGACATCCAGCCAACTTGCCACAACTGATGGAAGCATTGGAGTCAACATGGGCCAGTATCCCTGAGGAACACTTTCGATACCTTGTTGAGTCCATGCCCTGACAAATTGAGGCTGTTCTGAAGGCAAAACTCCATTTTGGGAAGCTGTTCTTAATGTTTTGTACACAGTGTATTTTTCATAGATGGAGAAATAGCATCACAGACAAGGTCAGTCACAAAGTATAAAATCTCTATCTAACCGGTATCTTTTGATTAAATTGTCATTACCATATGTTTGTTAAAAATGTGTGTGCTTATCATCGTCTCAATGCAGCCATCTTCTGGCAACTCCTAACTGGTTAGGATACCTCTTGAGCTCTCTTAAATACACCTTGAGATAGGAATGTTGATAACCGGCTCTTACTCCTATGTGTAAAATTAGGACCAAATTTGCAAAACTGAAATTTCAGGCAGTTGGATAACTACGGGCCCTGGTCCCCACCTGTCTACATAGTGTTCTTTGAGGAAAATATCATGATTATTAGAAAGCAAATTACGGGCTCCTCTTTAAATCTGCGTATTCCTTCAAAGATCAGTTGTCCTGAGTCTGCACAACTCTGCCAGGACCTAGGATCAAGAGAGACACTCAAGTGTTTCAGTACTATATCATTTGACACAATGATGAAAATAATCATTGCCTCTAAACCTTCAAGCTGCATATTGGACCCTATTCCAACTAAACTACTGAAAGAGCTGCTTCCTGTGCTTGGCCCTACTATGTTGAACATAAACGGCTCTCTATCCACTGGATGTGTACCAAACTCACTAAAAGTGGCAGTAATAAAGCCAAACCTTGACCCAGAAAATATAAAAACTATCGGCCTATATCGAATCTTCCATTCCTCTCAAACATTTTAGAAAAGGCTGTTGCGCAGCAAATCACTGCCTTCCTGAAGACAAACAATGTATACGAGCATCCCGGGTGGCGCAGTGGTTAAGGGCGGCGCCAGATGGGCGGCGCGTACTGCAGCGCCAGATGTGCCATCAGAGTCCCTGGGTTCGCGCCCAGGCTCTGTCGTAACCGGCCGCGACCGGGAGGTCCATGGGGCGACGCACAATTGGCCTAGCGTCGCCCGGGTTAGGGAGGGCTTGGTCAGTAGGGGTGTCCTTGTCTCATCGCGCACCAGCGACTCCTGTGGCGGGCTGGGCGCAGTGTGCCCAGCCCGCTAACCAAGGTGGCCAGGTGCACGGTGTTTCCTCCGGCGCATTGGTGCGGCTGGCTTCCGGGTTGGATGCGTGCTGTGTTAAGAAGCAGTGCGGCTTGGTTGGGTTGTGTATCGGAGGACGCATGACTTTCAACCTTCGTCTCTCCCGAGCCCGTATGGGAGTTGTAGCGATGAGACAAGATAGTAGCTACTACAACAATTGGATACCACGAAAAAGGGGTAAAATAAAAAATAATAATAAAAAAAAAAAAAATGTATACGAAATGCTTCAGTCTGGTTTTAGACCCCATCATAGCACTGTGAAGGTGGTAAATTACCTTTTAATGGCATAAGACCGAGGCTCTGCATCTGACCTCGTGCTCCTAGACCTTAGTGCTGCTTTTGATACCATCGATCACCACATTCTTTTGGAGAGATTGGAAACCCAAATTGGTCTACACTGACAAGTTCTGGCCTGGTTTAGATCTTATCTGTCGGAAAGATATCAGTTTGACTCTGTGAATGGTTTGTCCTCTGACAAATCAACTGTACATTTCGGTGTTCCTCAAGGTTCTGTTTTAGAACCACTATTGTTTTCACTATATATTTTCCCTCTTGGGATGTCATTCGAAAACATGTTAACTTTCACTGCTATGCGGCTGACACACAGCTGTACATTTCAATGAAACATGGTGAAGCCCCAAAATTGCCCTCGCTAGAAGCCTGTGTTTCAGACATAAGGAAGTGGATGGCTGGAAACTTTCTACTTTTAAACTCGGACAAAACAGAGATGCTTGTTTTAGGTCCCAAGAAACAAAGAGATCTTCTGTTGAATCTGACAATTAATCTTAATGGTTGTACAGTCGTCTCAAATAAAACTGTGAAGGACCTCTGCGTTACTCTGGACCCTGATCTCTCTTTTGACGAACATATCAAGACTGTTTCAAGGACAGCTTTTTCCATCTACGTAATATTGCAAAAAATCAGAAACTTTCTGTCCAAAAATGATGCAGAAAAATGAATCCATGCTTTTGTTACTTCTAGGTTAGACTACTGCAATGCTCTACTTTCCGGCTACCCGGATAAAGCACTAAATAAACTTCAGTTAGTGCTAAATACGGCTGCTAGAATCCTGACTAGAACCAAACAGTTTGATAATATTACTCCAGTGCTAGCCTCCCTACACTGGCTTCCTGTCAAGGCAAGGGCTGATTTCAAGGTTTTACTGCTAACCTACAAAGCATTACATGGGCTTGCTCCTACCTATCTCTCTGATTTGGTCCTGCCGTATATACCTACACGTACTCTACGGTCACAGAACGCAGGCCTCCTAATTGTCCCTAGAATTTCTAAGCAAACAGCTGGAGGCAGGGCTTTCTCCTATAGAGCTCAATTTTTATGGAATGGTCTGCCTACCCATGTGAGAGGCGCAAACTCGGTCTCAACCTTTAAGTCTTTACTGAAGACTCATCTCTTCAGTGGGTCATATGATTGAGTGTAGTCTGGCCCAGGAGTGTGAAGGTGAACGGAAAGGCTCTGGAGTGTCTCCTGACCCCTCCTGTCTCGGCCTCCAGTATTTATGCTGCAGTACTTTATGTGTCGGGGGGCTAGGGTCAGTTTTTTATATCTCAAGTACTTCTCCTGTCCTATTCAGTGTCCTGTGTGAATTTAAGTGTGCTCTCTCTAATTCTCTCTTTCTTTCTCTCTCTCGGAGGACCTGAGCCCTAGGACCATGCATCAGGGCTACCTGACATGATGACTCCTTGCTGTCCCCAGTCCACCTGGCCGTGCTGCTGCTCCAGTTTCAACTGTTCTGCCTTATTCTTATTGGACCATGTTGGTCATTTATAAACATTTGAACATCTTGGCCATGTTCTGTTATAATCTCCACCCGGCACAGCCAGAAGAGGACTGGCCACCCCACATAGCCTGGTTCCTCTCTAGGTTTCTTCCTAGGTTTTGGCCTTTCTTGGGAGTTTTTTCTAGACAACGTGCTTCAACACCTGCATTGCTTGCTGTTTGGGGTTTTAGGCTGGGTTTCTGTACAGCACTTTGAGATATCAGCTGATGTACAAAGGGCTATATAAATACATTTGATTTGTTATTATTATGATCTAAAAGGCTAAACTGATCCTAGATCAGCACTCCTACTTTGAGAAGCTATGTGGATATGGGCCCTGACCTAATACCATTCAGACAGTAGTTTACAGTGGGCTCACCTCAGTGAGACTGTGTGTGGTCCTGTGCTGCTCAGCTGGTTCCTCTGTGGGTTCAGGAGGTGTAGTTTGGTTGTCCTCCATGATCATGGTCCCCTCAGTGTTCCCCAGACCCTCCTCACACCCCTCCTCCTTCACCAGCAGCACCTCTGGACCCTCCTCCTCCTGGAAGAGACAGGTGATACAGATTACACAGACATACACTCCCTCTGGTACGTACACACACAGTCGCACACACGTATAATAAACACACTTTCAGCAAGTGGAGGCCATACTTACGAACATTAGAACAGGTTTAAGTTCAAGGTTAAGTTTAAGCATCAGCCAATTAAAATCGTTGACATAGTGGCATGTGAGCAAAGGCTACATGTCAGCTGTTTCCATTACATAAGCTTGCAAATGTATCCCTATGCTAACCTATTACGCTAATCAGTTGGTCACTTAAACTTAACCTTTAACTTTTTCTATTTTTTGCAAGTATGGCCCAGAGTGTTTATCAATCCCCACAACGTTTCAGCCCTATACTGTAATTACAGAATGACTTCATTGTTGTTAAACCCATCATGGTGGACATATGATGTGGGTAAAATTAAGTCAGGTATGATAAGTCAGTAGGTGTTTGTTAGTGTAATAGACTATATACGGTGTTTGTTAGTGTAATAGACTATATAGGGTGTTTGTTAGCGTAATAGACTACATGGTGTTTGTTAGTGTAATAGACGACAAGGTGTTTGTTAGTGTAATAGACTACAGGGCGTTTGTTAGCGTAATAGACGACAGGGTGTTTGTTAGCGTAATAGACGACAGGGTGTTTGTTAGTGTAATAGACTATATAAGGTGTTTGTTAGTGTAATAGACTATAGACTATCACCACCTGGGGGTTTGTTAGCATAATATACTACAGGGTGTTTGTTAGTGTAATAGACTACAGGGTGTTTGTTAGTGTAATACATGACAGGGTGTTTGTTAGTGTAATAGAATATATAGGGTGTTTGTTAGTGTAAATCAAATCAAATTTTATTTGTCACATACACATGGTTAGCAGTTGTTAATGCGAGTGTAGCGAAATGCTTGTGCTTTTAGTTGACAATGCAGTAATAACCAACGAGTAATCTAACCTAACAATTCCACAACTACTACCTTATACACACAAGTGTAAAGGAATAAAGAATATGTACATAAAGATATATGAATGAGTGATGGTACAGAACGGCATAGGCAAGATGCAGTAAATGGTATAGAGTACAGTATATACATATGAGATGAGTAATGTAGGGTATGTAAACATTGTATTAAGTGGCATTGTTTAAAGTGGCTAGTGATAACATTTTTTACATCAATTTCCATTATTAAAGTGGCTGGAGTCTAGTCAGTATGTTGGCAGCAGCCACTCAATGTTAGTGGTGGATGTTTAACAGTCTGATGGCCTTGAGATAGAAGCTGTTTTTCAGTCTCTCGGTCCCAGCTTTGATGCACCTGTACTGACCTCGCCTTCTGGATGATAGCGGGGTGAACAGGCAGTGGCTCGGGTGGTTGTTGTCCTTGATGATCTTTATGGCCTTCCTGTGACATCTGGTGGTGTAGGTATCCTGGAGGGAAGGTACCCTCTGGAGAGCTTTACGGTTGTGCCGTACCAGGCGGTGATACAGCCCGACAGGATGCTCTCGATTGTGCATCTGTAGAAGTTTGTGAGTGCTTTTGGTGACAAGCCAAAAGTGATGTGTGCGCCGAGGAACTTAAAACTTACTACCCTCTCCACTACTGTCCCGTCGATGTGGATAGGGGGGTGCTCCCTCTGCTGTTTCCTGAAGTCCACAATCATCTTCTTTGTTTTGTTGACATTGAGTGTGAGGTTATTTTCCGGACACCACACTCCGAGGGCCCTCACCTCCTCCCCGTAGGCCGTCTCGTCGTTGTTGGTAATCAAGCCTACCACTGTAGTGTCGTCCGCAAACTTGATGATTGAGTTGGAGGTGTGCATGGCCACGCAGTCGTGGGTGAACAGGGAGTACAGGAGAGGGCTCAGAAAGCACCCTTGTGGGGCCCCAGTGTTGAGGATCAGCGGGGTGGAGATGTTGTTACCTACCCTCACCACCTGGGGGCAGCCCGTCAGGAAGTCCAGTACCCAGTTGCACAGGGCGGGGTCGAGACCCAGGGTCTCGAGCTTGATGACGAGTTTGGAGGGTACTATGGTGTTAAATGCTGAGCTGTAGTCGATGAACAGCATTCTTACATAGGTATTCCTCTTGTCCAGATGGGTTAGGGCAGTGTGCAGTGTGGTTGCGATTGCGTCGTCTGTGGACCTATTGGGGCGGTAAGAAAATTGGAGTGAGTCTAGGGTGTCAGGTAGGGTTGAGGTGATATGGTCCTTGACTAGTCTCTCAAAGCACTTCATGATGACGGAAGTGAGTGCCAAGGGGCGGTAGTCGTTTAGCTCAGTTACCTTAGCTTTCTTGGGAACAGGAACAATGGTGGCCCTCTTGAAGCATGCGGGAACAGCAGACTGGGATAAGGATTGATTGAATATGTCCGTAAACACATCAGCCAGCTGGTCTGCGCATGCTCTGAGGACGCGGCTGGGGATGCCGTCTGGGCCTGTAGCCTTGCGAGGGTTAACATGTTTAAATGTTTTACTCACGCAAGACATCCTGGTCCGCGACGGGGCTGGTTTTATTTTTGTAATCCGTGATTGACTGTAGCCCCTGCCACATACCTCTTGTGTCTGAGCCGTTGAATTGCGACTCTACTTTGTCTCTATACTGACACTTAGCTTGTTTGATTGCCTTGCGGAAGGAATAGCTACACTGTTTGTATTCGGTCATGTTTCCGGTCACCTTGCCCTGGTTAAAAGCAGTGGTTTGCGCTTTCAGTTTCGCGCGAATGCTGCCATCAATCCACGGTTTCTGGTTTGGGAATGTTTTAATCGTTGCTGTGGGTATAACATCGCCGATGCACTTTCTAATGAACTCGGTCAGCGTATTCGTCAATGTTGTTGTTGGACGCAATGCGGAACATATCCCAATCCACGTGATCAAAGCAGTCTCGAAGCGTGGAATCAGATTGGTCGGACCAGCGTTGAACAGACCTGAGCGTGGGAGCTTCTTGTTTTAGTTTCTGTCTGTAGGCTGGAAGCAACAAAATGGAGTCGTGGTCAGCTTTTCTGAAAGGAGGGCGTGGAGGGCTTTATATGCATCGCGGAAGTTAGAATAACAATGATCCATGGTTTTACCAGCCCTGGTAGCACAATCGATATGCTGATAGAATTTAGGGAGTCTTGTTTTCAGATTAGCCTTGTCAAAATTCCCAGCAACAATGAATGCAGCCTCAGCCAGCAGCATACCACCCTGCATACCACTGCTGGCTTTCTTCTGAAGCTAAGCAGGGTTGGTACTGGTCAGTTCCTGGATGGGAGACCAGATACTGCTGGAAGTGGTGTTGGAGGGCCAGTAGGAGGCACTCTTTCCTCTGGTCTAAAAAAATATCTCAATGCCCGAGGGCAGTGATTGGGGACACTGCCCTGTGTAGGGTGCCGTTTTTCAGATGGGACGTTAAACGGGTGTCCTGACTCTCTGAGGTCATTAAAGAACCCATGGCACTTATCGTAAGAGTAGGGGTGTTAACCCCGGTGTCCTGGCTAAATTCCTAATCTGGTCACTTAATAATCCCCAGTTTACAATTGGCTCATTCATCCCCTCCTCTCCCCTGTAACTATTCCCCAGGTCGTTGCTGCAAATGAGAACGTGTTCTCAGTCAACTTACCTGGTAAAATAACGAATAAATAAAATCAGGATATGTGGTTTCCAGTTTACATAGAGTCAAATAAAGTTAGTTCAGGGCCGTCGATGTGTCTGCTTGGGGGGGAATATATACTGCTGTGATTATAATCGAAGAGAATTCACTTGGTAGATAATGCGGTCGACATTTGATTGTGAGGAATTATAAGTCAGGTGAACAGAAGGACTTGAGTTCCTGTATGTTGTTATGATCACACCAAGTCTCGTTAATCATAAGGCTCTTCTTACCAGAAAGATGCTTGTTTCTGTCGGCACAATGCGTGAAGAAACCAGCTGGCTGCACCGACTCCGTTAGCGTCTCTCGAGTGAGCCATGTTTTCGTGAAGCAAAGAACGTTAGTCTCTGATGTCTCTCTGGAATGCTACCCTTGCTCGGAGTTCATCAACCTTGTTGTCAAGAGACTGGACATTGGCGAGTAGTATGCTAGGGAGTGGTGCGCAATGTGCCCGTCTCCGGAGCCTGACCAGAAGACCGCTTTGTTTGCCCCTTTTACGGCGTCGTTGTTTTGGGTCGCCGGCTGGGATCCGATCCATTGTCCTGGGTGGAAGGCAAAACACAGGATCCGCTTCGGGAGAGTCATATTCCTGGTCGTAATGATGGTGAGTTGACGTTGCTCTTATATTCAGTAGTTCCTCCCGACTGTATGTAATGAAATGTAAGATTACCTGGGGTACCAATGTAAGAAATAACATGTAAAAAAAATAAAAATACTGCATAGTTTCCTAGGAACGCGAAGCGAGGCAGCCATCTCTGTCGGCGCTGGGAGTACTCTAGACTATATAGGGTTTTTGTTAGCGTAGTAGACTACAGGGTGTTTGTTAGCGTAATAGACTATATAGGGTGTTTGTTAGCGTAATAGACTATAGGGTGTTTGTTAGCGTAATAGGCTATATAGGGTGTTAATGTAATAGACTATATAGGGTGTTAGTGTAATAGACTATATAGGGTGTGTGTTAGCGTAATAGACTATATAGGGTGTTTGTTAGTGTAATAAGACTATATAGGGTGTTTGTTAGTGTAATAGACTATACAGAGTATTTGTTAGTGTAATGAACTATACAAGGTATTTGTTAGTGTAATGGACTATATAGGGTGTTTGTTAATGTAATAGACTATATAGGGTGTTTGTTAGTGTAATAGGGTGTTAGTGTAATAGGGTGTTTATTAGTGTAATAGACTATATAGGGTGTTTGTTAGTGTAATAGACTATACAGGGTGTTTGTTAGTGTAATAGACGACAGGATGTTTGTTAGTGTAATCGACTATATAGGGTGTTTGTTAGTGTAATAGACTATACAGGGTGTTTGTTAGTGTAATAGACGACAGGATGTTTGTTAGTGTAATCGACTATATAGGGTGTTTGTTAGTGTAATAAGACTATATAGGGTGTTTGTTAGTGTAATAGACTATATAGGGTGTTTGTTAGTGTAATAGGGTGTTAGTGTAATAGGGTGTTTATTAGTGTAATAGACTATTTGGGGTGTTTGTTAGTGTAATAGACTATATAGGGTGTTTGTTAGTTTAATAAACTATACAGGGTGATTGTTAATGTAATAGACGACAGGATGTTTGTTAGTGTAATCGACTATATAGGGTGTTTGTTAGTGTAATAGACTATACAGGGTGTTTGTTAGTGTAATAGACAACAGGATGTTTGTTAGTGTAATCGACTATATAGGGTGTTTGTTAGTGTAATAAGACTATATAGGGTGTTTGTTAGTGTAATAAGACTATATAGGGTGTTTGTTAGTGTAATAAGACTATATAGGGTGTTTGTTAGTGTAATAAGACTATATAGGGTGTTTGTTAGTGTAATAGACGACAGGGTGTTTGTTAGTGTAATCGACTATATAGGGTGTTTGTTAGTGTAATCGACTATATAGGGTGTTTGTTAGTGTAATAGACTATATAGGGTGTTTGTTAGTGTAATCGACTATATAGGGTGTTTGTTAGTGTAATCGACTATATAGGGTGTTTGTTAGTGTAATAGACTATATAGGGTGTTTGTTAGTGTAATCGACTATATAGGGTGTTTGTTAGTGTAATAGACTATACAGGGTGTTTGTTAGTGTAATAGACGACAGGATGTTTGTTAGTGTAATCGACTATATAGGGTGTTTGTTAGTGTAATAAGACTATATAGGGTGTTTGTTAGTGTAATAAGACTATATAGGGTGTTTGTTAGTGTAATAGACTATACAGGGTGTTTGTTAGTGTAATAGACGACAGGATGTTTGTTAGTGTAATAGACTATATAGGGTGTTTGTTAGTGTAATAGACTATATAGGGTGTTTGTTAGTGTAATAAGACTATATAGGGTGTTTGTTAGTGTAATAGACGACAGGGTGTTTGTTAGTGTAATCGACTATATAGGGTGTTTGTTAGTGTAATAAGACTATATAGGGTGTTTGTTAGTGTAATAAGACTATATAGGGTGTTTGTTAGTGTAATAGACGACAGGGTGTTTGTTAGTGTAATCAACTATATAGGGTGTTTGTTAGTGTAATAGACTATATAGGGTGTTTGTTAGTGTAATAGACTATATAGGGTGTTTGTTAGTGTAATCGACTATATAGGGTGTTTGTTAGTGTAATAGACTATACAGGGTGTTTGTTAGTGTAATAGACGACAGGATGTTTGTTAGTGTAATCGACTATATAGGGTGTTTGTTAGTGTAATAAGACTATATAGGGTGTTTGTTAGTGTAATAAGACTATATAGGGTGTTTGTTAGTGTAATAGACTATACAGGGTGTTTGTTAGTGTAATAGACGACAGGATGTTTGTTAGTGTAATCGACTATATAGGGTGTTTGTTAGTGTAATAGACTATATAGGGTGTTTGTTAGTGTAATAAGACTATATAGGGTGTTTGTTAGTGTAATAAGACTATATAGGGTGTTTGTTAGTGTAATAGACGACAGGGTGTTTGTGTAATCGACTATATAGGGTGTTTGTTAGTGTAATAAGACTATATAGGGTGTTTGTTAGTGTAATAAGACTATATAGGGTGTTTGTTAGTGTAATAGACGACAGGGTGTTTGTTAGTGTAATCAACTATATAGGGTGTTTGTTAGTGTAATAGACTATATAGGGTGTTTGTTAGTGTAATCGACTATATAGGGTGTTTGTTAGTGTAATAAGACTATATAGGGTGTTTGTTAGTGTAATAAGACTATATAGGGTGTTTGTTAGTGTAATAAGACTATATAGGGTGTTTGTTAGTGTAATAGACTATACAGGGTGTTTGTTAGTGTAATAAGACTATATAGGGTGTTTGTTAGTGTAATAGACTATACAGGGTGTTTGTTAGTGTAATAGACGACAGGATGTTTGTTAGTGTAATCGACTATATAGGGTGTTTGTTAGTGTAATAGACTATATAGGGTGTTTGTTAGTGTAATAAGACTATATAGGGTGTTTGTTAGTGTAATAGACTATACAGGGTGTTTGTTAGTGTAATAGACGACAGGATGTTTGTTAGTGTAATCGACTATATAGGGTGTTTGTTAGTGTAATAAGACTATATAGGGTGTTTGTTAGTGTAATAGACTATACAGGGTGTTTGTTAGTGTAATAGACGACAGGATGTTTGTTAGTGTAATCGACTATATAGGGTGTTTGTTAGTGTAATTGACTATATAGGGTGTTTGTTAGTGTAATAGACTATATAGGGTGTTTGTTAGTGTAATAGACTATATAGGGTGTTTGTTAGTGTAATAGACGACGGGGTGTTTGCTAGTGTAACAGACTATATAGGGTGTTTGTTAGTGTAATAGACTATATAGGGTGTTTGCTAGTGTAACAGACTATATAGGGTGTTTGTTAGTGTAATAGACGACGGGGTGTTTGCTAGTGTAACAGACTATATAGGGTGTTAGCGTAATAGACTATATAGGGTGTTTGCTAGTATAACAGACTATATAGGGTGTTTGTTAGTGTAATCGACTATATAGGGTGTTTGTTAGTGTAATAGACTATATAGGGTGTTTGCTAGTGTAACAGACTATATAGGGTGTTTGTTAGTGTAATAGACGACGGGGTGTTTGCTAGTGTAACAGACTATATAGGGTGTTAGCGTAATATACTATATAGGGTGTTTGCTAGTGTAATAAAGTATAGAGCAGGGCTGCCCAACCCTCTTCCTGGTGATCTACTGTCCTGTAGGTTTTCATTCCAACCCTAATTGATCTGATTCAGCTAGGTAAGGTCTTGTTGAGCAGCCAACAAGTAGAATCAGGTGTGTTAAATTAGGGTTGGACTGAAAACCCTCAGGACTGTAGATCTCCAGGAAGAGGGTTGTGCAGCCCTGCTATAGGATGTTTGTTAGTGTAATAGACTATATAGGGTGTTTGTTAGTGTAATAGACGACAGGGTGTTTGTTAGTGTAATAGACGACAGGGTGTTTGTTAGTGTAATAGACTATATAGGGTGTTTGTTAGTGTAATAGACAACAGGGTGTTTGTTAGTGTAATAGACAACAGGGTGTTTGTTAGTGTAATAGACTATATGGGGTGTTTGTTAGTATAATAGACTATGGGTATATTTAGGAAGTGTATAGTGGTTATAAAGCGCTGTTGGGTGTATGCATAGCAGGGTGAGATCAGATGTGACGTCTGCTAAAGAGAGTCTCAATGAAAGTCAGAATGAAAAGTTAAATTTTGTGTTTACTAAATATAAACAAGTTTTAAATACACCATATGAAAACCACACATGCACGTCTCAACATAAAATCTGCATGAAGTTGATAAACTGCCTACATTTTCTAATTAACAGCGTTGGGGGGAATTTGTGAACATCATATAACCTACACAGTACAAACACAATATATAACAGACCTTTTAGGCTTATATATGCCTTATTTTTCACACAACGTCCGGATGCAATATTCTACACAGGAATATTCAACACTGAATGAAATCTGTTACTCTCGTTCTTCCAAATTCATCTGTGGATATTTCCTGCTGACAACACTGACAATTCATCTTTGTCTTTAATGTAGGGTTTGATCTAAACTAAATAAGCTATGAATAGGAATGGTTTTTATTTAGTGGAATGGTTTTTCTGCTGGTGTATCCTGAGGTAGCTCCTCTCTGAGAACCTCTTCCCACAGTGCGTACAGGCGAACGGCCTTTCTCCCGTGTGGACCTTCAGGTGCCTCTTCAGGCTGCTAGCCTGGGTGAAGCGGATATGACACTGGGGGCAGCTGTAGGGTTTCTCCCCTGTGTGAACCCTGTGGTGCCTTTTCAGATCACCAGCCTGTGTGAAGCGCATGTGACACTGGGTACAGCTGAAGGGTTTCACCCTTGTGTGGACCCTCTGGTGGATCTCCACTGTCTGGGGGCAGCTGAAGCCTTTGTTACAGAACATGCAGAGGAACTGTTTCTCTTTACTATTGCCTGATATAGCCCTGTCGTTTGAGTTCAATACCTCATCGAAAAGGACGCGGCCGTGTGAATTGGAAGGCCCCATCGATGTGGACACTGGGTCTGGATCCCTGGGCGAGTGTAAAGGGGAGTGGGTCACGACATTTGGATTTGTCTCTAAGCTTTCCCTGTAATCTAAGAAACCTCTGCCCTGTGAGTGTCCGTCTCCTAGTTGACTATCTGCATTCCATGTGGGAGAAATGTCACCTTCCACTTTCACAGTCACTTCATCTACAACCAGACCCTCCCTTTTCTTATCTAGGCCCCCTTCTGAGTATACACTACTACTGTACCAGTCCCCTCTAGACAGATCAGTTTGTATCTCTAATCCCAAGGATATGTTGCCAGGGTCCATCTCTGTAGTGTAATAAGACAGATCATTGCCAGTCTCTAATGCGTCTCCTGAGTCCGGATGGGAATGAACCGTCCTCAGGCTTGTGTTACCGTAAAGTAAAGACTCTGAGCTGGAAGCAGGACGACAGCCCAGTGGCCCCAGCCCCAGTCTCTCTGGGTCTGATCTGTGGTCAGATCCTGTGTGTAAAAGCCTTTGTGTTACAGTTAAATTCTCGGTGTCTGTCTCTGACTTGAGGACGGCGTTCGGCGTTCCACTGACCTCCGTGATGTTGCATCGGGTCCTGGGCTGGGGGGCGGGGGCAAGGTCCTCCGTGGCTACAGGGGGCGCTACTACAGCCGCTGCTCCAGTCTGGATGTCTCTGCTGTGTTGTGGGTCCTCCTCTCCTTCAGACTTCTCCTGCTTGACCAGAGATGATCCTTCAGGACCTGCAGCCTCTGCATCTGCAGACTGACAAGAGGTTATTATTCATGAGTAGAATTGGAAGGGATGTAACTATTTAACCAAAACGCAACGGTCCCAATTGAAACGTTTCAGATACAACTGCATTGGTCCGCGGATCCCAAACCGATCCAAATGTAGCACGCTTCGGTCAGAAAGTCCATTCAAACATTACGAAGCACTGATTCACTAACATGTTACTTTATTTCTACCTTACCATACCTCATCTTTTGTCACAACTAATGCGTCCTCTATTCAGTGTCAAACTAAGAATATGCCTGTGTCGACAGTCATTGGTCTACAAGTCAGCTTGCATGCCGAACAACCCCAGGAAATATCAGTAGCCTAGTTAAGCTGCTGAATGGGGGTTTACAATAGATTTGAGTTTCGATTGTTCAGGTTCACCATCAGCAATAAGTTTTGGTAGTTTTGCTTCGAACAATCAGTGTATATGGTCATTTTTAGATATACAGGGTAAAGTTCATCATTTCAGATTGAGGACAGCAATCTGGCGCACTTTTTTTAACAATCAATGTTGATACATTACGAGCTCCAACACTTCAACTGCAAACATGACAAGTTAATTAGTAGGTGTTGGTGATTTCAGAACCAAAGTGGGGACACAAAAACACATTGACCCCCCTAATCAGATAGTGGTACAGACCTAGACTCCCATTTAGTTCAGATCATGTGCCTAGTACAGTTCAAATCGGAAGTTTACTTACACCTAGGATGGAGTCATTAAAACTCGCTTTTCATCCACTCCACAAATTTCTTGTTAACAAACTATAGTTTTAGCAAGTCGGTTAGGACATCTATTTTGTGCATGACAAGTAATTTTTCCAACAATTGTTTACAGACATTTTTTCACTTATAATTCATTGTATCACAATTCCAGTGGGTCGGAAGTTTACATACACTAAGTTGACTGTACCTTTAAACAGCTTGGAAAATTCCAGAAAATGTCATGGCTTTAGAAGCTTCTGATAGGCTAATTGACATCATTTGAGTCAATTGGAGGTGTACCTGTGGATGTATTTCAAGGCCTACCTTCAAACTCAGTGCCTCTTTGCTCGACATCATGGGAAAATCAAAAGAAATCAGCCAAGATCTCAGAAAAAAAATTGTAGACCTCCACAAGTCTGGTTCATCCTTGGGAGCAATTTCCAAATGCCTGAAGGGACCACGTTCATCTGTACAAACAATAGTACGCAAGTATAAACACCATGGGACCACGCAGCCATCATACCGCTCAGGAAGGAGATGCGTTCTGTCTCCTAGAGATGAACGTACTTTGGTGCGAAAAGTACAAATCAATCCCAGAACAACAGCAAAGGACCTTGTGAAGATGCTGGAGATGACAGGTACAAACGTATTTATATCCACAGTAAAAACAAATCCTATATCGACATAACCTGAAAGGCCGCTCAGCAAGGAAGAAGCCACTGCTCCAAAACCGCCATAAAAAAAAGCCAGACTACGGTTTGCTACTGCAAATGGAGACAAAGATTGTACTTTTTGGAGAAATGTCCTCTGGTCTGATGAAACAAAAATAGAACTGTTTGGCCGTAATGACCATTGTTATGTTTGGAGGAAAAAGGGGGAGGCTTGCAAGCCAAAGAACACTGTCCCAACCATGAAGCACAGGGGTGGCAGCATCATGATGTGGGGGTGCTTTGCTGCAGGAGGGACTGGTGCACTTCGCAAAAAAGATGGCATCATGAGGAAGGAAAATGATGTGGATACATTGAAGCAACATTTCAAGACATCAGTCAGGAAGTTAATACTTGGTCCCAAATGGGTCTTCCAAATGGACAATGACCCCAAGCATACTTCCAAAGTTGTGGCAAAATGGCTTAAGGACAACAAAGTCAAGGTATTGGAGTGGCTATCATAAAGCTCTGACCTCAATCCCATAGAAAATTTGTGGGTAGAACTGAAAAAGTGTGTGCGAGCAAGGAGGCCTACAAACCTGACTTAGTTACACCAGCTCTGTCAGGAGGAATGGGACAAAATTCACCCAACTTATTGTGGTAAGCTTGTGGAAGGCTACCCGAAACGTTTGACCCAAGTTAAACAATTTAAAGCCAATGCTACCAAATACTAATTGAGTGTATGTAAACTTCTGACCCACTGGGAATGTGATGAAAGAAATAAAAGCTGAAATAAATCACTATTATTCTGACATTTCACATTCTTAAAATAAAGTGGTGATCCTAACTGACCTAAGACAGGGAATTTTTACTAGGATTAAATGTCAGGAATTGTGAAAAACTGAGTTCAAATGTATTTGGCTAAGGTATGTAAACTTCCATCTGTAAAATCCACAGAAGATGACTGAACAAGGAGAGATTACTAGAAACCAACTAGGTTTCCCCTGGTATCTGTGGATTCATTGTTAGAGTAGAGAACACATTTTCTGTGACTCAAAGTGGGTCGATATTCTTCAGATCCAGACCAAAAAAGATATTTATATCCCAGGACAAATTAGCTAGCAACAGCAAGATAGCTAGCTAAATGTCCATGAATGTTTCATGTGTTGTGGTGGAAATTCAACACCAGGGACACCTGAAGTCAATCTTAACATGAATAACTCTTTAATATCAGCAAGCTGGAGAGGTTACAACAAACCCGTACAAGTCTATAAGAAGCTCCGTTGGGGCGGTCCCAACAGTTGTCTTATATATGGCAACGCACAGACAAGTTATATTTGCATGATTTAACATAATTAATTAATCACTACCGGTGACTCGCACATGTGACTGACCAATGCCTCACGAGGCTCTCTCTCTCTCCAAGTTGAGATCTTGAAACAGATACCTCGGTTGTTCCCATAGCAATATTCTGGGCGTACTGCCAAGTTGAGGAACAGTGATAATGAGGGTTTCTCCATACACAATCAGTCAGTCACCTGCATGAACCTTTCTAATTAGTTATTAAAAAGTAGCATTGATTCGATACATAAAAATAACATTTCCCTCACCGAGTAACAACTGGTCCCCAAATGAATATAGTTGGTTCAGAGTTCACTTTGATATTTCAACCTGCGTGTCCTGATCGTGTCTGGTGTGGATACACAAAATCAACATGCGCGCGATGGCGCACACGTGTGGCCGGTGTAGTCAGCATGTAAGAATTGGATAACAATGTCATAGGGAAGTCTCACAAGCTCCCCATTGGCAGATAAATAAGGATGTACATGTAAGCAAGTGAATAGCTGACTAGCCTTTCTGAAATAAACGGGACGCATTTGATTTACAAAGTAACTTTTTTTTTTAATGCAACACTATTCCACTAACCTCTATCATGATAACGTGCTGGGTTGAGGTTCCACTCCCCTCATCAACAGTGATTGGTTGGTCATCTCTCCATTTATTGTGTCCCGCTGGCTTAACAAAGCTCCTGTGGCCTCCAGTGAGATTTCCTTCACCTGAGAGTGATTGGGGGAAAGCAGAGGTTAAGTTAGCTACTGTCAATGCTCAAAGCTATATTGTACACTCTTGATCATGTCTAGAATTGGCAAGGATGCAAGGTAACACTTCTCATAACTTCTTGATATACTATTTATTGATTGATGTATTATGTTCCATGCATCACATTGTTTTCAATTAGTAAATAACAGGAAATGCAGTAAATCAAGAATCTGGTTAGGTTATAATAGTGTCTTTACGCAAGATATCTAGTTAAGTAATCTGGGGAATTATTACATACATACATTACAACACCCAATTCTTTTAACCATATATAGTATGTGGGTAACAAATCTAAAGTCACACATGCGCAGAGCGGAACGACAGGCCTCGGCATTCTGCAAAAATGTAACGTTACCTCTTGCCATTCCTCTGTATCGGTCGAAGATCTTGATGCTTCTTGGACTGGCGAGGACGCGCTCGCGTGCCACCTTCAATTCCAGTAGCTGTAGTTTCCTCCGCAATGCCCTATTCTCTTTCTGGCTTTGAGTTATTTCCAAACGAAACACTGCATAATCGTCGTCTACAACTTTACAGATCTCTGCCACGGCTGCATTCGCTAGCACCTCCATGATGGAGGCTATTTGAGTGTGAAAAACCATACAGTTATCCATTGTTAGCTACGCAGCTAGCTAGCGTTACCGAGATAACATATATCAAGCAAGTCCCGTCTCAAACGCGAAATCACTACATTAATCACTACATGGGGTATGTATATTATGTTATACTGTTAAATTATTCATATTTTGAGTTCCAGGTTGTTAATAAACGTCTAAAGTAAAACTCTTAACTGTGAAAACGTTATTGGTCACTGTTTACGCCAGCGCCTTGTCACGACACAAAAAAAGTACTTCCGGGTCACAGATTTTCGAAATATTTCAAAATAAAAGTTCCCCATGTACTAGTAAAGTATCAACAACCTGTACTAATTCATGATATGTGAAACGTAATTGTCTAAACATTAACCATGATTCATATTTGTTCATATTTAAGTGATATTTTCATTACATTGAGGTTTTAAACATGTTCCAATGTCAAATAAATCCCTCCAATGCAATACACTATACATTATATACATATAGGCTTTTAGAGATAACTATTCTAGGTGCTGAAGTAAAAGTGGGATTGGGATTACTCACTAGTGTCGGTAGAAGCTATATGGTGTCATTTCATGGGGGACTGAGGTGTATACTGTATGTCCAGCAACACTTTCAACTCCACCCACACCGTTGGTCCCAATGCAATACAATATAGGCCTTCAATTGCATATTGGCTTATAGAGACAACTTCTAGGTGCCAAAGTAAAAGTGGGGTTGGGATTACTCACTAAAGCATACTTTAGTAACTGTAACTGCAGTTGCAGTGCAGTAAAACTGCAGTTCAACCACCGCAAACTGCAATTATTCTGCAATTACTGAGTCCAAAACGGCAGTTATGAAACTGCAATGTTGTTTTGTAAGGAATTAATAATTAGGTTGAAAATGATGGGAAAGGTGCACAATTATCCAAATGTTATACTAGTTATCATACAAAGAATAATTCAAAGTATTTCTATGAGATATTATGTGATTTATTTGTTTTTTCAAGTCTAAATGCTCAACAATGTTTTTTTTTGTGTGTGTGTACTCCTATAATTTATTACAGAATTGCCTGTACGTTGTGTCGCAGTAAAAGGGGGGGTTCCATTCTACTCAGGAGCACTTGTTTCCAAATCCACAGAGTTTACACCCAGAGGAGCGTTTCTGCTCATTTTGTGGCTTTTAAAGTGTGGCCAATCAGCTTAAATCCAATCGTTTTTTTTCTTCATATTGGACATACATATAGCACTGGTTGTGTACAGCTTAATATCTATGTTCAATATGAAAAAAAACTATTGGATTTAAGCTGATTGGCCACATTGTTTCAAATGACAAGTTAATGAGGGGTTTGTGGTTAATTACCCTCGTAAACAGAAAGGTCATTCCATTTGATTTGAATCACTTTTTGACCACACTCTTTTTGATTTGAATGAAACTTTCCATACATGTTTGCCCATGGTAGTAGTGGTCAGAAAGTGACATTCTTGGACCTGAATGCCAAAACATTCACGAGATAGAGCTGCCCCTTTTTGCATACCCCACCATACCATGAGACATCCATATCTTCATCACTGGAAAATATTATTGTTGAGTTTGATATAATTTAAAAGCTTAAAAACAGGGTTGTCAAACTATTTAGAATTTCTTGAAGTAAATGTTTTTTTATTAAAAAAAAATATAAAAGACTGTATCTAATAACACAAACTCAGATTTGTTTAATTTATTTTCGTATATGTTGTAGTTTAGACCCTAATTTAACATCCTCTGAGGTGTATGTGTTGTGTCCGCCATCAGTTGAGACACAGCATGCATACTCTTGAATACAGGGTGGGCATTAATTAAATCATATAAATATAATTCATAGAATGGGCCTACCCCTTCAGACCACTGCAATTTAGCTGGTACACCATTGATATTGAAATTGATATTTTAACTTCCAATTCCTACTTACAAAGATGGCTGCCGGTCCACCCACTGTTGAATATCAACTTAAATGGGAATGTCTATTCTATTATCTATATTCCTATGATATCAATAGGTTTCATATGGAAGATTGACAGTAAATTTAACTGATATCTCATTCAAGTCAACATTCTCTGATATGTGGACCTCCAACCATTTTTGTGGTACCATTTGAAAGTAGAAATTTCAATGTTATTCCCATTTTAGTACATTAATCAGCCAAAACATGACACCCACCATGTTCTCAAGAGCGTGCTGTCTCTCAACCGATGACGGGCATAAACACAAACATCTCAGATTATGTCAAATATGGTCAAAAGCTGCAACATATGTAAAAATATATATATATAAAAAAAATAGTTTAATTTGTTTTTAGATAATTGACATTAAAGTTTAAAAATGTTTTAAATTAAACTTTAATTTCAGGAAATTATCAAATAGTTTGACAATCCTGTATGCAAGCTTTTAAAATATTAAATTCAACTGTTTATCTTTCCCAGTGAGGAAGACATTGATCTTATGGTATGATGAGGTATGCCAAATGGGACAACTTTGAGCACCTCCCTCTCCTGAATGTTCTGGCACTCAGGTCCAAAATGTTACTTTCTGACCACTTCTACCATGGGCAAATATGTATTGAAAGTTTAGTTCGAATCAAAAGGAGTGTGGGCAAAAAGTGATTGAAATCAAATGGCATGACCCAGAAGTCAACATGTTGTACACTGACTCAGTTTGTGAAGACCAGACAGTCTGGAATATCAACTACAGGTTCAATATTTCACCTCAGTCATCACCTGAAGGTAACTTATAGGCCATTTACTGCAAACCGCTTGAGGTCAAGGACTGTAGACTAAACACAGTGACACGGTGACATACATCTGTATAAATACAGCCAAAGTCAATTATTGGGTGGCAAAGTTTGCTACAGCCATGTGAGATTCATAACAATAATACACATTGTGCCTGTGCTTAACTCTATTCTGTTTCTCTTATCCTGAAAAACTCCCCATACACAATTCATGCAACCACCACTATGCTTGAAAATGAGTGGTACTCATTGTAATACAGATAATTGTATGTGTAGGGTAGAGGTGAGGTAGTCGTTCAGAAATCGTGTTAAACACTATATTATTGCACACAGTGAGTCCATGCAGCTTATGTGACTTGTTAAGCACATTCTTGCTCCTGAACAATTGGGTTGAATACTTATTGACTCAAGACATTTCAGCTTTTCATTTTTAATCAATTTGTAAACATTTTGAAAAACATAATTCCACTTTGACATGGGGTTTTGTGTGTAGGCCAGTGACACAACTCATCTACATTTAATCCATTTTAAATTCAGGCTGTAACAACAAAATGTGGAAAAAGTCAAGGGGTGTGAATACTTTCAGAAGGCACTGTGTGTGTAATGGTTGTGGTGGAGTCTCTGTCCCTCACGGTTGGGTTCTGACTCAGGAATGGCTCCTGATGCATTGTCCTGGTTCAAGATTTGTGACCATCCGCCTCAGAGGTCCAGTCTCTCCCGCCAGTAACACTGGATATCAGCAGGTCTTCATGGACTGCAGACTGCAAACAAAGATTGTACAGAAAAGCATAACGGTTTATAAAATAAACCCTTTGCTTTACCCACAAACATGGCATATAATATTACATGTTAACCACAGTCAAGCCCATCTCTAACACAGGGATTCAAGTACTTAACAATATGGAGCCAACACTGTCTCTACAATGATACAAAAATAACCAAGTCTGTCAGAACAGTCCATTTAGTATTTAATTTCAACAAAACGGCATTACAAATCACATTTATTGCACAAAACGATAAGTGACAAGAAGAATAACTTCTCACTATGGTAACAATTTTCCTTTTGTGTAAATGTGGTACTCTCGCTTTGATAAAATACATTTGAGAATACTTTAAAAAGGTTCAACATTACATAACACACAGCTTCACTACTTCATGTCAAGTAAACATTAATTAAGGCACTATCATTATCTCACTATAAACACCAGTCTCTAAAGGGACAAAGTTTGTCACTTCATCAGTGAAGCATTTTTACAGACACAATCACACCAACCATCACCATATCTACTCTGTCTCATCATACTCATTATTTCCTCAGTTCACCTCATCTAGTTCCCGATACATCCAAAACCAACATAATTAACTACAAACGAATTAGTACTATATTACATGCTGTGCATACAGGCAAACAGCCTTTCTCCCTTATGGACCTTCAGGTGCATCTTCAGCTGGTGCTGGTGGGAGAACCTCTTCTCACACTGGGGGCAGCTGTATGGTTTCTCCCCTGTGTGGACCCTCTGGTGGATCTCAGCCTGTTTGGGGAAACTGAAGGCTTTCCCACAGAACGAACACAGGAAGCGCTTCTCTTTGGCGCTGCCAACTTTACATCTCTACTACTGTCATTTGTTATGGGCTTGTGTAGCCATTTAGTCTTCAGGCATTGTCTGAGGACAGGTTTAACATTAGGAGAGTGTGAGGAGGACGAAGGCCAGGAGAGTGTGTTGTCACAGGGTCCATGTTCCAGTTGATAGATCCTATAGAAGGCAGGCTGAAGGCAGCACCTGTTAGGGGGTTAACCTGAGGCGGCATCAGTCTCTCTGAATCACAATTATAGGAGCAGGAGGGAACATCTCTAGCCAAATCTTTTCCCTCCCGCCGTATGCTGTCCCCGCAGACCACACCCTGTTGTCATGGAGACTAAGTTCGGTTGTCATTTTGTGTTCGACTGTCTGTTTCTAGTTGTGGTTAACAGTTGAGGATGCTGTCCCATCCACTGACCTCCACTATGTTGCCTTTGTTCCTGGCTTGCTCAGTGATGTCGTCCCACGGGCCCAATGGAATTTGAGTCAATTACCTGGTCAAGTTCATAAATTGTGTGTGTTTTAGTATGTAAACATAAGTTGAATTGAATTGATTTAATTTTATGAATAAAGAGAAAATAAAAGCCAGACCCATCACCATTCCCATTGAAGATCTATTACTGTATGTAGGCTATATGTATTTCTCCTTTACCTTGCTCCCCCATCTTTAGTCCACTCAGCAGGTCAATGCTCTCTGGTCCATCCTCTTTTCTCCTCTTTGACCAGCAGCAGATCAGGCTTCCCATCCTCCGTGTCTACTGACTGTAAGAGATACAGAGTGAGAGGATGTTGGATCAAGAAATCTGATATGAGCACCCTGCTATGAAGTATCTTCTGATTGGGCAATAAGGCACTGCTCTTAATACTATGCAAACTTGTTAGTTGATTTGATTACTTGACACTCTTCAATGGTTTGATAATTCAAAGACATGGTCCCACACTTAAGACAAAATCCATCAAGATCTGGGCCCGTATCCACAAAGAGTCTTAGTGTAGAAGTTCTGATTGAGGATCAGGTCCCCACCGGTCTACATAGTGTGGTGGAAATTCTACCTTGAACTAATAATGAAGAGAGGCAAAATAATAATAATCAATTACTGTTATTAAAAATGTATTATAATGAGGAGGCTGGTCGCACCACCCGCGCAGGTGAGATGGAGAGAGACCCTCCTGTGCAAAGAATACAGGAGCATTTATATAGTCAAACTACCCCATGCAAGCATCTGCAAAACACGTGACCCTGTGTATGTGTGTGTGAGGGGAGACAACTGGGTGAAAAGGTTGCCTCAGTCTGTCACAACTGAGTGAGGACAATACGGTCCAGAATGACAGGAAGTCACTCCAGGCATACTTCAGCTAAGAGTAGCTCAACGGTTCCCCCAAGTTGGGCAAGCAAGCGCCTTTGACTGTCGGCCCAGATGATGTATGGTCGACCTGTTCACACACACAAAGCATGAGTCTCTCGCCCAGAAACAGGCTCCAAACAGAACAATAGCTCTATGACTTGTGTGCAGAAGATAACACTTTTCCCTGTCTCCAGTTAAGCTAAGAGGAACCAGTTAGTTTCTGTCAGCTCTTGGCTGAGCGCCCAGATATGATGGGGTCATGCTACACACACAGAACAGTTAGAACAGGCCTCTTATTAATGCACGCACACCTTTATATCTTATGAGTTAGTTTCTTTGACAATCTCAAGCCCAATGCCTGGGCGTAAAGACATATTTCGGTACATAAGCATTAGTAAGGTTTAACTTCAAAATGCCCTCACAAAAGTCTCATTCATTATAATCTAAAAGGCTAAACTGTTCCTAGATCAGCACTCCTACTCTGAGAGGGTTTGTGGATACAGACCCTGACCGAATACCATTCAGACAGTAGTTCACAGTGGGCTCACCTCAGTGAGACTGTGTGTGGTCCTGTGCTGCTCAGCTGGTTCCTCTGTGGTTTCAGGAGGAGATGTCGTCTGGTTGTCCTCCATGACCATGTTCCCCTCAGGGTTCCTCAGACCCTCCTCACACCCCTCCTCCTTCACCAGCAGCACCTCTAGACCCTTCTCCTGCCTGGAAGAGATACCTGAGGGCGTGTGTAATCTGTATCAGCTATGTACACATGTGTACAGAGATAACACACTTTCAACATGGCGTCCCGTGTGGTTCAGTTGGTAGAGCATGGCGCATGCAACGCCAGGGTTGTGGGTTGATTCCCACAGGGGACCAGTACGAAAAAGTTATGAAAATGTATGCACTCACTACTGTAAATCGCTCTGGATAAGAGTGTCTGCCAAAGGACTAATGTAAAACAGTATTTACCCATCCCCACCTTGTTTCAAAACAAATTGTATTTGATGCTTACTTACAAGCCCTTAACCAAGAATAGTTAAGCTAAATATTTTCTAAATAAAATACAAAATAAAAGAGCAACAAAATAACGAGGCTACGTTGACTCGGTACCGGTACCGAGTCAATGTGCGGGGGTACAGGTTAGTTGAGGTAATATGTAGGTAGGGGTGAAGTGACTGCATAAATAATAAACAGTGAGTAGCAGCAGCGTAGGAAAAAAGTGTGTGTTTGGGGGGCGGGGGGTCCATTTGATTAGCTGTTCAGCAGGCTTATGGCTTGGGGGTAGGAGCTGTTAAGAAGCCTTTTGGACCTAGACTTGGCACTCCAGTACCGCTTACTGTGCAGCAGCAGAGAGAACAGTCTATGACTAGGGTGGCTGGAGTCTTTGACCATTTTTAGGGCATTCCTCTGACACCGCCTGGTATAGGGGTCCTACATGGCAGGATGCTTGGCCCCAGTGATGTACTGGGCCGTACGCAATCCCCTCTGTAGAGCCTTGCGGTCAGAGGCCGAGCAGTTGCCACACCAGGCGGTGATGCAACCAGTTAGGATGCTCTCAATGGTGCAGCTGTAGACATTTTTGAGTATCTGAGGAGCCATGACAAATCCTTTCAGTCTCTTGAGGGGGAATAGGCATTGTCGTGCCTTCTTCACAACTCTCTTGGTATGTTTAGACCATGATAGTTTGTTGGTGATGTGGACACCAAGGAACTTGAAGCTCTCAACCTGCTCCACCACAGCCCCGTCGATGAGAATGGGGGCGCGCTCAGCCCTCCTTTTCCTATAATCCACGATCATGTCCACAATCACTGCCAGGCCTCTGACCTCCTCCGTTTGAGTCCTATACCGTAGTTACAGAATTACTTAAATTGTTGTTAAACCCATCACGGTGGACATAAATGATGTTGTGGGTAAAAACAAGTCAGAAATTATCAATCAAAAGTCATCAGACAAACCTGACTAAAGTATTTTGACTTGTACAGAAGGTGCTTTTTAATGTGTGGGTCTAAAGAGTCTCAATGAAAGTCATGGGAATGAAAAGTCCCATTTTGTGTTTATTAAACAAACAAGAGCTGAATACACCATATGAAAACCACACATACATGTGTCTCAACTAAAAATCAGTATGAACTTGATGAACGGAATACATTTTCTCATTAAGTGTCTTGGGAAAATTTGTGACCACCATATAGCCTACACAGCACAAACAATATGAAACAGACTTTTATACATCTCACACGTCTGGATGCAATATCCTACCCAGGAATATTCAACACTGAAATTTGTTACTCTCATTCTCCCAAATTTCTGATAAATGTATCTTTGTCTTAAATGCAGGGTTTGATCGAAACACTAGAAGCTATCAAGTGGAATGGTTACTTCCTATTTTATAGAGTGGAATGTTTTTTCTGCTGGTGTATCCTGAGGTAGCTCCTCTCTGAGAACATCTTCCTGCAGTGCGTACAAGAAAACTGCCTTTCTCCCGTGTGGACCTTCAGGTGCATCTTCAGGTGACCAGCCTGGGCGAAGCGCATGTGACACTGGGTACAGCTGTAGGGTTTCTCCCCTGTGTGGACCCTCTGGTGCCTTTTCAGGTGGTCCTGGCGGGAGAACCTCTTCTCACACTGGTTACAGCTGTAAGGTTTCTCCCCTGTGTGGACCCTCTGGTGGATCTCCACCTTCTGGAGGCAGCTGAAGCCTTTGTTACAGAACATGCAGAGGAACCGTTTATCTTTACTATTGCCCGATGTGGCTCCCCCTCCTTGAGCCCTGTCGTCTGAGTTCAATACTTGATCGAAAAGGTGTGAATTGGAAGGCCCCATCGATGTGGACACTAGGTCGCAATCCCTGAGTGCGTGTAAAGGGGAGTGAGTCGTGACATTTGGATTTGTCTCTAAGCTTTCCCTGTAATCTAAGAATTCTCTGCCCTGTGAGTGTCCGTCTCCTAGTTGACTATCTGCATTCCATGTGGGAGGAACATCCCTCTCCACTTTCACAGTCATCTCATCTACAACCACCCCTTTCTTATCTAGGCACCCTTCAGAATATATATTACTACTGTACTGGTTCCAGTCCCATTTTGACTGATCAGTCTGTCTCTCTAAATCCAAGGGCATGTTGCCAGGGTCCATCTCTGTAGTGTAAGAACAAGATGGATCATCAACTTCAGTGTCTAATGCATTACCATCTCCATGGGAATGAACCAGCTTCAAGACTTGTTGATATACCGGTAAATACTCTGAGCCGGGAGCAGGAGGACAGCCCAGTCTCTCTGGGTCTGACCTTAGGTCAGATCCTGTGTGTACAGTTAAAGTCTTGGTCTCTGACTTGAGGACAGCGTTCGGGGTTCCACTGACCTCCGTGATGCTGCATTGGGTCCTGGGCGGTGCTGTGGCAGTGGTGGGGTCTTCTGTGGCTACAGGGGGTGCTCCAGCTACTCCAGTCTGGATGTCTATGCTGTGCCATGGATCCTCCTCTCCTTCAGACCTCTCCTGCTTGACCTCAGGGCCAGCAGCCTCTGCAGACTGACAAGAAGAGGGGGGGTTATTACCGGTACATGAGTAGAATTGATAAATGTTGTAAGGAAGTCTCACAAGCTCCCCTACGGCAGATAAATGAGGATGTACATGTAAGCAAGTGAATAGCTGAGGGGGAGCCTTTCTGAAATAAACAGACACATTTAATTTATAAAGTAACACATTTTTATGTAACACTATTACACTAACTTCTATCACGATAACTTGCTGGGTTGAGGTTCCACTCCCCTCATCAACAGTGATTGGTTGGTCATCTCTCCATGTATTGTGTCCAGATGGCTTCACAAAGCTCCCGTGGCCTCCAGTGTAATGTCCTTCACCTGAGAGAGTGATTTGGGGGGGGGGGGGGGGGGGGGGGGAGGTGGTGAGGTTAACTCTGGGTTTCCCAAACTCCATCCTCAGGACCCAAAGGGGTGCACATTTTGGGTTTTGCCCTAAGACTACACAGCTGATTCAAATACTCAACTAATCATCAAGGTTTGATCATTTGAATAAGCTGTGTAGTATTAGGGCAAAAACCAAAACGTGCACCCCAAGGACTGAGTTTGGGGAAACCCTGGCGTTAGCTACTGTCAATGCTCAATGGTATATTATACACCATTGAGAGTCTGCAATTGGCAAGGATAAGGTAACACTTCTCATAACTTATTGATATACTATTTATTGATCCATGTATCATATTGTTTTCATTGAGTAAATAATAGGAAACGCAGTAAATCAAGAATCTTGTTAGAATATGATAGTGTGTGTTTGCACAAATTAGCTAAGTAATTTGGGGAATTATTGCGTACAGTCCAAAAACTGACCAAGACCAAATTCTGGGTAACACATCTGAATACATTTGCATAGGGCAAGGGGGCGAAAGGCATTGCCATATATATATATATATATATATGTATATAGCCTTCTGCAAAATGTACCTCTTGCCATTCCTCTGTATCGGTCGACAATCTTGACACTACTGGGACGAGTGGCGAGGACGCGCTCTCGTGTTGTCTTTTCTGCGAGTTCCCGTGCCACCTTCAGTTCCAGTAGTTTCTTCCGCAATGTCCTGTTTTCTTTCTGGCTTTGAGTTATTTCCAAACGAAACACTGCATAGTCGTCGTCTACGAGTTTACAGATCTCGGCCACGGCTGCATTCGCTAGAACCTCCATGATGGAGGCTATTTGAGTGTGAAAAACTATGCAGTTAGAGTTACCAGCCATTATTAGCAGCTAGCTAGCGTTACCTAGATAACATATCAACCAAGTCCTGTCTCCAACGCGAATGAAAAACTACTTGGGTTAAGTATGTGATGCTGTGCAATCAAGTCATATTGCGTTCCAGGGTGGTAATACACGTCTAAATATTAACAATAAAAACTCTTAACGTGGATCTTGGTCACTGTTCACTTCCGTTCGTCATAGTCTTCGATATCATTGCCGTCCGCAAACAAACGTTTAAAGGTGCATGCCGCCACCTACTGTGTTGGAGTGTGCGTTAATCATGGTCTACCTAATTATGCACTACTAAGAAAAAATAACTGGGGGGGAAAGCCCTACTAACCCTCCCAAGCCCCCAACCCATTAAACTGTATTTATATCATTCTGAAACAATCCACCCGTAGGATTCTTCAGCATGTCTACAACCATTTCAACGGTATCTGTTAACCCCAATAACTATTTTGCCGGATCCACAATAACCTTCAACCTGGCATTTCGGCTTTCCACAACCCGAGTCGTGTTGATAACGTCATAGGTTAAGTTTTGTCACTATCAAAATGTCCTTTGACAGAGCACGTTCATGAGCGCAAGACTTCTGAACAGGTCTAGAAAACATACCAGCCCCAACAGTTGGTCCACTTAGTACAGGAGCAGCCATGGGAGCTCCATCATTCTGCACTGTAGTCATACCAATCTGTCTTACATCCTCTGTATATGAAACATCCTGACTGATTCTAAATCTCTGAGCCTCTCTAGCCTCTCGCTGCATCTGGCATCCACCAAATGGGAGGGAGGGCGACGACGTCATACAAAAAGTGAAATAAATCCAAAACCCATCCCACTCCTTCAATCATAGTCCAAATCGCATCCCAACACAGGCTCAGGGGCCTGTGAGAGCGGAACATTCATTGACAGGATTACTTGTAATGTCTCTGCTATAAGTCCCCCCAAAAAAATGTTGAGCAGCACTCAATGGTTACCATTTTCTTTGATTTTTCTTTCTGTTTGCGCTGTGCAGTTTATAACCATTGCAAGTCATCGTTTAACATGTAAGGATCTCTCTGATGGCGAGGAACATTCCCTAGTGTCTCTAATCGAACTACCATTGTTTCCAAAACGTTACTCCCTTCTCCCTGACAGCCCTATTTTTGCCACCTCTGTCTCCTTCACCCTAACAATTCAGGAATTTGGGTGCATGTTCACCACCACAATTGCAGCATTTAACCATCTGGCATATAATGTTTTGATAGTCATCCCGTCTACATACACTACCGGTCGAAAGTTTTAGAACACCTACTCATTCAAGGGTTATTTATTTGTACTATTTTCTACATTGTAGAATAATAGAAGACATTAAAACTATGAAATAACACATATGGAATCATGCCTAGAAGGCCAGCATCCCGGAGTCGCCTCTTCACTGTTGACGTTGAGACTGGTGTTTTGCGTGTACTATTTAATGAAGCTGCCAGTTGAGGACTTGTGAGGCGTCTGTTTCTCAAACTAGACACTAATGTACTGTCCTCTTGCTCAGTTGTGCACCGGGGCCTCCCACTCCTCTTTCTATTCTGGTTAGAGCCAGTTTGCTCTGTTCTGTGAAGGGAGTAGTACACAGTTGTACGAGATCTTCAGTTTCTTGGCAATTTCTCACATGGAATAGCCTTCATTTCTCAGAACAAGAATAGACTGATGCATTTCAGAAAAGTTATTTGTTTCAGGCCATTTTGAGCCTGTAATCGAACCCACCAATGCTGATGCTCCAAATACTCAACTAGTCTAAAGAAGGCCAGTTTTATTGCTTCTTTAAATCAAGACAACAATTTTCAGCTGTGCTAACAATTGCAAAAGGGTTTTCTAATGATCAATTAGCCTTTTAAAATGATACATTTGGATTAGCTAACACAACGTGCATTGGAACACAGGAGTGACGATTGCTGATAATGGGCCTCTGTATGCCTATGTAGATAGTCCATTTAAATTCTGCCGTTTCCAGCTACAATAGTCATTTACAACATTAACAATGTCTACACTGTATTTCTGATAAATGTATTTTAAATGGACAAAAAAATATGCTTTTCTTTTCTCAAAAACAATTCTAAGTGACCCCAAACGTTTGAATGGTAGTGTATATTTTGATTTGTTTAACACTTTTTTTTTTGGTTAATACATGATTCCATATGTGTTATTTCATAGTTGATGTCTTCACTAATATTCTACAATGTAGAAAATAGTAAAAATAAAGAAAAACCCTTGAATGAGTAGGTGTTCTAAAACTTTTGACCAGTAGTGTACACTTGCATCCAAATATTTTGCATTTATCACACTGCGTTATGTTCGGGCACAAAGGCTCTTACATAACCCAAATATGTGAGAAGGGAGACTAATTCAAAGGACAATAGAATGGATGAAGCGGGCTTCCTCAATCCATCCACCATGCAGGTCAGTCGGCGTGCACCAACCATTCCATCTACTTCTTCAGTGATGTATTTTGCTTTCCCTTCTAGTGTCACCCCAGAGATAACCCCCTTGATAGGCGCCCTGCTTTGATGATCCTCACGCGACACATTCCAATCCGATATCTTTATGAGTCGCAAAGTACGCTCCGTCTGCTCCGGACACACACAAACAAAATAAGCCCAATTCTTGTTATTCTCACGGATGTCACTTCATCCAAAACCGTCAGTTTCAAACAAAACATCCGCTTCCGACATCTTCCTACGTTAAGTCTTCACTTCTGTTTACAACTACCTCTACTACTTCTTCTGTGGGTTTTTTTTCCCCAATAAGGTGTGTTGCTGCCACCAACTGGACGGGGTTGGAAAAAAACAAGTTAAAAAGAAAATCCATATGTGATGTAGGAAAACTAACTTAATCCACACAACAAAAAATAATACATTAACAAAAACAAAGCTCACTACTTCCACCCTTCAGCTTCATATCTCCCCTCTCAGGCTCTAAGGCTTGAGAGGGTGGTATGGCTCTTGACAATACTCCATGCATCTCCTCCGCTGAGAAGTCTTCCAGTCCCAGGAACTGCTCTGCCACATCCACAATGATGGCTATTTTCCTGGACTTCCTCTCCACTTTTGGCAGTGCCGTTAACCACCATAGTTATTAAAGGCCACAAAGTCCACCTTCTTGACATGCAACATGTCTGGCAACCCCTGCAGAGAAGGCCTATTCACCACCATAGGCTCTTCAGGACCATTAGATCCCTCAATCCTTTTTTTTTTTTTACAGCTGTTTCATATGAAATGTTCTGGTTGGCCCTGACTTCAGCGACCTCATCCTCTTCCACCCTCGTCGGCCATTCTTCAGATGTTCGCTTCATGATCCCCCACCCCAATCGCAACACTTCACATGCTCCTCACTTTTACAACACATGAGACGATCTCGTCCACAACACGGACATCTCGAATTGTCCCTTCTGCAGACACTGTCCATAACCTCTACAGTGATTACACTGCGTTGATCTTTGGATAAACCCTCTTACATGGTAATTCATATACCCAAACTGCACCTGGGTACGGATGGACTTTTTAAACTCCATTCACCACACGATTCATCTGCCGTGCATCAATCACCCCATGGAAACCTTTTTATTTCTGCAACATCGATTTCCCACAAGACTCCTGCACAGGAAGTTGGTGGCACCTTAATTGGGCAGAACGGGCTTGAGGTAATGGCTGGAGCGGCATCAGTGGAATGGTATCAAACTCAGTTTCCATGTTTGCCATTCCATTTGCTCCGTTCCAGCCGTTATCCCCTCCGCAGCCTCCTGTGGACGCCAGATATGACCCCCTTGAGGGGTGCCCTGCTCCGAATAGCCACGCATGACATGGCAACCTTCTCGAATCGGATGAAACACAACACCCGCTCCTTCTGTTCCTCTGATGTACAAGAAATCAGAACAAGTCCACTTCTCATAATCCACACAGAATTCCCTTTACCATCACTCTTTCCACCAGTGAGGATATCTCAAATGGATTACTCTGATTTGGCAACTTGTTCCGCTCCTCTTCAACAAACGTTCTCCTATAAGACGAGGGGACATACACAGAACTGGGCGTTTTATTTCCTAACTCTGCTTTGCTCTGTTTTCCAGGCTGTCAGACGCTATAATGGCACAGATATAAAGAAGAGTCCTCTATCTATCTTTATGATCCACACCTCCTCCTGCTTGCGCCATCTTGCACCTACGAGTCACATCCTCACTTCTGTTTACACTGAAGAGAAAGGATCTTATATTGGTTGGGAATCATAGCTCAAAGGGTGTGGTTAAATGAAAATGTATGTGTGCGGTTCTTTGAAATATGATACTGCTCCGTTACACATCAAACCTTCTTCTTGTGCATTTCCGGCAGACTAGACGCTGTATCGCTGCATTTCTCAGGTCAGAGTGCAAATGGCACATTTTAAATATCTAATAACCTCACACCAGTAGATGCAGGCCGGTGGAATACAACAGCTTCCTTGTTGTTTCGATTTGCCTGTCATTTGAGCTCAATCAAATGTATTTATAAAGCCCTTTTTTACACCAGACGTGAAAGTCCTAGCTCAAAATTGTTACAGGCGAAAATGCGGTTAGTCAGCTCACAGAAGGAATGTCCTATCCTCAGCATACCACCGACAATATAACATGGTATACTTCAATCTCTACCTCACCACCTTCCTCACACTTCCCATCTGTGTGTTTCCCCACTAACAATAACCCACTACCCAATCCACAATGACCCAACCTCAGCCTTGTCAACAGAACCCCATCCCTCCTTTCACACCCCAGATACCCGACCTCCCTCTCAGAATTCTGGATAGAGAAACTGCATTCCCCACTTCTCTCTCTCTCTCTCGTTGCCACTCCTGGATCAACCCCTCTGCTATGATGCTCGTACATTCCATCCCCCCTTATGCACCGCCTCCTTCTTCACAGCTGCTTTTGGCTACCTCATCTGCTGCCTCATTTCTCCCTACCCCAACATGAGCTGGGCAGTGGCGGTTGTAGACCATTTCAATAATCATCATCGTTGCCACTGTCTAATAACGGATGTAAAAAAAAAAGAACGATAGCAAAAACAAGTTATGTAAAAATGATTTCATACTCCACATTTAGGAGGGGCATTTATTAACAGATTTGATCACATAAAGGAACAGGTGCAACCTGACTATGCCAAATGTGTTAAAGGTATTATAAATAATTTGTTATGAATAGGAAAAAAAGGCAAAACCAAATTCAGAGGCTTGTGTGTAACATCCAAAGGATTCTGGATAGCAAGGACCCCCGGAGGGCAAGGACCAAGCTTTAAAGGGTTTCCACTATGTTCCACAGGTACAAAGTCCAAAAAATGTAAGGTATTGCAAAAATTCATGAAAACTTAGTTTTTGGCTAATTTCAGTGTTTTTTTGTTTGGCTATGCCAGCACACCAAACAACAAGCCTGTATCATGAGAGCATCCCCAGATAATCAACTAAAAGGACCTAGTAATCCCCCAAAAACTCTGACCCCAGTAGACTTAATGAGAACTATAATATTTCAGCTAAAGAATAGCTACAATTTCTCCCTGTTGTGGACACGCCTATGTCTGATGAGGTAACTCAAGAAGGAGAAGCTCTTGTAACATAGTTTGCACTTGAAGGGCCTCTCCTTGGTGTGAACGGTCTGATGCTGCTTCATATATTTTGTCTTAGCAAAGAGCTTCCCACATGTGGGGCAGGCATACGGCTTATCGGCGTCCGTCCTAATGCTCGGCCTCCCATGTTGTGACCAAATGACACCAGAGGAAGTAGAAGCATGAGCCACCACCCTCAGGTGGTTAGTGTTTGAGCTCCCTCCTTGACCTCTAGCCATTGTTTGGGTGTTGTTGGGATTGTGTGCTGTGTTATAGGCTAGGTACGTCTCGTTGTGAACACTGATCCTGACCCTGTCTGTATTTGTGGGGTAACCATGAGGTAGTTGAGGAAGGCTAGACCCAGATTCAGGCCAAGGCCTTCTATGAACCCAGACCCCACCAGGCATTAGATGAGACCCTGAAGGAGAAGACCGACTACCACCAGGGGGGTCTCCCACCACTACCTGTGAAGGCTGAAGCCCAGGGTGACCTGCTCTATTCATCATAGATACTGTGGTGTTTGTATCATACGAACAGGAGGGTCTATCTCTATCAGCCCCAGGCCCTGTATCATCCCTGCACTGAGACTGTGAAGAGAAGGGTCTGGGCTGCAGACTGGATCCCTGATTGGAGCCTCGGTCTCTCTGATGACCACCAGGACTGAGGTTGTTCAGTCCACCTGTCCATTGGTTGTGTTCTGTGTGGTGGTGGTGGAGTCTCTGTCCCTCTTGGTTGGGTCCTGGTTCCGATTCAGGAAGGAAGAGAGACGGCTCCTGATCCAGGGTTCTGATTTGTTGCCAGGGTTTGTGACCAGCCACTTCAGAGGTCCAGTCTCTCCCGCCAGTAACACCGGATATCAGCAGGTCTCCATGGACTGCAGACTATAAACACAAATTGAACAGAAGAACATGAAGGTTTATATAAGAAACTCTTTGCTGTACAAACAGAAACATGACATTCTAAAATGTTAACCACAGTCAAGCAAATATCTAACAATGTGAATCAAGTACCTAACAATATAGAGCCATTGGAATGATACAAAAATAACATTAAAACAAAATGGCATTACAATCAGGTGACAAGTAAAACTGAACAAGTTCCACAGACATGTGACTAACAGAAATTGAATAATGTGTCCCTGAATAAAATGGTGTGTGTGTGTGTGTGTGTGTGTGTGTGTGGGGGGGGTTCCAAATCAAATGTAACTGTGGCCACCAGCTGCATTAAGTACTGCAGTACATCTCCTCGTCATGGACTGCACCAGATTTGCTGGTTCTTGCTGTGAGATGTTACCCTACTCTTCCACCAAGGCACCTGCAATTTCCCGTACATTTCTGGGCAGGGAATGGCCCGACGTTCTCAATGGGATTAAGATCCGCGCTCTTCGCTGGCCAAGACATTCTTATCTTGCAGGAAATCAAGCACAGAATGAGCAGTATGGCTGGTCGCATTGTCATGCTGGAGGGTCATGTCAGGACGAGCCTGCAGGAAGGGTACCACACGAGGGAGGAGGATGTCTTCCCTGTAACGCATAGTTGTTGTTGCCATCCTGTACCTGTCCCGCAGGTGTGATGTTCGGATGTACCGATCCTGAGCAGGTGTTGTTACACGTAGTCTGCCACTGTGAGGACGATCAGCTGTCCGCCCCGTCTCCCCGTAGTGCTGTCTTAGGCATCTCACAGTACAGACATTGCAATTTATTGCCCTGACCACATCTGCAGTCCTCATGCCTCCTTGCAGCATGCCCAAGGCACATTCACACAGATGAGCAGGGACCCTGGGCATCTTTCTTTTGGTGTTTTTCAGAATCTGTAGAAAGGCCTCTTTAGTGTCCTAAGTTTTCATAACAGTGACCTTAATTGCCTACTGTCTGTAAGCTGTTAGTGTCTTAACAACCGTTCCACAGGTGCATGTTCATTAATTGTTTATGGCTCATTGAACAAGCATGTGAAATAGTGTTTAAACCCTTTACAATGAAGATTTGTGAAGTTAATTCATAAAAATCCAAATATCTTTGAAAGACAGGGTCCTGAAAAAGGGCCATTTATTTTTTTGCTGAGTTTAGAATAACTTGACATTTTCTGTAAATCTGGTACCCTCCCTTTGATAAATGTATTTTAGAATACTCTGGAAAAGGTTAAAAATTACATTCTGTAAACATGACACTTCATCAGTGAAGCATTTTAGGACACCAACCATCACCATATCCTCTACTCTGCATCATCATCATACTCTATTTCCTCAGTTCATCTCATCCAGTAATCTACTACATCCTAAACCAATAGAATTAACTACAAACTAACTAGTTCTACACTACATGTCACTATACAGGGGCCGTGTGCATTTCTTGCTGGTGTATCCTGAGGTAGCTCCTCTCTGAGAACCTCTTCCCACAGTGCGTACAGGTGAACAGCATTTTTCCAGTGTGGACCTTCAGGTGCACCTTCAGCTGGTGCTGACGGGAGAACCTCTTCTCACACTGGGGGCAGCTGTAGGGTTTCTCCCCTGTGTGGACCCTCTGGTACCACTTCAGGTTGGAGGAGTGGGCCAAACTGGCCCGGCACAAGTGGCAGACTAACGATTTTTTCCCCCGTGTGCATCCTTTGGTGGATATCCAGGCTTTCCAACAGAACGAACATGGGAAGCGCTTCTCTTTGCCACCGGATCTACTGATAGCATTACTACTACTAATACTGTCATTTGTCAATGGGCTTGTGTAGTCATTTAGTGTTGAGGCACGGATATTGTCTGAGGTCTGGTTTAACATTAGGAGAGTGTGAGGAGGACGAAGGCCAGGGAGTGTCTATGATGTCACAGGGTCCATGTTCCAGTTGATAGATCCTATAGAAGGCAGGCTGAAGGCAGCACCTGTTAGGGGGTTAAACTGAGGCGCCATCAGGCCTCCCGGGTGGTGCAGTGGTAAAGTGCACTGTACTGCAGCGCCAGCTGTGCCACCAGAGACTCTGGGTTCATGCCCAGGCTCGGTCGTAGCCGGCCGCGACCGGGAGGTCCGTGGGGCAACGCACAATTGGCATAGGGAGGGCTTGGCCCGTAGTGATATCCTTGTCTCATCTCGCACCAGCGACTCCTGTGGCGGGCTAACCAAGGTTGCCAGGTGCACTGTGTTTCCTCCGACACAGCTGGCTTCCGGGTTGGATGCGCGCTGTGTTAAGAAGCAGTGCGGCTTGGTTGGGTTGTGTATTGGAGGACGCATGACTTTCAACCTTCGTCTCTCCCGAGCCCGTACGGGAGGGGAGTTGTTTTGATGAGACAAGATAGTAGCTACTAACAATTGGATACCACGAAATTGGGGAGAAAAAGGGGGTAAAATTCAACAAAAAAACTTTTAAAAACGGAGGCGCCATCAGTCTCTCTGAATCACATCTATAGGAGCAGGATGGAGCCTCGCTAGCCGAATACGGACACGTCCTCGCAGACCAAATCTACACCTTGCCCTGGTCTCAGCCAGTCTATTGTCATGGAGCCTAAAATTGGATGTTGTTTTGTGTACGACTGTCTGTTTCTGGTTGTGGTTAACAGTGTTGTTCCCCAGCCCAGAGTTAAGGACACTGTCCCATCCACTGACCTTCACTATGTCACCTCTAGTCCTGGCCGCCTCAGTGATGTTGTCCCCTGGACCCTTGGCTGGACCCGCCTGGGTCTGGGAATCCAAGATGGCCGTCCAGTCTCTGTTAGCCTCCAGCCAACTACCTGCAGGAAGAGGTTATAAAATGGGCTTGACAAACATGTGAGAATTCTACATGTTTTTTTTTGTCAATTACCAGGTCAAGTTCATACATTTCTGTGTTTTTGTATGTAAACATAAGTTGTGCTGATTTCATTTTGATAAATATCCAGATCCATCACTATTCCCATTGAAGATCTATTACTATATGTAGGCTATATGTATTGCTCCCTCACCTTGCTCCCCCATCTTTAGTCCACTCAGCAGGTCAGTGCTCTCTGGTCCATCTTCTATTGTCTCCTCTTTGACTAGCAGCAGATCAGGCTTCCCATCCTCCATGTCTACTGGCTGTAAGAGATAGAGTGAGAGGATGTTGGATCAAGAAATCTGATATGAGCACCCTGCTATGGAGCATTTTCTGATTGGGCAATGAGGGATTGCTGTGAGTACTATGCAAACATGTTAATTTATTTAATTACTTGACAGTCTTTAATGGTTTGATAATTGGTTTGATAAAAAGGCTTGGTCCCACACTTAAGACAAAATTCATCAGGACTTGGGCCCGTATCCACAAAGAGTCTCAGAATAGAAGTACTGATCTAGGATATTTCTATATAATTGTATTAATTGTGATCTAAAAGGCTAAACTGATCCTGGATCAGCCCTGACCTAATATAATTGACAGTAGTTTACAGTGGGCTCACCTCAGTGAGAATGTGTGTGGTCCTGTGCTGCTCAGCTGGTTCCTCTGTGGGTTCAGGAGGAGGTGTAGTCTGGTTGTCATCCACGACTATGGCCTCCTCAGGGTTCCCCAGACCCTCCTCACACCCCTCCTCCTTCACCAGCAGCACCTCTGGACCCTCCTCCTCCTGGAAGAGACAGGTGATACAGATTACACAGACATACACTCCATCAGGTACGTACACACAGATAAAAACATGGAGTCTTACCCATCCCTACTCCGTTTGAGTCCTATACTGTAGTTAAATAATGACTTCATTGTTGTTAAACCCATCATGGTGGACATAAATATGTTGTGGGTAAATGGGTCAGCTATAAGTCAAGTCATCATCAGACAAACCTGACTAAACTATTTTGACGTATACAGTAGGTGTTTGTTAGTGAGTAGGTATATATTTGTTCTAAAGAGCTGTCATGTTTATGCAGAATAGGGTGAGATCAGATGTGATGTTTATTAAAGAGTCTCAATGAAAGTCTTAGAATGAAAAGTCCCATGTAGGTGTAACAGTACTCGTCTTGCGTTGTGTACAATCAGTCATCGACACGGAACTCCAACATGTAGCACCAGTCATGTAGCTTTATTCTGATAAGAACGACACAAAATTGCACGTCATGCAATGCACGTCTCACCATCCAACTCTGCACTCACGCACGCTGGTTTGGTGCTTGTTCACTGGGCTAGTTACCAAAATAATACAATTACAATATACAATATAATGTATTTAACAATGTACCTGATAAGAACGACACAAAATTGCACGTCATGCAATGCACGTCTCACCATCCAACTCTGCACTCACGCACTGTACAAAATATATGAACCCCCCCACCAGACACAGTAAGTTGCTAGCTAATACTGGCGGGAATTCTCTACAACAAAATGCACAACAAATATTCTCCAAAAACCGCTGCATCTTATGTGTGATGTTCGAATAACATTTACAAACAATTTGATATAAATTGTACATTTAAATCATCACTTGAGTATAAAATCACTTTTGATGTACAGTGCTTTGCAACCAACAACTTACCGCTGGTTTGGTGCTTGTTCACTGGGACGATTCTAACTGGAACATCCTCCCTCGTAAGGGAGCTACGCAAACCAGCCAATAAGATGCCATGTTGAGTAGGTGAAGGCAAAACAAACTCAAACCAAAAACCCATTGGCTTAACAATAAAGTGGCAAGGGGAATCACCAATATAACCCTGTTACATCTGTGTTTATTGAACATAAACAAGTTTGAAATACACCATCTGAAAACCACACATACACGTCTCAACTAAACATCTGCATGAACTACATGAACTGCATTCATGTTATCTTAGTGTCTTGGGGGGAAAAAAACATGTTAAATGGAAGGAATGTACTAGGCATGTGAAAACATCATATAGCCTACACCAGTGTTTCCCCAATTCCAGTTCTCAAGTACCACCAACATTAAACATTTTTATTGTGGCACTAATTCAACTTGTCAACTAATCATCAAGCCCTCTGAGTAGAATGAGGTGTGCTTGTCCGGGGCTACAATGAAAATGTGTACTGTTGGGGGACTTGAGGACTGGAGTTGGTAAACACTGGCCTACACAGTACAAACACTAAGCAATTTACTTTTTAGGCTTATACATCTTACAATGTCTGGGCCTTGCACTTCAACACGTAGTTGTTGTGGAAATTGACCCACTACTGTTGTTTACTTTGTGCATCTGCGTCATCTCTCTGAGTGTTCCTTTAATGCAGGGTTTGATCTAAACGTCAGAAGCTATCGAGTGGAATGGTTACTTTTGTTCGGTTCTAATTTTGAGTAAATAACTCACGGACACCAGAGAAGCTTAACCAAGTTGAATTCTTCCCAAAGGGTCGATACAGCTGTAATTCCGACACAGACATGGCTTCCCCCGTGGTAGTATTCATACCCCACTGTGGGTGGAGTCTCCTCCTTATCGCTAAACATTGCATCATTATTGCTAAGCAGGGAACTAAGTGATATGAGCCTTCAACGGTTTCTCCCCTTACCAATACTGTCACATTCAATTGTTTTCCATGCACTCAGCCCCCCCCCCCCCCTTTTGTAACTAGTGTTCCTATACTTCTGAGTATAACAATGTTCCAAGTTTAACCCCGAATCCAACACTTTCTATGTTATAGAGTGGAATGGTTTTTCTGCTGGTGTATCCCGAGGCATCTCCTCTCGGAGAACCTCTTCCTGCAGTGCGTACAGGCGAACGGCTTCTCTCCTGTGTGGACCCTCTGGTGCCTCTTTAGGTGACCAGCCTGGGTGAAGCACATGTGACACTGGGTACAGCTGAAGGGTTTCTCCCCTGTGTGGACCCTCTGGTGCCTCTTCAGGGCGCCAGCCTGGGCGAAGCGCATGTGACACTGGGTACAGCTGAAGGGTTTCTCCCCTGTGTGGACCCTCTGGTGGATCTTCACATTCTGGGAGCAGCTGAAGCTTTTGTTACAGTACATGCAGAGGAACCGTTTCTCTTTACCATTGCCTGACGTGGCTCCCCCTCCCTGAGCCTGGGCTTTAGCTCTGTCGTTTGAGTTCAATTCCTGATCTAAAAGGATGTGGCCGTGTGAATCGGAAGGCCCCATCGACATGGATAATGGGTCGCGATCCCTGAACATGTGTAAAGAGGAGTGGGTCGGGACATTTAGATTTGTCTCTAAGCTTTCCCTGTAGTCTAAGAAGTCATTACTGTTGCCCTGTGAGTGTCCTTCTCTTAAGTGAGTCTCGTCTGCATTCCATGTCAGAGGAAGATCACTCTCCACTTTCACAGTCATCTCATCTACGACCAGACCCTCCCCTTTCTTATCTAGACAACCTTCAGAGTTTACACTACTACTGTACCGGTTCCAGTCCCCTCTAGACAAATCAGTATGTCTCTCTAAACCCAAGGGCATGTTGCCAGGGTCCATCTTTGTAACGTAAGAACAAGATGGATCATCACCTCCAGTGTCTAACGTGTCACCATCTCCATGGGAATGAACAGTCTTCTGGCTCTGGTGAAATAATGGTAAATACTCTGATCCGGGAGCAGGAGAACAGCCCAGTCTCCCCAGACAAAGTTTCTCTGGGTCTGATCTGTGGTCAGATCCTGTGTGTAAGAGGCTGTGTGTTACAGTTAAAGTCTCGTTGTCTGTCTCGGACTTGAGGACGGCGTTCGGCGTTCCACTGACCTCCATGATGCTGCGTCGGGTCCTGGGCTGGGGCGCGGCGGCAGCGAGGTTCTCCGTGGCTTCAGGGGGCGCTCCAGTCTGGATATCTCTGCAGTGACGCGGGTCCTCCTGTCCTTCAGACCTCTCCTCCTTGACCCCAGGACCTGCAGCCTCTGCATCTGCAGACTGACACAAGAGGTTATTACCGGTACATGAGTTGAATTGTATAACAATGTCGTGGGGAAGTCTCACAAGCTCCCCTGTGGCAAGTGAATAGCCAAAGGGAGCCTTTCTGAAATAAACTGGCCACATTTAATGTACTGTAAATTTGATGCAACACTAACCTCTATCACGATAACATGCTGGGTTGAGGTTCCACTCCCTTCGTCAACAGTGATTGGTTGGTCATCTCTCCATGTATTGTGTCCCGCTGGCTTCCCAAAGCTCTTGTAGCCTCCAGTGAAATGTCCTTCACCTGAGAGAGTAATTGGGGGAAAAGAGGTTAAGTTCAGTACTGTCAATGCTCCACACTACTGTACACTGTTTACAAGGCAAGGATGTTAGGTAACACTTAGCATAACTTATTGATATGCTATTTATAAATCGATATTGTTTTCATTGAGGAAATAAAAGAAAATGCCGTAAATCAAGAATCTGGTTAGAATGTGTCTTTGCGCAAGATCACTAAGTAATTAGGGGAATTATTGCATACTATCCAAAAACTGACCAAGACCAAATTCTGGTTAACGATATCATTAACACATCTAAAGTTACACATGCTCAGAAGAGAACGGGGCTATAGGCCCCACAGGCTCTGCCATGTCGTTCAGTCGATATGTGCCAAACTTTAGGTGATATGTTCACTTTTTCATAAAAAGTATGAAACTTGGTACACTTTGGGAATGAATATGTTCAGATATGGGGCTATCACAAAAACGGCAGTTTTTCATTCTGACACAACTAAATGTATTTTGTGTCATATCTTCTGAGCCAAACATTAAAACACAGGAAAAGGTGATGTCTACACCGATGTTTTGATGGTCAAGGATGACAATGATGCCCAGTACAGCATCATAAATAGTTCAGTTTATTATATAATGGTGGACTGCCATAGTAAGCCATGGGAAGAAAGCCACTGAAATCGCAGATTCTGACAACATACACAACATAATATTAGAATTAAACATAAAATGAGCAAATCCGCCAACAAATGATGCTTTGTGGCTGGACGATCAACTGACAAATACAGACTCATTTATATAGCCCTTTTCACAACAATGACGGTCAGAGTGCTTCACAACAGCCTGGCCTAGACCCCCAAAGAGCAAGCAGTAGCAATGGGGGGGGGGGGGGGGGTAGAGTAGGGTAGAGTATACAGTACTTGTCCATTGTACAGATATTCATTTTAGGCAAGATTCATGGCTTGGATGACCAACAGGGTCATAGCAGATCAGAGTGTACGAGACCCTCTAGCCAGAGAGTTGTCCACAAAGGCTGACAAATCTCATTCTAAATAGATGCACATACTCATTCCACTTCATCCTCTTTGGGACATTAGCCCATAATGAGTCAAAACTGGGCATTCTGAGAATGTGGGCAAGTCATTGTCTCTTGATGTGTTGTGACATTTGGTCAACCGGTCTTCTTGTATAACCGTACTGAAGTACTGTTGTACTTCTTGTATTTCATTCGGCCGATGTGTCTGGAGGATTTAATATCATCCACAGCCTAATTATTAACTTGACCATGCTTAAAGAGATAGTCAATGTCTGATGTGTTATTGTTACCATCTACCAATCCCCGCCTTTCTTTGTGAGGCTTTTGAAAATCTCCCTGGTCTTTGTAGTTGAATCTGTGCTTGAATGTCAATGCTTGACTGGGGGACCTTACAGATGTATGGGGGACAGGGAAAAAGGTAAACATTCAAAAATCGTGTCAACCTATTATTTCATAAAAAGTCCATATAAAATTGTGATTTCTAAGCCAACTTCTGAACTAATTTAGGCGTGCGTAACCAAAAGGGGCTAAATACTTATGCAACAACTATATTTTTGTTAATTTTTATGAATTTGGAGAATAAAAACTATTATATACAGTACCAGTCAAATGTTTGGACACACCTACTCATTCAAGGGGTTTTCTTTATTTTCTACATTGTAGAATAACAGTGAAGACAAACTGAAATAACACATATGGAATCATGTAGTAACCAAAAAAAGATTCTTCAAAATAGTCACCCTTTGCTTTGATGACAGCTTTGCACAATCTTGTGTAATTTCTTTCCTTAATGCGTTTGAGCCAATCAGTTGTTGTGACAAGGTAGGGGTGGTATATAGAAGATAGCCCTATTTGGTAAAAGAGCAAGTCCATATTATGGCAAGAACAGCTCAAATAAGCAAAGAAACGACAGTCCATCATTACTTTAAGACATGGGTCAGTCAATACGAAACATTTCAAGAACTTTGAAAGTTTCTTCAAGTGCAGTTGCAAAAACCATCAAGTGCTATGATCATACTGGCTCCCATGAGGAACACAACTGGAAAGGAAGACCCAGATTTACCTCTGCTGCAGAGGATAAGTTCATTAGAGTTACCAGCCTCAGATTGCAGCCCAAATAAATTCTTCACAGAGTTCAAGTAACAGACACATCTCAACATCAACTATTCAGATGAGACTGTGTGAATCAGGCCTTCATGGTCGAATTGCTGCAAAGAAACTACTAAAGGACACCAATAAGAAGAGACTTGCTTGGGCCAAGAAACACAAGCAATGGACATTAAACCTGTGGAAATGTGTCCGTTGGTCTGGGGTCCAAATTTGAGATTTTTGGTTCCAACCATCCTGTCTTTGTGAGACGCAGAGGGTGAACGGATGATCTCTGCATGTGTGGTTCCCGCCGTGAAGCATGGAGGTGGTGGGGTGACGGTGCTTTGCTGGTGACACTGTCAGTGATTTATTTAGAATTCAAGGCACAATTAACCAGCATGTCTACCACCGCATTCTGCTTCGATACGACATCCCATCTGGTTTGCGTTGAGTGGGACAATCATTTGTTTTTCAACAGGACAATGACCCAACACCCACCTCCAGGCTGTGTAAGGGCTATTTGACCAAGAAGGAGAGTATTGGAGTGCTGCGTCAGATGACCTGGCTGCCACAGTCACCCGAACTCAACCCAATTAAGATGGTTTGGGATGAGTTGGACCGCAGAGTGAAGGAAAAGCAGCCAACAAGTGCTCAGCATATGTGGGAACTCCTTTTAAGACTGTTGGAAAAACATTTCTCATGAAGCTGGTTGAGAGAATGTCAAGAGTGTGCAAAGCTGTCAAAGAAAAAGGGTGGTTACTTTGAATAATCTAAAAAATATTTTGATTTGTTTAACACTTTTGGTTGCTACATGATTCCATGTGTTATTTCATAGTTTTGATGTCTTCACTATTATTCTACAATGTAGAAAATAGTAAAATAAAGAAAAACCCTTGAATGAGTAGGTGAGTCCAAACTTTTGACTGGTACTGTGTGTATGTATGTATGTATGTGTGTGTGTGTGTGTGTGTGTGTGTGTGTGTGTATATATATAATATATTTTTTTTAAACTTTGATAAACGTGCAGACCGTCGAATCAAAGGCAGTCCTTCGATTATAAAATTGTTTTTGACAAATTAGAACAGGTTATTGTGATGACTTGTTCAGCTACTTGAGACATTGGAATCTATGTCGTGCCTTCAGATTGAGAAAAGTAACAAATCACTTCTCAAACCCCTGGCTGGTCTGTCGAGTCTGCTTTGAGAGGTGTTCCTGTGCTGGCCACTTGGAACTCTGGGTTTGAAAACTCTTGTATTGCCCATAATTGAGGGTTGTGCCACCAAATTGTGGGTAGTGTAAGTGCCAAATAAAGTAACAGGGTTGACGATTTCATCCTAAATCATCAGTAAATCCCCTTATGACAGGGGGAATGGAAGCTTGTTGTGGGCAACAGGGAGGGGTAATTGAATGTGTCCTTCACAACCACAAAAATCATTGTTAAAAAAACATTTTATAGCATGTCTATCTATGGGTAACAAGGTTGATGTGTAATGCTCGACCTGCTTAGTTTTCCAGCACAAATCACCAGAAAATGGACGATTTAAAAAGAAGAGTAGAACCAGCTCAGCTTTTACACTATGGTTAGTCTATTAGATGTTTTAATATAGTGAAACTATTGAACAAGAGTTCACGTAACAGGGTTGACCTTTAAAATGAGGGACAGGCATTTCACGTGAGGAGACGAACCACTAATCACATGAAAGAAACAAAAATCTTCAGAAATGACTGTCAAAGAAACACAACAGCTAGGGCTTTACAATGATGGAGAAAACCCCAACATTTCTCCCAAGTTAAGTGGGTTCAAATATTCTAAGTCACAGAAGATGCACAAGAGGGCGACATGTCAAAATGCTGAATTGTGGCACATTAGGAAGTCTTTATTCATATAGGCAAATCAAATGTATTCAATGTTTCCATGTGGTCTATATTAAGGGAAACTTCATTTAATATAAACAGGCTTTAAAATGTAATACCGGTGCACAATTTCTACTTAAAATATCAAAAGGAAGGTACTCATTTGGTGAAACGACCCTTGAAGTAGTCAAAAAAAATGTCCATGTTTGTAACAATCTTGAGAAGCATACCATAGAATCTCAATCTTCCAGCACCATGCATACTACCGAAGCCTTCTTGAAGTCTATGGTTAAAAAGTTATAGTGGGGGGGGGACCAGACATATGTCCCTGTCCTGTTCACAATCCTGCTTGCTATTGCCTTAGCTTGGTGTCAATAGCTGACTCCATGCTACTTCATTCATAGACGCAAAACTGCTTTTAGCGCCAATTGGCGATAGTATCTTCTGACCTGGGTAGTTTTGTTATTAAGAGCCCCAACACTTGCTTTCAACATTTAACATCGCTTGCAGTACGGTTTTGGGAACATATCTTTCATATCAGCAATAAATTATTTACGACACCTTTTTTTATAGGGTTACCACACAGCCATATTAACATGTTACAGTGCTTGTTTATGGAAAACAGAAGGACGACAGAGTGGACTACCTGTGTTAGTTAGCTTCCTGCGTCTCCGAACACCTGTGTAAACGGAAGATGGACGCCACAAACACGTCACTGAAAAATACTGTTGGTTGGTTGCAACCGTGTTTAATTAAAACAAGTTAAGTGTGTATTTTGCATTTGTGAAATCATTTTGATGTGATATGAATGTAGAGGTCTTTATGCTTCTACAACAGTACCGCAATTGAGAATCAATTCATGTTTAGAAATAGTGTTTGGCTGTTTTGGCTTCCAGAGACAATTCGCCTTTAAACAAAACATTTTAGATCCTTGGACTATAAGGAGTAACATTAGGCTCCTTTAGTCCAATATTGGCCTAACTCTATGAATACATTTCCAGTAAAGCAGAATAAATAAAAAAAATGGTTGATTCCGCATTGCTCCTAAACTGGGACTCACTTTCAAGTGTTGTTTCTCAAAAAAAAAGTTTTTTTTAAATCAACAGAAATAATATTCTATGGTGTATGTTGTGAGAAATGGCGATTTTAGAGGAGACCTTCCCATGGCAGTCCACCATTATATAATTATGGGAACTGTTTATGATGTTGTACTTGACCATCAAAGCATATAGTACATGGACAAAAGTATGGTCACCTGCTCATCGAAACTCTCCTTCCAAAATCATAGGCAATAATATGGAGTTGGTCCCTCCTTGCTGCCATAACAGCATCCACTCTTCTGGGAAGGCTTTCCACTAGATATTGGAACATTTCTGCAGGGATTTGCTTCCATTCAGCCACGAGCATTAGTGAGGTCGGGCACTGATGAGAATGCGTTTCCACCCGGCTCGCAGTCGATGGGGTTGAGGTCAGGGCTCTGTGCAGGCCAGTCAAGTTCTTCCACACCGATCTCAACTAACCATTTCTGTATGGACCTCGCTTTGTGCACGGGGGCATTGTCATGCTGAAACAGGAATGGGCCTTCCCCAAACTATGGCCACAAAGTTGGAAGCACAGAATCGTCTAGACAGGTCTGGGGAACTCCAGGCCTCGGAGGCCTGATTGGTGTCACACTTATGCCCCAGCCAGCTAACACACCTGACTCTAATAATCAACTAATTGTGATCTTCAGTTCAATGCAATTAGTTGAAATCAGGTGTGTTTGCTAGGGATGGGGGAAAAGTGTGACACCAATCAAGCCCCCGAGGCCTGGAGTTGCCCAGACCTGGTCTAGAATGTCACTTTGCTGCAGCGTTAAGATTTCCCTTCACTTGAACTAAGGAGCCGAGCCCGAACCATGAACAACAGCCCCAGACCATTATTCCTCCTCCACCAAACTTTACAGCTGGCGCTATGGATTTGGGGCAAGTAGCATTCTCCTGGCACTTCAGGGAACGTGTTTCCACTGTTCCAGAGTCCAATGGTGGCAAGCTTTACACCCCTCCAGCCGACACTTGGCATTGCGCATGGTGATCTTAGGCTTGCGTACGGCTGCTTAGCCATGGAAACCCATTTCATGAAGTTCCCGACAAACAATTATTGTGCTGACATTGCTTCTAGAGGCAGTTTTGAACTCGGTAGTGATTGTTGCAACCAAGGACAGACGATTTTTACGCTCTATGCGCTTCAGCAGTCCCGTTCTGTGAGCTTGTGTGGCCTACTACTTCGTAGCTGAGCCGTTGTTTCTCCTAGACATTTACACTTCACAATAACAGCACTTACAGTTGACCGGGGCAGCTCTAGAAGGGCAGAAATTGAACAAAGTGACTCATTGAAAAGGTGGCATCCTATGATTGTGCCACGTTGAAAGTCAAAGCTCTTCAGTACGGGCCATTCTACTGCCAATGTTTGTCTATGGAGATTGCATGGTCGTGTGATCGATTGTTTACACCTGTCAGCAATGGGTATGGCTGAAATAGCAAATCAACTCATTTGAAGAGGTGTCCAAACTTTTGGCCGTGTAGGTGTGTCATTTTTTTATAAATCACATTCTGTGTTGTGTTTGGTTCAGCAGATATTACAGAAAATGCATTGTCCGGTTATGGTGGAATAGCAAAATGAGGTTTGAGGTTGTGCATGGCATCCTTGTAGTCATTGACCATCAAAACATAGGGGTAGGTAGGTATACATCACCTTTTCTGTAATATCATGTTAGATTATTTGGTTATGGCGGAATGGAAAAAAGCCACCAGGATGCGTTTTTTTTTACGATGGCTGCATATGTGTTCAGGGCCCCCAAATTCTACTTGTGTACTAAGGGTGTGTTCGTAAATTCAGAACGTTTCGCTCTCGGAGTGCACACTGGACGCTCTGATCGAGGAACTGGGTTCATCCGAGCGTTCTGACCTCAAAACGGCAGTCAAGCACCCAAGCTAACAGGCTAAAGTTGGCTAGCTACTTCCAGACACATGAGAGAACACCTCACTCTGACCATTTTACTCGCCGTAGCAGAGCTAGTTAGGCTGTTTTCATGTTATCTAGATCGTTGGTGACAATCTGCTGGCAACAATAGAATCACTTTTTGCAGAGGTTTACTGACACCGGTCACTTTTAACCGGTGTTGCGCGTTCGTAAATGCATCAGATTTTCTGCCCTCCCTGGCACACCCAGACGAGAGTGCGCTGAAATCAGAGTAGATAGATTGAGTTTACGAACGCACCCTTGGTGTCATGCTTTTATGAAAGCGTGAACATAATTTCCAAATATTGCCAGGGCTATTCTGAAAAATGTACCTCTTGCGGTTGCTCTGTATCGGTCGAGGATCTTGGGACTGGCGAGAACGCGCTCTCGCATAGTCTTCTCTGTGCGCTCCCGTGATACTTTCATTTCCAGAAGCTGTAGTTTCCTCCTCAATGCCCTGTTTTCCTTCTGGCTTTGAGTTATTTCCAAACGAAACACTGCATAGTCGTCGTCTACGACTTTACAGATCTCTGCCACGGCTGCATTCGCTAGAACATCCATGATTGAGGCTATTTGAGTGTGAAAAACCATACTGTTCACGTTAGCCATTGTTAGATGCTATCTAGGTAACGTTAGCTATCAGTCAAGTCCTGTCTCTGTTGGTGTTCACATACTGGAGAGGGAGTGCAAAACAATGACGCTGGACAGAGTGGATTCAAGTGTAGCAAAAACCTAAAAGACCGAAGCATATGACTCTGTGAGGAGTCAGCTAATTAAGCTGCTTAGACAGAGTTTGCAGCAGAATGTATACACAGAATAATGTAGGCGGAGTCTCGTCGTGCACAGCAGAGTCCTCTGCTCTTGGCACCCGACCAGTAGAGGGGGGTGGAGTGTGAGTGTATGTGCTTATGAAATGTCTGTGTGTCAAGGAAGCGTGAGATAAGGGGAACTGGCAGTGTCTGCTTTAGGCTCAGGTGTTTCCTGTTTTTGCAGGAGTGCAAGCAAAGACCAATGTCAGTGAAATAGTTTGGCACTCTAAGCTCGTTAGTGTTGCAGGATGTTCTTTGTAGTTTACAGGGGAGTACATTTTGAGCGATGGCAGCCATGTGTCCTTCCCTTGAGCTGTTTTGTGCAAGGATAATCATGTTATTGCACATAGGCTCTAAACTTGACTGAGGACACTGGGCCCAGAGTTATCTGAGGACATCCGGTTTAACCAGAGCGTTGGCCAGCTAGTAATGCTTGATATTTGATTATTTATATAACATCTCCAAATCGAATTAAAGACTACATTGGATAAGTATGTGATGCTGTGCAATTAAATGAGTAATATCTTTGCTAAAATGCCGACGTTTTCTTGATCACTGTTTACTTCCATTTTCTTCTTCTTCGGAGTTTAACGGCGGTTGGCATCCAATATGTTGCATTACCTCCCCCAACTGGACTATAATATAAATCCATTATACTTTGCGATAATTAAAAAAAAACATATTTTAAATTGGAAGATATTTTAAAATAAATAAACACCCTTCCAACTAACCCTACACTCATTAACCCACTACCCCATTCCACTACTTTGACCCTATCTGCTCCTGCACCATGCCAAAGGCCTGGTATTTCTAAATGCATTTATAAAGCCCTTTTTACATAAGCAGATGTCAAAGTGCTATACAGAAACCCAGCCTAAAACCCAAAACAGCTAGCAATGCAGATGTAGAAGCACAATGAGGTTCATTTTGAGAAAATACTGCTAACCTTGATAGCTATCTATGTATAACTAATTTCTCTCACGATTATAAAGCAAACAAAAAAAACATTTAAAAACAGCATATTATTGGCCTAAAAGGTTTGCTGTGTTAGCCCAGTCTATCTTATCTAGGGTCCAGGGTCAGGCTTGCCTTCAGAAAGTATTCACACCGCTTGAATTTTTCCACATTTTGTGTTAGCCTGAATTTAAAATACATTCAATTATGAATTCCTTTGTCACTGGCCTACACACAAAACCCCATAATGTCAAAGTGGAATTATATTTTGTTGAATTATTTTACTAATGAATTAAAAATGAAAAGCTGAAATGTCTTTAGTCATTAAGTATTCAACCCCTTTGTTATGGTAAATCTAAATAAGTTCAGCAATAATGTTTAACATTTTTTTTTTATGACTTCATCTCTGTACCCCACACATGCAATTATCTGTAATGTCCATCAGTCGAACAGTGAATTTCAAATACAAAGATCAGGGAGGTTTTCCGATGCCTCGCACAGAAGGCCACCTGTAGGTATTTCAATATATATATTTTTAAAGCAGACATTAAATATCTCTTTGAGCATGGTGAAGTTATTACACTTTGGATGGTGTATCAATACATCCAGTCACAACAAAGATATAGGCATCCTTCGTAACTCAGTTGCCTGAGAGGAAGGAAATCGCTCAGGGATTTCACCATGAGGTCAGTAGTGACTTAAAAATAGTTAGAGTTTAATGGCTGAATGGCTGTGAGAGGAGAAAACTGAGGATGGCTCAAGAAAATTAGAGTTACTCCACAATACTATCCTAATTGACAGAATTAAAATAAGGAAGCCTCTACAGAATAACAATATTCCAATACATGCATCCTGTTTGCAACAAGGCACTAAATACTGTAAAAAATGTGGCAAAGTAATAACACTGTATTCAGGGCAAAAAAGTGTATGTTCGGGGCAAATCCAATTCAACACATTACTGAGTACCACTCTCCATATTTTCAAGCATAGTGGTGGCTGCATCATGTTATATGCATGCTTGTAATCGTTAAGGAATGTGGGGGTTTTCAGGATAAAAGGTTAACGGAATGGAGATAAGCACAGGCACAACCCTAGAGGAAAACCTGGTTCAGTATGCTTTCCACCAGACATTGGGAAATTAATTCACCTTTCAGCAGGACAATAACCTATAACAAGGCCAAATATACACTGGAGTCGCTTACCAAGATGACGTTAAATGTTTTGACTTAAAGCAGCTTGAAAATCTATGGCAAGACTTAAATGGCTGTCTAGCAATGATCAACAACCAACTTGACAGAGCTTGAAAAAAAATAAAAATAATAATGTGCAAATATTGGTGTGCAATGCTCTTAAGAGACTTAGCCAGAAAGACATCACAGCTGTAAACACTGTCAAAGGTGATTCCAACATGTATTGACTCAGGATTGTGAATACATATGTAAATTAGATAGCAAATTTCTGAAATGAAATACAGTTAACATTTCTAAAAACATGTTTAGATGGATGAGAGAAAAAACTATATTGAATACCTTTTGAATTCAGGCTGTAACATGACAAAATGTGGAATAAGTCAAGGGCTATGAATACTTTCTGAATGCACTGTATTTCCAGCCCCCAAACATGGAAACGGAAAGAGACGTCTGTCACACAAAACACCACAAAGTCTAATGACATTTTGACGATTTTTCATTAGGCCAGAATTTATACATCCACTGCTGTCCACGTGTCTCTGTCAGCCATTCATCACTGCCTTGGAAAAATGTCAGTGTTCCCGTCGAACCACGTCGAATTTTGGAGAAGTTATACCACTGGTTTTCAAGTCCATTCGCAAATTGTTCATGCCTCAGCTATGCGGTAGCTTAATGAAAAATAATGGTGTAATAGCCTACAGTTTTATTGACATTTTGCTTGCATTATTGTGATTGGCTCATGTTTTACCGGTACGGCGTACCCCCACTATTTATTTTGCCGGGATGCCACCAGGACCACCTTACTTTCATCCTGATTACATGTCACCATACTCTATACAAGGGCCGTGTGCATTTTATGCTGGTGTGTCCTGAGGTAGCTCCTCTCTGAAAACCTCTTCCCACAGTGCGTACAGGAGAATGGCCTCTCTCCCGTGTGGACCTTCAGGTGCATCTTCAGCTGGTCTTGGCGGGAGAACCTCTTCTCACACTGGGGGCAGCTGAAGGGTTTCTCCCCTGTGTGGACCATCTGGTGCCTCTTCAGGTGGTCCTGGCGGGAGAATCTCTTCTCACACTGGGTACAACTGAAGGGGTTCTCCCCTGTGTGGACCCTCTGGTGGATCTCCACCTTCTGGAGGCACCTGAAGCCTTTGTTACAGAACATGCAGAGGAACCGTTTCTCTTTACCATTGCCTGATGTGGCTCTCCCTCCCTGAACCTGGGCTCCAGCCCTGTTGTTTGAGTTCAATACCTGATCGAAATGGTGTGAACCGGAAGGCCCCATCGACGTGGACACTGGGTCGCGATCCTTGAACGCATGTAAAGGAGAATTGGTTGTGACGTTTAGATTTGTCTCCAAGCTTCCCCTGTAATCTAAGAAATCTCTGCTCTGTGAGTGTCCGTCTCCAAGGTGACTATCTGCATTCCGTGCAGGAGGAGCATCGCCCTCCACTTTCACAGTCACCTCATCTACCACAATAACCTCCCCTATCCTATCTAGACATCTTTCAGAATTTACACTACAACTGTACCGGTTCCAGTCTTCTCTAGACAGATCAGTCTGTGTCTCTAAACCTAAGGACATGTTGGCAGGGTCCATCTCTGTATCATAAGAACAGGAGAGATCATCAACCCCAGTGTCTAGCACGTCACCATCTCCAAGAGAATGAACCGTCCTCTGGCTCTGATGAAATACCGGTAAGTAATCTGAGCCAGGAGCAGGAGGACAGCCCAGTCTACCCAGCCCCTCTGGGTCTGATCTGTGGTCAGACCCTGTGTGTAAGAGCCGGTGTGTTACATTTAAAGTATCAGTGTCTGTCTCTGACTTGAGATTGACATTCAGAGCAGTGGCCAGGTCCTCTGTGGCTACAGGGGGCGCCACTCCAGCCGCTGTTCCAGTCTGGATGTCTCTGCTGTGTTGTGGGTCCTCCTCTCCTTCAGTACTCTCCTGCTTGACCCCAGGACCTGCAGCCTCTGCATCTACAGACTGACAAGAACAGAGGAGGTTATAATCAATATAATTGGATAAGTATGTCTTAGGGAGTCTCACAAGCTCCTACACGGCATATACATATTGATGCAAGCCAGTGAATAGCTGAGGAAAGCATTTCTGAAATTAACAAGCCACATTTAATGTACTGTAATTCTGATGTTACACTATGACACTAACCTCTATCACGATAGCATGCTGGGTTGAGGGTTCACTCCCCTCATCTATAGCTATGGGCTGGTCATTTCTCCACCCATTGTGTCCCGCTGGCTTTACAATGTTCCTGTGGCCTCCAGTGAGATGCCCTTCACCTAAGAGAGTGATTGGGGGGAAAGGGGTGGTTAGATTAGATCATGTGAATGCTCAACGCTATATTATACATTATTTACACAGTCTACAATTGGCAGGAATGTAAGGTAACACTTCTTATAACTTGTTGGCATACTATTTATTGATTGATTATGTTCCATGCATCACATTATTTTAAAAGTATGATAATAGGAAATTCAGTAAATCAAGAATCTGGTTAGAATATGGTGGTGTCTTTGTGCAAGAATTTGTAAAATAAAAGTAAAATACAACAAATGTGCAAGATAGCTAAGTAATCAGGGGAAGAATTGCATACTATCAAAAACTGAGCAAGACCCAATTCTGGGTAACACTTCTAAACGCATGCGAAACGGGACGAAAGCCCCCGCAGCCTCGACCTCCTGCAAAATGTACCTCTTGCCATTCCTCTGTATCGCTCTCGCATTGTCCTCTCTGCGCGCTCCCGTGCTGCCTTCAGTTCCAGTAGCTGTAGTTTCCTCCGTAATGCCCTGTTTTCTTTCTGGCTTTGAGTTATTTCCAAACGAAACACTGCATAGTCATCGTCTACGAGTTTACTGATCTCTGCCACGGCTGAATTCGCTAGCACCTCCATGATGGAGACTATTTGAGTGTGAAACACCATACAGTTAGCCATTGTTAGTTAGCTAGCTAGCGTTACCTAGATAACGTCTATCAACCAAGTCCTGTCTCCAACGAGAATTAAAGATTACATGGGGGTAAATATGTGATGCTGTGCAGTTAAATTAGTAATATTTTAAATTCACTTGGTGTTAATAAACGTCAAAATAACAACAATAAAATCGCCAAGGTGGAAATTGTTCTTCGTCATTGTTTCCTTCCGTTACACTGTAGAGAAAGTATGTTATTGGTTAGCGTCATAGCGCAAATGGTGTTGCAAAATAAAAAGTTGTGCGCTCTTTTCTTTGAATTACGGTACCAGAGATACTAGATACAATGACGAGATGCTTGTATCCCCGCCCTAACAATGGGACTAGCTGTCCACAGAGCGGAACGGCTGACTGTCAAACTCCAGCCTAAGCCTATGGAGACCCTTAGGGGCCTTGGTGGAGGAGAAAAAAAACAGCCAAACTAAATCGTTCGCTCAGTTTTGTTGTATCCGTTCCCTCTGTTTTATTTGTTCCGCCTGTTTTCTTTTTATCCATTCCATCTTATTTTATCCGTTCCCTCAGAATTTGTTTTATCAATTCCTTTTTTTTTTTTTTTTTAAGTCCGGGGGCCCAGAGTTTTGCCTTATCTGGTTGGCTAAACCAGAGGTTCTCAAACCTGTCCTCGTAGACCCCCAGCCGGTTCATGTATTTGATCTGTCCCAGAGCTGACGCATCTAATTTAACTTGTAAATTAATCATCAAACCCTTGACTAGGTGAATCAGTTGAACTAGTTCAGGGCTCAAACAACATTGTGAAACATCTGGGGGTCCCCGAGGAGAGGTTTGAGAACCACTTTATGTGGGCAATGATGGAACCAGATTGTTTCTAATCAGGTCATATGGTTAAAAAAAAAAATTGACATCTGTGATTGGACAATAGAACGAACAGGGCTGAGTTTGCTTTAAGAAGGGTTGCAATTGTGTAGGAATTTGCATCTGCAATTAAAAAGTTACTCACACAGTAAGTCATCAATATTGTGCTGGTCTATTAATTCCAACATTTTCAATGCCTTTGTGTCAATATTTTTTTATCACACAGAATCAAAAGTGTTGGGGTATATGCCAGCTCAACACACGTTTGCCGGCAGCCCTGCTATGCTTATCTCTGCAACATTATCTATGCAAAATTCCAGAAAATGATGTCATGGCTTTAAAAGCTTCTGATAGGCTAATTGACATTATTTGAGTCAATTGGAGGTGTACCTGTGGATGTATTTCAAGGCCTACCTTCAAACCCAGTGCCTCTTTGCTTGACATCATGGGAAAGTCAAAATAAATCAAGACACTTGTCTTGGCTGTGGAAGCTTGTGGAAGGCTACCTGAAACGTTTGACCCAAGTTAAACAATTTAAAGGCAATGCTACCAAATATTATTTGAGTGCATGTAAACTTCTGACCCACTGGGAATGTGATGAATTAAATAAAAACTCAAATAAATCATTCTCTCTACTATTATTCTGACATTTCATATTAAACTGATCAAAAACAGGGAATTTCTACTAGGCTTAAATGTCAGGAATTGTGAAAAACTGAGTTTAAATTTATTTGGCTAAGGTATATGTAAACATCCAACTTCAACTGTATGTATATATATATATATATATATACACAGTGGGGCAAAAAAAGTATTTAGTCAGCCACCAATTGTGCAAGTTCTCCCACTTAAAAAGATGAGGCCTGTAATTTTCATCATAGGTACACTACAACTATTACAGACAAAATGAGAAAAAAATTCCAGAAAATCAAATTGTAGGATTTTTAATGAATTTATTTGCAAATTATGGTGGAAAATAAGTATTTGGTCACCTACAATCAAGCAATATTTCTGGCTCTCACAGACCTGTAACTTCTTCTTTAAGAGGTTCCTCTGTCCTCCACTCGTTACCTGTATTAATGGCACCTGTTTGAACTTGTTATCAGTATAAAAGACACCTGTCCACAACCTCAAACAGTCACACTCCAAACTCCACTATGGCCAAGACCAAAGAGCTGTCAAAGGACATCAGAAACAAAATTGTAGACCTGCACCAGGCTGGGAAGACTGAATCTGCAATAGGTAAGCAGCTTGGTTTGAAGAAATCAACTGTGGGAGCAATTATTAGGAAATGGAAGACATACAAGACCACTGATAATCTCCCTCGATCTTGGGCTCCACGCAAGATCTCACCCCGTGGGGTCAAAATGATCACAAGAACGGTGAGCAAAAATCACCACACACGGGGGGACCTAGTGAATGACCTGCAGAGAGCTGGGACCAAAGTAACAAAGCCTACCATCGGTAACACACTACGCCGCCAGGGACTCAAATCCTGCAGTGCCAGACGTGTCCCCCTGCTTAAGCCAGTACATGTCCAGGCCCGTCTGGAGTTCGCTAGAGAGCATTTGGATGATCCAGAAGAAGATTGGGAGAATGTCATATGGTCAGATGAAACCAAAATATAACTTTTTGGTAAAAACTCAACTCGTCGTGTTTGGAGGACAAAGAATGCTGAGTTGCATCCAAAAAACACCATACCTACTGTGAAGCATGGGGGTGGAAACATCATGCTTTTGGGCTGTTTTTCTGCAAAGGGACCAGGACGACTGATCCGTGTAAAGGAAATAATGAATGGGGCCATGTATCGTGAGATTTTGAGTGAAAACCTCCTTCCATCAGCAAGGGCATTGAAGATGAAACGTGGCTGGGTCTTTCAGCATGACAATGATCCCAAACACACCGCCCGGGCAACGAAGGAGTGGCTTTGTAAGAAGCATTTCAAGGTCCTGGAGTGGCCTAGCCAGTCTCCAGATCTCAACCCCATAGAAAATCTTTGGAGGGAGTTGAAAGTCTGTGTTGCCCAGCAACAGCCCCAAAACATCACTGCTCTAGAGGAGATCTGCATGGAGGAATGGGCCAAAATACCAGCAAGTGTGTGAAAACCTTGCGAAGACTTACAGAAAACGTTTTTTTCTCATTTTGTCTGTCATAGTTGAAGTGTGCCTATGATGAAAATTACAGGCCTCTCTCATCTTTTTAAGTGGAAGAACTTGCACAATTGGTGGCTGACTAAATACTTTTTTGCCCCACTGTATATTTTCTATACTATTTCGAAATGTAGATTTAATATCTTGACATTTTGAGACAGTATACATTTTTGTTATTTTTGGGGGGTGGCGGGAATGGGCTTCCAAACCTTTCTCCCTCTGATGAGTCATGTACAATTGTTAACATAAACATACCATGGCGCTTGGCTGCACCATGTTTTACTGGCCGTATATAGCCCTAATATCATGCATAAGGGGTAAAATACTGGGTCGCGGGGATAAGAGGCGCGCAAAATGGACAGCTGTCGAGTTTGCACAAAGTTTCGCCTATTTGATTTGCATCATAAACATTCAGTTATGAATGCTAGTGAAATTCCTGGCTTTTCATCATAATTTGAAGCATGTAATTAACAGTATAATTACATTTAGGCTGCAATATTTTCGCCCACGTGGAACCGTCATGGTAGCCTACATAAGGAGAATGCCGTTTAGGCCTAGAGATAGGGATACCCCTCCAGACCTCGTAGGGTAAGAGTTGAATCTCACGTTAACCGCCTGGATTCAATACAAAAGTGAGTGAGATGTTATGCTAGCCTCATGAATAGACCGTCTCCAATTTTAAGAGACAACTCCGATATAAAGTGTTTTTTTTTTCTCTCGGAGTTCCCATGATGTCACGTGCATCACACTTACTGTATATGTAGGCCATGCTATTTTAGACAACGTTTTCACACAAAAAGAGACAGTCCCTAAATTCTTCACAATAATTTGATGGATTTGGACTTTGTTGGCAACCCCTAGAGCCTGAACATCTATTCTGTGCTAACTGGCTTTTGGACCGCGAAGCCAGTTCCACTTGCTTGTTTTTATTGTTCCCCTCTAATCAGATACTGATTTAGACCTGGCAGACCAGGTGGGTCCAATTAATTATCAGGTAGAACAAAACCAGCAGATGCCAGACCTCGTAGGGTTAAGGTAGAATACCCCTGATCTGCAGCCGCCACAATCATCATCGCCTCATCTCTGGTAGGAACTGAGATAATTGAGTGCGCTCAAATGTTATTTTTATTGGGTACCCAGTTCATTAAATATTTGTATTTTTGTATTGGATACAACTATTGTGAACGAATGACACTTGTCATAAGAAAATTAAAACGATTTCAACAATAAATCAACTTACATTTCAAACATATCACTGAGTCCACTATTCATTAGTTTTTTTCTTGCTTAATTAGATGACATTGCTTTAGATATAGATAAATGTCAACTTTTTTTTAGGCTTACAGTGTCTTCTGAAAGTATTCACACCTTGACTTTTTCCACGTTTTGTTGTGTTACAGCCTGAATTTAAAATGGACTAAATTGTATATATATTTTTTTTGTCACTGGCCTACCTACACACTAACAAATTCATTAGAATCTGAAAAGGTGAAATGTCCTGAGTCAATAAGTATTCAACCCCTTTGTTATGTCAAGCCTAAATAAGTTCAGGAGTAAAAATGTGCTTAAGTTGCATGGACTCACTCCGTGTGTAATAAGTGTTCAACATGGCTTTTGAACTGAGAGACAATTATCTGTAATGTATGTGGGGTACCTCATCTCTGTACCCCCACATACAATTATCTGTAATGTCTCTCAGTTAAGCAGTGACTTTCAAACACAGATTCAACCATAAAGACCAGGGAGGTTTTCGAATACCTCGCGAAGAAGGGCACCGATTGGTAGATATAAATTCAATTACAATCATTTTAAAAAGCAAAAGTTGAATATCCCTTTGGGCATGGTGAAGTTATTCATTACACTTCAAATAAAATGTTATTGGTCACATACACATGGTTAGCAGATGTTATTGCGAGTGTAGCGAAATGCTTGTGCTTCTAGTCCCGACAGTGCAGTAACACCTAACAATTCCACATCTAATACACACATCTAAGGGGTGGCATATAAATATATGGATGAGCGATGACCGAGCGGCATAGGCAAGATGCAATGGATGGTATAAAATACAGTATATACATTGGATGGTGTATCAATACGTCCATTCACTACAAAGATACAGGCATCTTTCCTAACTCAGTTGCCGGAGAGAGGAAGGAAGCCGCTCAGGGATTTCACGAGGCCAATGGTGACTTTAAAAGAGTTTGAGTTTAATGGCTGTGATAGTAAACGGAGGATGGATCAACATTGTAATTACACCACAATACTAACCTAATTGACACAGTGAAAAGAAGAGAGCCTGTACAGACCAAAAAACATGCATCCCGTTTGCAACAAGGCACTAAAGTAATACTGCAAAAAAATGTGGCAAAGCAATTAACTTTTTCCTGAATACAGTGTTATGTTTGGGGCAAATACAACACATTAGTGAGTACTACTCTCCATCTTTTCAAGCATAGTGGTGGCTGCATCATGTTAGATTTATTTGATCATTTACATCCATTCAACCACGCATCTGGATAACGCATTTTAAAGTAATCGAGGATGACAAGTTTGAAAACATATTTCCATTGTGGTCCTCTTAAATGGCTCAAACAATTGAAGAACATTAACATGTAGACCCAACCTAGGAATAGTTGGGTTACAGATATGAATACATTTTTGAACTAGTATAGTGCTTTTCAAAGACTCAAAGCGTATAAATAGTCAAACAAATGTAAATTATCGAGATTGAAAGCTTCAGGCAGCTTGGGATGAAGTTGGGTCAGTGGAAAGGCAGTGGAGGTTCAGTAGAGGGGGCATCGAGGGGACAGCCAAGGTGAAACAAAGACAGTCTGAAAGAAAACAGGCCACCGCACCTGCTTCGCTGACTGGTCAGTCACTCCATTGGAGCTGCTTCTCTGGTACTGGTCCTCCATTGACAGGAATGTAGCACCCACCTGGGTGATGCCACCGCTGCTGAAAAGCCACATCTTGGCAGTGGTTAGGCGCATTCCCTGAACTTTCTCTGCTACAGTGGTAAGAAAAAGGAATGTGAACCCTTTGGAATTACCTGGATTTCTGAATAAACTGGTCATCAAATGTTCTGCTCTTCATCTAAGTCACAACAATAAACAGTGTGCTTAAACTAATAACACAAATTATAGTATTTTTTGTGTCTATATTGAATACAAGATTTAAATATTCAGTGTAGGTTGGAAAAAGTATGTGAACCCCTAGGCTAATGACTCCTCCGAAAGCTAATTGGAGTCAAATCAATGAGACGTGATTGGAGATGTTGGTTAGAGCTGCTCTACCCTAAAAAAAAAATCACAAAACTTGAGTTTGCTATTCACAAGAAGCATTGCCTGATGTGAACCATGCCTTAAACAAAAGAGATCTCAGAAGACCTAAGATTAAGAAATGTTGACTTGCATAAAGCTGGAAAGGGATACAAAAGTATCTCTAAAAGCCTTGATGTTCATTAGTCCATGGTAAGACATATTGTCTATAAATTGAGAAAGTTCAGCATTGTTGCTACTCTCCCTAGGAGTGACCGTCCTACAAAGATGACTGCAAGAGCACAGCGCAGAATGCTCAGCGAGGTTAAGAAGAATCCTAGTGTCAGCTAAAGACTTACAGAAATCTCTGGAACATGCTAACATCTCTGTTGACTAGTCTACGATAAGTAAAATACTAAACAAGAATTGTGTTCATGGGAGGACACCACGTAAAAAGTCCCTGCTGTCCAAAAAAAACTGCTGCACGTCTGAAGTTTGCAAAAGTGCACCTGGATGTTCCACAGCGCTACTGGCAAAATATTATGTGGACAGATGAAACTACAGTTGAGTTGTTTGGAAGTAACGCACAGCACACCAACATCAAAACCTCATCCCAACTGTAAAGTATGGTGGAGGGATCATCATGGTTTGGGGCTGCCTCAGGTCCTGGATAGCTTGCTATCATCAATGGAAAAATGAATTCCCAAGTTTATCAAGACATTTTGTAGGAGAATGTTAGGCTGTCTGCCAATTGAAGTTCAACAGAAGTTGGGTGATGCAACAGGACAGCGACCCAAAACACAGAAGTAAATCAACAACAGAATTGCTTCAACAGATGAAAATATGCCTGACCTGAGTCCTGACCTCAACCCGATTTGAGATGCTGTGTCATGACCTCGAGAGCAGTTCACACCAGACATCGCAAGAATATTGCTGAACTGAAAGTTTTGTAAAGAGGAATGGTGAAAAATTCCTTCTGACCGTAGTGCAGGTCTGATCCGCAACTACAGAAAATTGCCAAAGGAGGGTCAACCAGTTATTAAATCCGAGGCTTCACTTTTCCCACCCTGCACTGTGAATGTTTACACTGTGCTCAAAGACATGAAAACGTATCATTGTTTGTGTGTTATTAGTTTAAGCAGACCATTTGTCTATTGTTGTGGCCTAGATGAAGATCAGATCAAATGTTATGACCAATTTATGCAGGAATTCAGGTATTTCCAAAGGGTTAACAAACCTTTTCTTGCCACTAAGTATTCAACCCCTTGGTTAGGAGCTTTCACTGGAACTTCCTCTTACCTCTGGACACAGCACGCAGTCCTTGTTGTAATATTTCCAAACAGATTAAACAAACAGCCAGCAAGCTATCAAGCCAAAATACTTCATTTACGATCCTGCAACTTTAAGAGTCAAGACCACAGGATATAGTGATCAAACCCTAGAGCAGCCAAAACTAAAATATACAAATGCAAAAAGAAACAATCAAAATTATAAAAAAATATATACAATATTCACACTACTCTTCCTAGGCTTATGTCTGCTTGTAATCGTTAAGGACTGGGGAGTTTATCAGGATAAAAAAAAAAATAACAGAATGGAGCGAAGGACCTGAAATTGTTGTTGAGCACTGATCAACAACCAATTTGACAGAGCTTGACACATTTTGAGAAGAATAAAATCAGCACACGTTGCACAAACCAGGTGTGGAAAGGGCTTACAGCGATTACGCTGCCAAAGGTGATTCTAACACGTATTGACTCGGAGGGTTGAATACTAAGCTAATAAAGATAGTGTTATTTTTCTTTTTTTAAACAAATGTAAGAAATTCCATTTTGTGTAGATCATTGACAAAAAAATCACAATTAAATCCATTTTAATTCCACTTTGTAACAACAAAATGTGGAAAAAGCCAAGGGGTGTGAATACTTTCTGAAGGCACTGTATATATATGCCTTATACTGTATTTTACACCATGTCTGGATGCAATATTCTACCCAGGAATATTAAACGCTGAAATCTAAACAGATATTGGGTGGAATGGTTACTTCCTATGTTATAGAGTGGAATGGTTTTTCTGCTGGTGTATCCTGAGGCAGCTCCTCTCTGAGAACCTCTTTCCGCAGTGCGTACAGGTAAATGGTCTCTCTCCTGTGTGGACCTTCTGGTGGATCTTAAGCTGGTGCTGGCGTGAGAACCTCTTCTCACACTGAGAGCAGCTAAAGGGTTTCTCCCCTGTGTGGACCCTCTGGTGTCTCTTCAGGCTACCAGCCTGGGCGAAGAGCATGTGACACTGGGTACAGCTGAAGGGTTTCACCCCTGTGTGGACCCTCTGGTGCCTCTTCAGGTTGCCAGCCTCTGCGAAGCACATGTGACACTGGGTACAGCTGAAGGGTTTCTCCCCTGTGTGGACCCTCTGGTGGATCTCCACCTTTTGGGAGCAACTGAAGCCTTTGCTACAGAACATGCAGAGGAACCTTTTCTCTTTACTATTGCCTGATGTAGCTCCCCCTCCCTGAGCCTGGGCTCTAGCCCGGTCGTTTGAGTTCAATACCTGATCGAAAAGAACGCGGCTGTGTGAATCAGAAGGCCCCATCGACGTGGACACTGGGTCGCGATCCCTGAACGCCTGTAAAGGGGAGTGGGTTGCGACATTTAGATTTGTCTTCAAGCTTTCCCTGCTGTCTAAGAAATCTCTGCCTTGTGAGTGTCCGTCTCCAAGGTGACTATCTGCATTCCATGTGGGAGGAACATCGCCCTCCACTTTCACATCATCTACGATCAGACCCTCCCCTTTCTTATCTAGGCACCCTTCAGAGTATACACCACTACTGTACCGGTTCCAATCACCTCTAGATGGACCAGTTTGTGTCTCTAAACCCAAGGGCGTGCCAGGGTCCATCTCTGTAGTGTAGGAACAAGACGGTTCATTGCTAGTCTCGTCATCTGAGTCCCGATGGGAATGAACCGGGCTCGGGTTATCGTAAAGTAAATACTCTGAGCTGGGAGCAGGAGGACAGCCCAGCCTCCCCAGCCCCTGTCTTTCTCTGTGTAAATGCCTTTGTGTTACAGTTAAAGTCTTGGTGTCTGTCTCTGACTTGAGGACGGCATCTGGCCTTCCACTGACCTCCGTGATGCTGCTTCTGATCCTGGGCTGTGCTGGGGTGGTGGTGGGGTCCTCCGTGGCTACAAGGGGTGGTCCAGTCTCTCCAGTCTGGATGTCTCTGCTGTGCCGTGGGTCCTCCTCTCCTTCAGACATCTCGTGCTTGACCCCAAGACCTGCAACCTCTGCAGACTGACACGAAAGGAGGTTATTACCGGTACATGAGTTGATGTCCTAGGGAAGTCTAACAAACTTCCTTATGGCAGATAAATGAGGACGTACATCTAAGATGGTGAATAGCTGAGGGTTGCCTTTCTGAAATAAAAAGGCCACATTTGTTTTATAAAAAGTAACTCATTTTAACATAACACTATTACACTGACCTCTATCATGATAATGTGCTGGGTTGAGGTTCCACTCCCCTCATCAACAGTGATTGGTTTATCATCTCTCAATGTATTATGTCCCACTGGCTTCACAAAGATCCTGTGTCCTCCAGTGATATTTTCTTCACCTGAGAGAGTGATTGGGGGAAAAGAGGTGGTTAAGTACTGTTAATGCTCAATGGTATATTGTACACTATTGACACAGAAATGGCAAAGATGTCAGGTAAAACTTCACATAACTTCTTGATATACTAAACTCAGCAAAAAATGTCTTCACACTTTCAACTGTGTTTACTTTCAGCAAAATTAACATGTGTAAATATTTGCATTAACATAAGATCCAACAACTGAGACAAACTGAACAAGTTCCAAAGACATGGAATAATGTGTCCCTGAACAAATGGGGGGTCAAAATCAAAAGGAACAGTCAGTATCTGGTGTGGCCACCAGCTGCATTAAGTACAGCAGTGTATCTCCTCGTCATGGACTGCACCAGATTTGCCAGTTCTTGCTGTGAGATGTTACCCCACTCTTCCATCAAGGCACCTGCAAGTTCCCAGACATTTCTTGGGGGAATGGCCCTAGCCTTCACCCTCCAATCCAACAGGTTCTAAACGTGCTCAATGGGATTGAGATCCGGGCTCTTCGCTGGCCATGGCAGAGCACTGACCTTCCTGTCTTGCAGGAAATCACGCACTGAACGAGCAGTATGGCTGGTGGCATTGTCATGTTGGAGAGTCATGTCAGGATGAGCCTGTAGGAAGGGTACCAAATGAGGGAGGAGGATGTCTTCCCTGTAACGCACAGCGTTGAGATTGCCTGCAATGACAACAAGCTCAGTCCGATGATGCTGTGACACACCGCCCCAGACTATGACGGACCCACCACCCCAAAAAAATCGATCCTGCTTCAGAGTACAGGCCTCGCTGTAACGCTCATTCCTTTGACGATAAACGCGAATCTGACCATCACCACTGGTGAGATAGAACCGTGACTCGTCAGTGAAGAGCACTTTTTGCCAGTCCTGCCTAGTCCAGCGACGGTGGGTTTGTGCCCATAGGCGACGTTGTTACCGGTGATGTCTGGTGAGGACCTGCCTTACAACAGGCCTACAAGCCCTCAGTCCAGCCTCTCTCAGCCTATTGCGCACAGTCTGAGCACTGATTGAGGGATTGTGCGTTCCTGGTGTAACTCGGGCAGTTGTTGCCATCGTGTACCTGTCCCGCAGGTGTGATGTTCGAATGTATCGATCCCGTGCGGGTGTTGTTGCACGTGGTCTGCCACCGCGAGGACGATCCCCTGTCCATCCTGTCTCCCTGTAGCGCTGTCTTAGGCGTCTCACAGTAATTTATTGCCCTGGCCACATCTGCAGTCCTCATGCTTCCTTGCAGCATGCCTAAGGCACATTCACGCTCATGAGTTGGGACCCTGGCATCTTTCTTTTGGTGTTTTTCAGAGTCAGTAGAAAGGCCTCTTTAGTGTCTTAAGTTTTCATAACTGTGATCTTAATTGCCTACCGTCTAAGCTGTTAGTGTCTTAACGACCATTCCACAGGTGTATGTTTATTAATTATGGTTCATTTAACAATAATGTGAAACAGTGTTTAAACCCTTTACAATGAAGATCTGTGAAGTTATTTGGATTTTTACAAATTATCTTTGAAAGACAGGGTCCTGAAAAAGGGACGTTTCTTTTTTTGCTGAGTTTATTTATAATCAATCTATTAAATTGCATGCATCACATTGTTTTCATTCAGTAAATAATAAGAAATGCAGTAAATCAAGAATCTGATTCGAATGTGATAGTGTCTAAGCCAATCAGGCGAATTATTGCATATTTTCCAAAAATTGACCAAGACCCAATTCTGGGTAACACATCTGAACACATGCAGCGTTGAACAGAGCGACAGGCCGCGCAGACTCATATGCCTTCCGCAAAATGTACCTCTTGCCATTCCTCTGTATCGGTCGAGGATCTTGACACTACTGGGTCGACTGGCGAGGACGCGCTCTCGTGTTGTTCTCTCTGCGCGCTCCCGTGCCACCTTCAGTTCCAGTAGTTTCCTCCGTAATGCCATGTTTTCTTTCTGGCTTTGACTTATTTCCAAACGAAGCACTGCATAGTCGTCGTCTACGAGTTTACAGATCTCTGCCACCGCAGCATTTGCTAGCACCTCAATGATGGAGGCTATTTGAGTGTGAAAAACCATACAGTTAGCCATTGTTAGCAGTTAGCTAGCATAACCTAGATAACATCTATCAATCAAGTCCTTAACCCGAATTAGACATTACATGCGGTAAGTATATGATGATGTGCAGTTAAATTAGTCATTTTAAGTTCCAGGGTTTTAATAAACGTCTAAATAAAAACGTTAACGTGGAAATTGTTCTTGGTCACTTCACTTCCGTTGACTTATTTTTCTTCCTGTGAGTTTCCAGCAGACTATCTGCTGTCTTCTTCGTCGTCTTGTGCGTTTCCGGCAGACTAGACGATGTACTGTGAATTGCTGTCTTTCTCAGGTCGGAATGCGAATTAATAATAGCCTCACACCAGTAGGTGCAGGCCGGTGGAATATAGAAAAGACAACAGCTTCCTTGGTATTTCGCTTTGCCTATCATTTGAGCTCAAAATTGTTACAAGCAAAAATGCGGTTAGTCAGCTCATGGAAGAATGTCCTATTCTCCACATACCACCGGCAATATAACATACTTCAATCTCTACCTCGCCACCTTCCTCACACTTCCCATCTGTGTGTTTCATCACTAACAATAACCCAACCTCACTGACCTTCCTCACAGAATTATGGATAGAGAAAAACTGCCTTCTTCTCTCCCACTCACGTTGCCACTCCTGGGTCAGCCCCTCTGCTATGATGCTCCAACATTCCATCCCTCCTAATGGGACACATTTACCTCCTCCCTCTTCAGAGCTCTCTTCGCTACCTTATCTGCTGCTTAATTTCCCCAACCCCAACATGAGCTGGGGGACCACTGTTCCCTTAATTTTTTGGGTGGCACTGAGCAAATTTCAGTTTGTGTGGACATTAACTAGAATGTTGTGAGAATTCTGTGGAACTTCCTGCGCGCATTTTAGGTCCTGTACCCGCTTTAAGTTGAAGTTTTAGACTATCCAATAGGCTATTGTGGCTATTTGAACATAATGTGGTCCTATCAGAGTGTCCTAGCAACAAAACCACTGATGCAATAACATTTTCAATAACATGGAAATAGCTTTTGAATTCTATGATATATGACATTTATTATGGATCCAGCAAAATTAAGGCAGTTATACAATTTTAAAAACAGCCCTCAGTCCCCTACTCCACTACTACATATCTACAACACAAAATCCATTGGTACTTGTGTGTATAGTGCGTACAGTACATTTGGAAAATATTCAGACCCCTTGACCTTTTCCACATTGTTACGTTACAGCCTTATTCTAAAATTAAGTTGCCCCCCCCATAAATCTACACACAATATCCCATAATGTCAAAGCAAAAACAGGTTTTTAGAACATTTTGCAAATGTATTAAAAATAAAAAGCAGCACATTTACATAAGTATTTCAGACCCTTTACTCAGTCCTTTGTTGAAGCACCTTGGGCAGCGATTACAGCCTTGAGTCTTCTTGGGTAAGATGCTGCAAGCTTTGCACACCTGTATTTGGGGAGTTTCTCCACTTCTCTGCAGATCCTCTCAAGCTGTCAGATTGGATGGGGAGCATCGCAGCATAGCTATTTTCAGATCTTTCCAGAGATGTTCAATTGGGTTCAAGTCCTGGCTCTGGCTGGGCCACTCAAGGACATTCAGAGACTTGTCCCGAAGCCACTCCTGCGTTGTCTTGGCTGTGCGCTTAGGATTGTTGTCCTGTTGGAAGGTGAACCTTAGCCCCAGTCTGATCTCCTGAGCGCTCTGGAGCAGTTTTTCATCAAGGATCTCTCTGTACTTCGCTCCATTCATCTTTCCATCGATCCTAACTAGTCTTCCCAGTCCCTGCCGCTGAAAAACATCCCCAACGCATGTTGCTGCCACCACCATGCTTCACCGTAGGGATGGTGCCAGACTTCCTCCAGACGTGACACTTGGCATTCAGGCCAAAGAGTTCAATCTTGGTTTCATCAGACAAGAGAATCTTGTTTCTCATGGTCTGAGAGTCTTTATGTGCCCTTTGGCAAACTCCAAGAGGGCTATCATGTGCCATTTACTGAGGAGTGGCTTCCGTTTGGCCACTGATTGGTAGAGTGCTGGTTGTCCTTCTGGAAGGTTCTCCCATCTCCACAGATGAACTGTGTAGCTCTGTCAGAGTGACCATCGGATTCTTGGTCACCTCCCTGACCAAGGCCCTTCTCCGCCGATTGCTCAGTTCAACCGGGCGGCCAGCTCTGGGAAGTGTCTTGGTGGTTCTAAACTTCTTCCATTTAAGAATGATGGTGGCAACTGTATTCTTGGGGACCTTCAATGCTGCAGAAATGTTTTGGTACCCTTCCCCAGATCTGTGCCTTGACAAAATCCTGTCTCGGAGCTCTACAGACAATGCCTTGGACCTCATGGCTTGGTTTTTGCTGTCATGGCTTGGTTTTTGCTGTCAACTGTGGGACCTTATATAGACAGATCCAAAGCCTTTCCAAATCATGTCTAATCAATAGATTCAATTTTTAAAAATTTAATTTAAGCTTTATTGAACTAGGCAAGTCCGTTAAGAACAAATTATTATTTACAATGACGGCCAAACCCGGACTACGCTGGGCCAATTGTGCACCGCCCAACGGCCTGGATTCGAACCAGGGTGTCTGTAATGACGCCTCAAGCACTGAGAGGCAGTGCCTCAGACCGCTGCGCCACAGGTACACTCCAATCAAGTTGTAGAAACATATCAAGGATGATTAATGGAAATAGGATGCACCTGCACATAGCAAAGGGTACTTATGTAAATGTGATTTTTTTATTAATTTGCAAACATATCTAAACCTTTTTTCGCTTTGTCATTATGGGGTATCGTGTGTAGGTTGATGAGAAATATAATTTAATCCATTTTAGAATAAGGCTAACATAACAAAATGAGGACAAAGTCAAGGGGTCTGAATACTTTCCCAAATGCGCTGTACGTTATTGTGTGTGTGTATGTCTGCTTGTGTTGCTTCACAGTCCCCGCTGTTCCATAAGGTGTATTTTAATCTTTTTTTCTGTAAAAAAAAAAATCTAATTTTACTGCTTGCGTCGGTTACTTTATGTGGAATAGAGTTCCATGTAGTCATGGCTCTATGTAGTACTGTGTGCCTCCCATAATCTGTTCTGGACTTGGGGGCTGTTTAGAGATCTCTGGTGGCATGTCTTGTGGGGTATGCATGGATGTCTGAGCTGTGTGCCAGTAGTTCAAACAGACAGCTCTATGCATTCAACATGACAATATGTCTCACAAATACAAGTAGTGATGAAGTCCATCTCTCCTACACTTTCAGCCAGGAGAGATTGACATGCATGTTATTCATGTTAGCTCTCTATGTACATCCAAGGGCCAGCCGTGCTGCCCTGTTCTGAGCCAATATAGGCTATGTGGTGTTTTTCTATTAGACCTACAAGGACATTTTATTTATCTGACAGTATTTTTGATGAAGAGATTCCGGTAAACTCTGTTTCCTTTCATGTGTCCTACCAATAATTATTGGATTATTCACCATGGTAACCAGTTAGTATAAAAACAGAATTAGCAGTTATTTCTCGGTTTTCAGTCAGTAACTTTAGGGAGTGAACATTATTAAAAATCGGACCTCTCTGAAATGAAAATGTCCCTTCAGCAAAATATATTTGACCTAAACCCTACCTGAACGCTTGAAGAAAAGAAAAAAAGTGACTCTCCACTATACCCAAAATAATAAGTGGATAGCAGATAACAAAGCTATCATTTACCCTCACTTCTTGGACAGACCATAGCCTTAGATATGCAGTTTTACAAACTGTTCTTCGTCCTATAAGCATTACTTGGCAATGCAGGAATTTTGATAACGCAAACGGCTGCGGGCCAGAAGGTTGTGGGTTCGCAGACCACCGTGAACAAGAGTAGGGGTGGAAAGATCTCCTTTTATAGTAAAAGCATTGCATGAATCTATCATCATATTTGCAGGTCAGAGAAATTGAAATGTCATGCAACTCTTTGTCCTTTTACACCAAACAAATTTGCGAAATTACAGGCTAAGAATGGACTGATGTGTTCATCTTACCATATTTCTCCAATGCCAAATCAGTGTGTTTTGTTTGCAACAAAACTGTCCGTTTGCAAATCATTTAATTTGTGACATCATTAGGAATCTGAGCATGGTACATTCAAAAGTTGGGCCTATACCTTTCCAGCCCAAACAGAGTAGGTCTACCAACTAAGGAAATGTAAGCTTTAACTGCTGGCGACTCTTCTTCTGTGGCTTAACCCAAAGAGAGGTCACAAGTGTTCCCCTAAAAGCTGTCTGGGTTTGAAAAGCTTCTGTTGTACAGAAAATGAATATTAATCAATTGATAGTGAAATAATTAGATTACTTCCCATGTTTTCTCTCCTCGGCTATAGGTTGTAGCTCAGCCTCAATGTCAAAGAAACGCAACAACGATATTCCCATATACAGTGCCTTGTGAAAGTATTCGGCCCCCTTGAACTTTGCGACCTTTTGCCACATATCAGGTGGCAAAAGTGCATTAAACTCTCTCCAGAAGTTCAGTGAGGATCTCTGAATGATCCAATGTTGACCTAAATGACTAATGATGATAAATACAATCCACCTGTGTGTTATCAAGCCTCCGTATAAATGCACCTGCACTGTGATAGTCTCAGAGGTCCGTTAAAAGCGCAGAGAGCATCATGAAGAACAAGGAACACACCAGGCAGGTCCGAGATACTGTTGTGAAGAAGTTTAAAGCTGGATTTGGATACAAAAATATTTCCCAAGCTTTAAACATCCCAAGGAGCACTGTGCAAGCGATAATATTGAAATGGAAGGAGTATCAGACCACTGCAAATCTACCAAGATCTGGTCGTCCCTCTAAACTTTCAGCTCATACAAGGAGAAGACTGATCAGAGATACAGCCAAGAGGCCCATGATCACTCTGGATGAACTGCAGAGATCTACAGCTGAGGTGGGAGACTCTGTCCATAGGACAACAATCAGTTGTATATTGCACAAATCTGGCCTTTATGGAAGAGTGGCAAGAAGAAAGCCATTTCTTAAAGATATCCATAAAAAGTGTTGTTTAAAGTTTGCCACAAGCCACCTGGGAGACACACCAAACATGTGGAAGAAGGTGCTCTGGTCAGATGAAACCAAAATTGAACTTTTTGGCAACAATGCAAAACGTTATGTTTGGCGTAAAAGCAACACAGCTCACACCATCCCCACTGTCAAACATGGTGGTGGCAGCATCATGGTTTGGGCCTGCTTTTCTTCAGCAGGGACAGGGAAGATGGTTAAAATTGATGGGAAGATGGATGGAGCCAAATACAGGACCATTCTGGAAGAAAACCTGATGGAGTCTGCAAAAGACCTGAGACTGGGACGGAGATTTGTCTTCCAACAAGACAACGATCCAAAACATAAAGCAAAATCTACAATGGAATGGTTCAATAATAAACATATCCAGGTGTTAGAATGGCCAAGTCAAAGTCCAGACCTGAATCCAATCGAGAATCTGTGGAAAGAACTGAAAACTGCTGTTCACAAATGCTCTCCATCCAACCTCACTGAGCTCAAGCTGTTTTGCAAGGAGGAATGGGAAAAAATGTCAGTCTCTCGATATGCAAAACTGATAGAGACATACCCCAAGCGACTTACAGCTGTAATCGCTACAAAGTATTAACTTAAGGGGGCTGAATAATTTTGCACGCCCAATTTTTCAGTTTTTGATTTGTTAAAAAAGTTTGAAATATCCAATAAATGTCGTTCCACTTCATGATTGTGTCCCACTTGTTGTTGATTCTTCACAAAAAAATACAGTTTTATATCGTTATGTTTGAAGCCTGAAATGTGGCAAAAGGTCGCAAAGTTCAAGGGGGCCGAACACTTTCCCAAGGCACTGTATATATCAGAGTCACGTCTTTCCCGGGCATTTCATAGTTTGTTCCTAGCTTAAAGCATCACGGACCCAAGCGCTGTTATAGATCCACTTTATATAATCAGATCGGTTTCATTTTCTTCAAAATCTTAAGCTAAGGGGTAGGTCTGTGTTTTTCACAATGTTCTTTAATAAAAAGGTAGGCCTATGTTATACCCTCTCAATTCGAGTCTTGGTTTTAACTTAACAGCCCTTCACTGACACCTAAGTAGGCTATTTAAAGAGTACATGGTGGGTGGAGGATTTGACAGACAAATCTATGGATCAGTGTCTTCACCACCATAGTCCCTGTGCCCAAGGAAGCGAAGGTAACCTGCCTAAATGATTACTGCCCCGTAGCAGTCACATCGGTAGCCATGAAGTGCTTTGAAAGGCTGGTCATGGCTCACATCAACAGTATCCTCCCGGATACACTAGACCCACTCCAATTCTCATATCGCCCCAACAGATCCACAGATGACGTAATCTCAATTGCACTCCACACTGCCCTTTCCCACCTGGATGAAAGGAACACCCATGTGAGAATGCTGTTCATTGACTACAGCTCAGCATTCAACACCATAGGGCCCACGAAGAACATCACTAAGCTAAGGACCCTGGGACTAAACACCTCCCTCTGCAACTGGATCCTGGACTTCCTGACGTGCCGCCCCCGGGTGGTAAGGGTAGGCACCAACATGTCTGCCACACTGATCCTCAACACTGGGGCCCCTCTGGTGTTTAGTCCCCTCGTGTACTCCCTGTTCACCCACGACCGCGTGGCCAAACACGGCTTGTTGTTACTGTTGTTACTGCTATGAACAGAGAAAGTGAAATATTCCTTGATATTAAAAAAGACTCAAGCCGCTAAGAATAACAAGGCTTATAGAGACACTTTCCTCCTCATTCATTACCGCTGCACTGCTTGTTGTAGCGCTGAGTAGAAATAGGAAGAACGTGCATTGTATGGTTTATAAAAGTGTGAAATACAAAGTGTTGACAGTTCTGAGTAAGAACTTAAACATGAACTCACTCATAAAAACAGCAGCTCTTTGCTGTGTTCGTTGACAGTCTCTCTCTAGTCATGGTTTTAAACGTTTTGAAATCTCACAGTATCAATTTTGTCATAGCTTTCTTTCATGCCTGCTACGTTACTGCAGACTCTGTCATCTGAGCATTCTGATTGGCCAGCGGTAGCATAGTGCACTTGATTTCCTCTCCAGGCCCACCGGAAGGCAGAATTTGTACCTTCAGACACATGAAATGGCAACAGTTTGCCTACCCGGCACACAGGGTAGCTGAATTGGCTGCACCTACCACCAACAGCCCGAGACCAATTAAAAAAAAAATAGGAACACTTTATATAGAAATGTTTGGTGATCGACTAGAAATGCCTTGGAGATTGACAGGTCGATCGAATGATTGGTGACCACTGGTCTGCCTACACAGTAGATATGTATGTATGTATATATATATATATATATATATGCCTTATACAGAGTGTAAAAAAACATGAACATTATGCTCTTTCCATGATACTGACCAGGTGAATCGAGCTGAAAGCTATGATCCCTTATTGTTGTAACTTGTTAAATCCACTTCAATCAATGTCGATGAAGGGGAGGAGACAGGTTAAAGGAATTTTAAGCCTTGAGGCAATTGAGACAGGGATTGTGTATGTGTGCCATTCAGAGGGTTATTGGGAAAGATAAAATATTTAAGTGCCTTTAAAACGGGGGATGGTAGTAGGGGCACTAGTTTGTGTCAAGAACTGGAACGCTGCTGGGTTTTTCAAGCTCAACAGTTTCTCGTGTGTATCAAGAATAGTCCACCACAAAGGAACTTGACACAAATGTGGGAGAGGCAATGGAGTCAACACGTGCCAGCATCCCTGGGAAATGCTTTCGACATCTTGTAAAGTCCATGTCCCTGACGAATTGAGTCTGTGCTGAGGGTAAAAGGGGGTGGTACGACTCAATATTAGGAAGGTGTTCTTTATGTTTCATACACTCCGTGTATATCACACAATGCCTGGATGCAATATTCAACACTGAAATCTGTTACACTCGTTATTCTAAATGAATCTGTGGATATTTTCCACTGACAACAATATCAATCTATTTGTCTTTGTGCAGGGTTTCATCTAAACGTCAGAGGATATCAAGTGGAATGGTTACTTTCTATGTTATAGAGTGGAATGGTTTTTCTGCTGGTGTATACTGAGGTAGCTCCTCTCGGAGAACCTCTTCCCGCAGTGTGTACAGACAAACGGCTTTTCTCCCGTGTGGACCTTCAGGTGCATCTTCAGGTTGCCAGCCAGGGCGAAGCGCATGTGACACTGGGTACAGCTGAAGGGTTTCTCCCCTGTGTGGACCCTCTGGTGCCTCTTCAGGTCACCAGCCTGGGAGAACCTCTTCTCACACTGGGGGCAGCTGAAGGGTTTCTCCCCTGTGTGGACCATCTGGTGTCTCTTCAGGTTGCCAGCCAGGGCGAAGCGCATGTGACACTGGGTACAGCTGAAGGGTTTCACTCCTGTGTGGACCCTCTGGTGGATCTCCACCTTCTGAGGGCAGGTGAAGCCTTTGTTACAGAACATGCAGAGGAACTGTTTCTCTTTACTATTGCCTGAAGTGGCTCCCCCTCCCTGAGCCTGGGCTTTAGCCATGTCGTTTGAGTTCAATACCTGATCGGAAAAGATGCAGCCATGTGAATCGGAAGGTGCCATTGATGTGGACACTGGGTCGCGATCCCTGAATGCGTGTAAAGGGGAGTGAGTCGGGACATTTAGATTTGTCTTTAAGCTTCCCCTGTAATCTAAGAAATCTCTGCCATGTGAGTGTCCTTCTCCTAAGTGAGTCTCGTCTACATTCCATGCCAGAAGAGCGTCGCCCTCCACTTTCACAGTCACTTCATCAACCACTATAACTTCCCCTTTCTTATCTAGGCACCCTTCAGAGTATACACTACTACTGTAGGGGTTCCAGTCCGCTCTAGACAGATCAGTCTGTGTCTCCAAATCCAAGGGCATGTTGCCACGGTCCACCTCTGTAGAGTAAGAACAAGACGGATCATTGCCAGTCTCTAATGTGTCACCTGAGTCCCGATGGGAATGAACAGTCCTCGGTCTCGGATTACTGTAAAGTAAAAACTCTGATCCGGTAGCAGGTGGACAGACCAGTCTCCCCAGCCCCAGACTCTCTGGGTCTGGCCTGTGGTCAGATCCTGTGTGTAAAAGCCTCTGTGTTACAACTAAAGTCTCTGTGTCCATCTCTGACTTGAGGGCCGTGTTCGGAGTTCCACTGACCTCCACCATGCTGCATTGCGTCCTGGGCTGGGGCGCAGCAGTGGATAGGTGATCCGTGGCTGCAGGGGGCACTAGTACAGCTGCTGTTCCAGTCTCGATGTCTCTGCTCTGTTGTGGGTCCTCCTCTCCTTCAGTCCTCTCCTGCTTGACCACAGAGGATCCTCCAGGACCTGCAGCCTCTGCAGACTGACAAGAAGAGAGAGGGTTATTACCGGTACATGAGTTGAATTGGATAACAATGTCGTAGTGAAGCCTCACAAGCTTCTCTATGGAAGATAAATGAGGACGTACATGTAAGCAAGTGAATAGCTGAGGGGAGCCTTTCTGAAATAAATGGCCACATTTGATATAGTCACAATTATGTTTAATGTAACCCTATTCCACTAACCTCTATCATGATAATGTGCTGGGTTGAGGTTCCACTCCCCTCACCAACAGTGATTGGTTGGTCATCACTCCATGTATTGCGTCCCGCTGACTTCACAAAGCTCCTGTGGCCTCCAGTGAGATGTCCTTCACCTGAGAGAGTGATTGGGGGAAAAGAGATGGTTAGGTTAGGTACTGTCAATGTTCAACAGTACATTGTACACTATTGATACTGTCTACAATTGGCAAAGATGTAAGGTAATACTTCTCATAATTTACAATACAATGTATTGATCGATGTATTATGTTCCATGCATCATATTGTTTTCATTGAGTAAATAATAGGAAATGCAGTAAATCCAGAATCTTGTTAGAATATGATAGTGTCTTTTCACATGCATACAGTATGCAATAATTCCTCTGATTAGCTATCTAAAAACTGACCAAGACCCAATTCTGGGTAACAAATCTAGACATGTGCATATGGGAACGGGGCGACAGGCACTGCGCTATAAATGTACCTCTTGCCATTCCTCTGTATCGGTCGAGGATCTTGACACTACTGGGACGACTGGCGACGACGCGCTCCCGCAATGTCCTCTCTGCGCGCTCCCGTGCCACCTTAACTTCCAGTAGTTTCCTCCGTAATGCCCTGTTTTCTTTCTGGCTTTGAGTTATTTCCAAACGAAACACTGCATAGTCGTCGTCTACGAGTTTACAGATCTCTGCCACGGCTGCATTCGCTAACACCTCCATTATAGAGGCTATTTGAGTGTGAAAAACCATGCAGTTAGAGTTAGCCATTGTTAGCAGCTCGACAACTAGCGTTACCTAAATAACATATATCATTCAAGTCCTGTCTCCAACGCGAATTAAACACTATAGCCGGTAAGTATTTGATACTTTGCAGTTAAAGTAGTCACATTTTGAATTCCAGAGTGTTAATAACCGTTTAAATAACAACAATAAAAAGACTAACGTATTAATTACTCTTGGGCACTGTTCGCGTCCGTTAACTTCTTCGTGTTAACGGACTAGACGCTGTGTTGCGGTATTGCTGCCGTTCACAGTTCGGAGTGTGAATTGCACATTTCTCGAATCCCAAAATTGAGATCTGAACCGAATTGGATCTGTAAAATTCCCATCCGACACCTACAGGACCCCGTCATTTTTTGAAAATCAATTCCGTTTTGAATCCGAGGTGGGTCGACCCAAAATATTTCAGAGATGAGGGTGAATCAGATCCAAATTGGGTCTGGTCTATCAGACCGAAATAGATCCGAAATATATATATATATTTAAATCTGCTTGATTGCTGCGCAAGCCAGCATAATTGTTTTCACTGGTCTGGCAGGCAGTTAGCCATTTATCATGCCTCTCAGTTCCATGACATTACACATAAAAGTAATTGGACGAAGGTGTCTTCTGTATGGGGAAGATTAGTTTAAGATCCCCGACACACAATCTTTTTATTTTTATTTCGCCTTTATTTAACCAGGTAGGCTAGTTGAGAACAAGTTCTCATTTACAACTGCGACCTGGCCAAAATAAAGAAAAGCAGTGCGACACAAACAACAACACAGAGTTACACATGGAATAAACAAGCGTACAGTCAATAACACGATAGGGAAAAAAATAAAGTCTATATACAGTGTGTGCAAATGGCGTGAGGAGGTAAGGCAATAAATAGTCCATAGTAGCGAAGTAATTACAGTTTAGCAAATGAACACTGGAGTGATAGATGATGATGTGCAGGTAGAAATACTGGTGTGCAAAAGACCAGAAAAGTAAATAAAAACAATATGGGGATGAGGTAGGTAGATTGGATGGGCTATTTACAGATGGGCTATGTGCAGCTGCAGCGATCGGTTAGCTGCTCAGATAGCTGATGTTTAAAGTTAGTGAGGGAAATATAAGTCTCCAGCTTCACCAATTTTTTTTTTTTCAATTCGTTCCAGCCATTGGCAGCAGAGAACTGGAAAGAAAGGCGGCCAAAGGAGGTGTTGGCTTTGGGGACGACCAGTGAGATACAGTGCCTTGCGAAAGTATTCGGTCCCCTTGAACTTTGCAACCTTTTGCCACATTTCAGGCTTCAAACATAAAGATATAAAACTGTATTTTTTTGTTAAGAATCAACAACAAGTGGGACACAATCATGAAGTGGAACGACATTTATTGGATATTTCAAACTTTTTTAACAAATCAAAAACTGAAAAATTGGCCGTGCAAAATTATTCAGCCCCTTTACTTTCAGTGCAGCAAACTCTCTCCAGAAGTTCAGTGAGGATCTCAGAATGACCCAATGCTGACCTAAATGACTAATGATGATAAATACAATCCACCTGTGTGTAATCAAGTCTCCGTATAAATGCACCTGCACTGTGATAGTCTCAGAGGTCCGTCAAAAGCGCAGAGAGCATCATGAAGAACAAGGAACACACAATGCAGGTCCGAGATACTGTTGTGAAGAAGTTTAAAGCCGGATTTGGATACAAAAAGATTTCCCAAGCTTTAAACATCCCAAGGAGCACTGTGCAAGCGATAATATTGAAATGGAAGGAGTATCAGACCACTGCAAATCTACCAAGACCTGGCCGTCCCTCTAAACTTTCAGCTCATACAAGGAGAAGACTGATCAGAGATGCAGCCAAGAGGCCCATGATCACTCTGGATGAACTGCAGAGATCTACAGCTGAGGTGGGAGACTCTGTCCATAGGACAACAATCAGTCGTATATTGCACAAATCTGGCCTTTATGGAAGAGTGGCAAGAAGAAAGCCATTTCTTAAAGATATCCATAAAAAGTGTTGTTTAAAGTTTGCCACAAGCCACCTGGGGGAGACACCAAACATGTGGAAGAAGGTGCTCTGGTCAGATGAAACCAAAATTGAACTTTTTGGCAACAATGCAAAACGTTATGTTTGGCGTAAAAGCAACACAGCTCATCACACTGAACACACCATCCCCACTGTCAAACATGGTGGTGGCAGCATCATGGTTTGGGCCTGCTTTTCTTCAGCAGGGACAGGGAAGATGGTTAAAACTGATGGGAAGATGGATGGAGCCAAATACAGGACCATTCTGGAAGAAAACCTGATGGAGTCTGCAAAAGACCTGAGACTGGGATGGAGATTTGTCTTCCAACAAGACAATGATCCAAAACATAAAGCAAAATCTACAATGGAATGGTTCAAAAATAAACATATCCAGGTGTTAGAATGGCCAAGTCAAAGTCCAGACCTGAATCCAATCGAGAATCTGTGGAAAGAACTGAAAACTGCTGTTCACAAATGCTCTCCATCCAACCTCACTGAGCTCGAGCTGTTTTGCAAGGAGGAATGGGAAAAAATGTCAGTCTCTCGATGTGCAAAACTGATAGACATACCCCAAGCGACTTACAGCTGTAATCGCAGCAAAAGGTGGCGCTACAAAGTATTAACTTAAGGGGGCTGAATCATTTTGCACGCCCAATTTTTCAGTTTTTGATTTGTTAAAAAAGTTTGAAATATCCAATAAATGTCATTCCACTTCATGATTGTGTCCCACTTGTTGTTGATTCTTCACAAAAAAATACAGTTGTATATCTTTATGTTTGAAGCCTGAAATGTGGAAAAAGGTCGCAAAGTTCAAGGGGGCCGAATACTTTACCAAGGCACTGTATACCTGCTGGAGCGCGTGCTGCGGGTGGGTGTTGTTATTGTGAGCTGAGATAAGGCAGAGCTTTACCTAGCATAGACTTATAGATGACCTGGAGCCAGTGGGTCTGGCGACGAATATGTAGCGAGGGCCAGCCGACTAGAGCATACAGGTCACAGTGGTGGGTGGTATAAGGGGCTTTGGTGACAAAACGGATGGCACTGTGATAGACTGCATCCAGTTTGCTGAGTAGAGTATTGGAAGCTATTTTGTAAATGACATCGTCGAGGTTCGGTAGGATAGTCAGTTTTACGAGGGTATGTTTGGCGTCATGAGTGAAGGAGGCTTTGTTGTGAAATAGGAAGCCGATTCCAGATATAATTTTGGAATTTAGATGTTTAATATGAGTCTGGAAGGAGAGTTTACAGTCTAGCCAGACATCTAGGTATTTGTAGTTGTCCACATATTCTAAATCAGAACTGTCCAGAATAGTCGGGCGGGCAGGTGTGGGCAGCGATCGGTTGAAAAGCATGCATTTGGTTTTACTAGCGTTTAAGAGCAGTTGGAGGCCATGGAAGGAGTGTTGTATGGCATTGAAGCTAGTTTGGAGTTTAGTTAACACGGTGTCCAAAGAAGGGCCAGATGTATACAGAATGGTGTCGTCTACGTAGAGGTGGATCAGGGAATCACCCGCAGCAAGAGCGACATAGTTGATATATACAGAGAAAGGAGTCGGCCCGAGAATTGAACACTGTAGTACCCCCATAGAGACTGTCAGAGGTCCGGACAACAGGCCCTCCGATTTGAAACACTGAACTCTGTCTGAGAAGTAGTTGGTGAACCAGGCGAGGCAGTCATTTGAGAAACCAAGGCTGTTGAGTCTGCCGATAAGGATATGGTGATTGACAGAGTCGAAAGCCTTGGCCAGGTCGATGAAGATGGCTGTACAGTACTGTCTTTTATCGATGGTGGTTATGATATTGTTTAGTACCTTGAGCGTGGCTGAGGTGCACCCGTGACCAGCTCGGAAGCCGGATTGCACAGGGGTGAAGGTACGGTGGGAAAATGGTCAGTGATCTGTTTATTAACTTAGCTTTGGCCGGGTTTGTGGTAACCAGGAGGAAAGCATGGCCACCTGTAGAAAAATGCTTATTGAAATTCTCAATTATCGTGGATTTATTGGTGGTGACAGTGTTACCTAGCCTCAGTGCAGTGGGCAGCTGGTAGGAGGTGCTCCTATTCTCCATGGACTTTACAGTGTTCCAAAACTTTTTGGAGTTAGAGCTACAGGATGCAAATTTCTGTTTGAAAAAGCTAGCCTTTGCTTTCGTGACTGACTGCGTGTATTGGTTCCTGTTTTCCCTGAAAAGTTGCATATCTCGGGGGGCTATTTGATGCTAGTGCAGTCCGCCACAGGATGTTTTTGTGCTGGTCAAGGGCAGTCAGGTCTGGAGTGAGCCAAGGGCTATATCTGTTCTTTGTTCTATATTTTTTGAAAGGGGCATGCTTATTTAAGATGGTGAGGAAATTACTTTTTAAAGAACGACCAGGCACCCTTGACTGACGGGATGAGGTCAATACCTTTCCAGGATACCTGGGCCAGGTTGATTAGAAAAGCCTGCTCGCAGAAGTGTTTTAGGGAGTGTTTGACAGTGATGAGGGGTGGTCGTTTGACAGCGGACCCATAACGGATGCAGGCAATGAGGCAGTGATCGCTGAGATCCTGATTGAAAACAGCAGAGGTGTATTTGGAGGGCAAATTTGTCAGGATAATATCTATTACGGTGCCCATGTTTATGGATTTAGGGTTGGACCTGGTGGGTTCCTTGATAATTTGTGTGAGATTGAGAGCATCTAGCTTAGATTGTAGGACTACCGGGGTGTTAAGCATATCCCAGTTTAGGTCACCTTGCAGAACGAACTCTGAAGATAGATAGGGTGCAATCATTTCACATATGGTGTCCAGGGCACAGCTGGGAGCTGTGGGGGGTATATAACAGGCGGCAACAGTGAGAGACTTATTTCTGGAGAGATACATTTTTTAAATTAGAAGCTGGGCATAGACCTGGAAAGTATGACATAACTTTGCAGGCTATCTCTGCAGAAGATTGCAATTCCTCCCCCTTTGGCAGTTCTATCTTGATGGAAAATGTTGTAGTTGGGGATGGAAATCTCAGAATTTTTGGTGGCCTTCCTTAGCCAGGATTCAGACACGGCAAGGACATCAGGGTTGGCAGAGTGTGCTAAAGCAGTGAGTAAAACAAACTTAGGGAGAAGGCTTCTGATGTTAACATGCATGAAACCAAGGCTTTTTCGGTTACAGAAGTCAACAAATGAGAGTGCCTGGGGACACGCAGGGCCTGGGTTAACCTCCACATCACCCGAGGAACAGAGGAGGCGTAGGATGAGGGTATGGCTTAAAGCTATCAAAACTGGTCGTCTAGTGCGTTGGGGACAGAGAATAAAAGGAGCAGATTTCTGGGTGTGGTAGAATAGATTCAGGGCATAATGTACAGACGGGTATGGTGGGGTGCGGGTACAGTGGAGGTAAACCCAGGCACCAAGTGATGATAAGAAAGGTTGCATCTCTGGACGGGCTAGTTATGCTGGGTGAGGTCATCACATGTGTGGGAGGTGGGACAAAGGAGGTATCTGAGGTATGTTGAGTGGGACTAGGGGCTCCACAGTAAACTAAGAAAATAACTATCCTAAACAACAGTGTGCAAGGCATGTTGACATTTGAGAGAGACATAAAATCGAGGCATAAAGCAATCACAGGTGTTGATTGGGAGAGCTAGCTAAGGCAACAACGTAACATAAACACGCGTCACTTTCGGTTCGGTTTTGGAAGCATATGTACCTTATCAGCGAGAATAAAACGTTTAAACTAAAGGTTAAATTGATACACACCATGATAGGGTTAGTGTTCCCACACGGCCGTATCTCAATGTTACAGTGCTTGTTTACTGAAGACAACCTGTGCTCATTAGCTATCTAGCATGTATGGATCTGTGTGTAAAAAAATGCTACAGTAAATGTATCTTTATTATTTTAGATTCTTTCTTGCTTGTGAAAGATAAGGGCCATATTTTTCAAAAGCCAAATCACAAGCGGTTTCTAAACGTTAAAACACAGCATCAGCAGGATTGTAGTTGGGAGAAGACTGAATGCCGCCTAGTGTTTTTGAGAGCGAGTAGGCAGTGAACGTTAACGTTAACATCATCCTCTACTCTCTTTACTGATTCAGCATAAAACCTGTCTTTCTCGCACCAGGCACTTCTAATTCCCAGCAACATGGGCACCCCCACAATTGACAGAGTTTATTTTTCAACTGATACCACACAGTCCCATACCCTCCTGTACACTTCTCACATCTCGGACTCTTCCTCCGACACACTGCTGCAACATCGCCATAAGCTTGGGATCTAAAACAGCCTTTGTGTGTTTGGCTAAAAAGCTCTCACAGGATAACTGACATATGCTAACATGACTTTTTCTGGTAAAGACTCCGCTTCAAAACTCAAAATGACAGACAGTGTCTTCTCAGTTTCACCTTTGTGTGAGTTTCTCAGGCAGACTACACGCTGCATTGCTGCCTTTCTCAGGTCGGAGTGTGATTACACATTTTAAACAACTAATAGCCTCACACCTGTAGGTGCAGGCCGGTGGAATAGAGAAAAACAACAACCGCAGTCTTGTCAACAGCACTCCATTCTGCCTTTCACTCCCCAGATACCTACTGACCTTCCTCTCAGAATTCTGGATAGAGAATCTCTCTCTCTCTCTCTCTCTCTCTCTCTCTCTCTCTCTCTCTCTCTCTCTCTCTCTCTCTCTCTCTCTCTCTCTCTCTCTCTCTCTCTCTCTCTCTCTCTCTCTCTCTCTCTCTCTCTCTCTCTCTCTCTCTCTCTCTCTCTCTCTCTCTCTCTCTCTCTCTCTCTCTCTCTCTCTCTCTCTCTCTCTCTCTCTCTCTCTCTCTCTCTCTCTCTCTCTCTCTCTCTCCTGGGTCAACCCTTCTGCTATGATGCGCCTACATTCCATCCCCCCCCTAATAGGACCACCACATCTACGTCCCTCTTCAGAGCCACCTCATCTGCTGACTCATTTCTCCCTATCCCAATATGAGCTGGGGCCCACTGAAAACCTACTTTACACCCTTTCTTCCCCACCCTATAAAGTGCCATCAACAGCTGTTATCAGGTCTGGGTGTGCCTTTGACTAACCTTCTCTCAGCCTGACCAGGCTAGTCGCAGAGTCTGAACACACAATTACCCCTTTAGGCCCCACTTCTTTCACCCATCCCAATACCCCTACTAGTGCTAGCATTTTAGCAGAGAAAACTGAAGCTCCATCAGACAGCCGCCTACCCTGGTGTATCTGAAACTGGGGAATATGTATCCCAAACCCTGTTCTCCCACTGTCTGGGTCCCTTGACCCATCTGTGAAAATCTGCAATTAGGGACCCCACAACGACCACAGATGCGCCTCAACCATCACAGAAGGCTTTCCGCAGTCCTCTGCCCTTATTTCACAGAGAATGGTCATGTCAACATCAGGCTCTGGCAACAGCCACCGAGGAACACACGGCCAGCAGACAGGAGTCACATAGCTTGGCCTACCTCTTCCTCTTCTCACTCCAGTTCCCTCACCTCCCCATTCCCATGTCTCTCCCAACAGACACCTTGCGGGGTGAGTTGAGTCATGCCCCCATACTTTCATCCCATAGAGCATGGACAGCTTAGCTCGTCAAAGCCTCAACGAAACCACCCCCATTTCAACCAACAAAGCAGGGATAGGGGGAATAGACACTGTGCTGCATATTGCTGCCTCTTACAGGTCAGAATGTGAATTGCACGTTATCAAAAAAAAGTGGGGATGGGAAAAAAAATAAAAATAATTTAACCCTACACAGTGTGTACAAAACATTAAAGACATCTGCTCTTTCCATGAGAGAGATTTCACCTGGATTCACCTGGTCAGTCTATGATAATTTATTGATGTCACTTGTTAAATCTGCTTTAATAAGTGTAGATGAAGGGGAGAAGACAGGTTAAAGAATTATTTTTAAGCCTTTAGACAATTGTGCCATGGATTGTGTATGTGTGCCATTCAGAAGGTAAATGGGCAAGACACAATATCTGAGTGCATTTGAACGGCGCACCGGTTTGTGTCATTTGATCCACCTCTACACTCAAAACCGCGAGGCACATGACGTGGAGTGCCAGCTGCCTCTGGGCGGAGGATGACGGCACGCATTTGATCCACTTCTACACTACCCCATGCGGCATCCTGCTCTGGAGAGCAAGGCATAACACAGGTCAATCACCGAGGCGTGGGATATGGAGCATCTGTTGTCTCTGGGCAGAGAATGCACAAAAAATCTAAACCGTCCCCCTCCTCAAAAATGTTACAGATGTAACAGTTCCCAGTTTGTCTTTTACCCAGCTTGAAACAACATATAGGTCAGCCAAAAAGCAGGGATCCACTTTTTCAAAAATCCTCACTTCTAACGATCAAAAAATCATCTCTGATAGGATTCTCAGGGATAACGTTGGAAGTCTCAACCACACCTGTCACTGCAGGTACTTTATCCTGGTCAGGCTCACTTCCAAACTCTGTCACTCCCTCCATGGTTACTTGTTGTAACAGTAGACATGCTCTCACACTCAGTAGTTGATCTGTACTCTTTAACACCATTACTAGGTACAGTGCCTTGCGAAAGTATCCCAAGGAGCACTGTGCAAGCGATAATATTGAAATGGAAGGAGTATCAGACCACTGCAAATCTACCAAGACCTGGCCGTCCCTCTAAACTTTCAGCTCATACAAGGAGAAGACTGGTCAGAGATGCAGCCAAGAGGCCCATGATCACTCTGGATGAACTGCAGAGATCTACAGCTGAGGTGGGAGACTCTGTCCATAGGACAACAATCAGTCGTATATTGCACAAATCTGGCCTTTATAGAAGAGTGGCAAGAAGAAAGCCATTTCTTAAAGATATCCATAAAAAGTGTTGTTTAAAGTTTGCCACAAGCCACCTGGGAGACACACCAAACATGTGGAAGAAGGTGCTCTGGTCAGATGAAACCAAAATTGAACTTTTTGGCAACAATGCAAAACGTTATGTTTGGCGTAAAAGCAACACAGCTGAACACACCATCCCCACTGTCAAACATGGTGGTGGCAGCATCATGGTTTGGGCCTGCTTTTCTTCAGCAGGGACAGGGAAGATGGTTAAAATTGATGGGAAGATGGATGGAGCCAAATACAGGACCATTCTGGAAGAAAACCTGATGGAGTCTGCAAAAGACCTGAGACTGGGACGGAGATTTGTCTTCCAACAAGACAATGATCCAAAACATAAAGCAAAATCTACAATGGAATGGTTCAAAAATAAACATATCCAGGTGTTAGAATGGCCAAGTCAAAGTCCAGACCTGAATCCAATCGAGAATCTGTGGAAAGAACTGAAAACTGCTGTTTACAAATGCTCTCCATCCAACCTCACTGAGCTCGAGCTGTTTTGCAAGGAGGAATGGGAAAAAATGTCAGTCTCTCGATGTGCAAAACTGATAGAGACATACCCCAAGCGACTTACAGCTGTAATCGCAGCAAAAGGTGGCGCTACAAAGTATTAACTTAAGGGGGCTGAATAATTTTGCACGCCCAATTTTTCAGTTTTTGATTTGTTAAAAAAGTTTGAAATATCCAATAAATGTCGTTCCACTTCATGATTGTGTCCCACTTGTTGTTGATTCTTCACAAAAAAATACAGTTGTATATCTTTATGTTTGAAGCCTGAAATGTGGCAAAAGGTCGCAAAGTTCAAGGGGGCCGAATACTTTCGCAAGGCACTGTATATATTCAGAAGATGGAGGTTTGAGCCTTGTGCATTTCTTCCATGTCTGCATTATGACTCCGAAGCCACCTCAGTCCTCTCTGGCCTCCCTTTGAAAAAGGTCAAAGGTAATCGAGGAGAGGGAAAGTGGACATCCCACTTTTTTAATAGAAAAACAACATTGGATGTTCTAAGTCTATAACAATGCTTAAACCACATCAGGAGACCAATTTTGAGGTCTGGGAAAAATCTACGAAATGTTGGTTTCTGAGTGTAGTTGGCCTTTAATTGAAAACGCACAGGCACCTAGCACTGTTTGGTTAGTGGTGTTTCTGTTTCACGTGAGATGAGTTTGCAAAACAAATGGCCACTGGATTGAAGCAAATAATCACATTCTGCCAGGTAGACAGGCAACTTTATAGCTAGTTAACATTTGATTGAGAAGGTTTTCTGGAATGCCTTTCCATCAACGAGAAGACAGTTAGGCCTATCATTAGCGCCGCTATATTTTTCCTGTTCCTTAATTGTTTGAAAACTGGACGTTTTACTTCATATTATGAGGCATGTTTTACCGTAGCGTATAGCCAAAATCTGGAATGCCTTTCCATCTACGAGAAGACAGTTAGGCCAATCATTAGCGTCACTATATTTTTCCTGTTCCTTAATTGTTTGAAACCTAGACGTTTTACTTCATATTATGAGGCATGTTTTACCGTAGCGTATAGCCCAAATCCCACCATAGAAACGTGGAGTCAATTATTTTATAACGACTTCCTCATACATTCTCCTGAAAAGCCAACTGGCATTTACTCCCGGGGTGTTGACCTGTTGCACCCTCTACAACCACTGATTATTATTATTTGACCCTGCTGATCATCTATGAACGTTTGAACATCTTGGCCATGTACTGTTATAATCTCCACCCAGGACAGCCAGAAGAGGACTGGCCACCCCTCAGAGCTTCTGCATTACTTGCTGTTTGGGATTTTAAGCTGGGTTTCTGTATAGCAATTTTTTTATTTGACCCCCTTTTCTTCCCAATTTCATGGTATCCAATTGTTAGTAGTTACTATCTCGTCTCATCGTTACAACTCCCGCACGGGCTTGGGAGAGACGAAGGTCGAAAGCCATGCATCCTCCGAAACACAACCCAACCAAGCCGCACTGCTTCTTAACACAGTGCACATCGCCCCACGGACCTCCCGGTCGCGGCCGGCTGCGACAGAGCCTGGGCGCGAACCCAGAGTCTCTGGTGGCACAGCTAGCACTGCGATGCAGTGCCCTAGACCACTGCGCCACCCGGGAGGCCCGGGCTGATGTAAAAAGGGCTTTATAAATTTGATTCTATTGGTTTTCTTTCTTTCATTGTCTAACAGCCAAGGCATTATCCTAGTCATATTAGCAACCCATTATAGTTGTTGCATCTTTAGATCTCCCCTCTTTCTAAATTTCTAACAGATATGACCATCTCTGTCCAGGAAACTGCTTGAATGTGCGGTGCACATTTTAGAATGGTGTTTACCTGGAAATTGCATTTTGGAACATTCCCACTGAGGCCTACTGCTGTGTGCACATTGCTGCACCTAAAATGTGAAGCAATAATAGTTTATCAACATTTTAAGCTAAACATTCTGATATGTTCCATCGGCCTTATTAATTTATGCAGTGTATACCTCCACTACACTACTTTTATACGCATTATGGGGATTTTAAGAAGTGAGTATACGCAATGCACACTGAAAAATAAGTGGATATAGGTGTATACCTGCATATACCCTACACTACTGCAGAGGACAGACTTTTGCCCAAATGAGAAAAGGCCAGAGAGAACTAGACAAATCAAGACACACCACTTCCGTTAACACTGAAGAGAAAGGATCTTATCGGTTGCCGTCAAAGCTCAAAGGGTGTGGTTAAAATAAAAAGGTGTGCCCTCTGTTCTTTGAAATACGGTACTACTTCTTACAATACACGTCAAATCTGCCATGATCAGTATCTTTTAAGCAGAGAGCAGACTTGTTTAGAAAGAACAGTGTGTTAGCAAGAAGAGAAATTTATAGAACTTTATTCCATCTACATCACGTCAATAACGTAAATATTAAACTGTCATTGTTTTAGCCTAGTTTTACTGTCACTCTAAAAACAGGTATTTACACAAGCCTGTTTCAAATGACAAGTTAACAAAGGGTTAATGAGGGGTATGTGGTTAATTACCCTCTTATCCCAAGACACTTCACAATATAACTATGTCAGCTAAAGAATGGTTCCCCGACATCCCCTGTGTACATCTCAAGCCACACTGCTACAATTTCTCCCCATTGTGGACACTCCTATGTCTGATAAGGTTACTCCGGAAGGGGAAGCTCTTGTAACATAGTTTGCACTTGAAGGGCCTCTCCTTGGTGTGAACTGTCTGATGCTCCTTCAAATAGTTTGCCCGGGTGAAGTGCTTCCCACACGTGGCGCAGCTGTACGGCTTGTCGGCGTCTGCCCTAATATTCGGCTTGCCACGTTGTGACCCAATGACACCAGAGGAGGTAGAAGCAGGAGCTTTTGAGCTCCCTCCTTGACCTCTTGCCATCGTTTCGGTGTTGTTGGGATTGTGCGCTGTGTTATAGGCTAAGTACTTCTTGTGGTGAACACCTATCCTGACCCCGTCTGTATTGGTGGGGTAACCCTGAGGTAACCGAGGAAGGCTAGACCCAGGTCCAGTCCCAGGCCTTCTATGAACCCAGTCACAAGGCAATAGACGAGACCCTGAAGGAAAAGACAGGCTTCCTGATAGGCTACCACCAGGGGGGTCTCCCACCACTCGCTGTGAATGCTGAGGCCCAAGGTGACCTGCTCTGTTCATCATGGATACTGTGGTGTTTGTATCATAGGAACAGGAGGGTCTATCTCTATCATCCCCAGGCCCTGCTCCATCCCTGCACTGAGACTGTGAAGAGAAGGGTCTGGGCTGCAGACTGGATCTCTGACTGGAGCCCCTGTCTCTCTGATGACCACCAGGACTGAGGTTATTCAGTCCACCTGTCCACTGGTTGTGTTCTGTGTGGTGGTGGAGTCTCTGTCCCTCGTGGTTCAGTCCTGGTTCAGACTCAGGAAGCAACCGTGACGGCTCCTGATCCAGGGTCCTGATCAGGGGCCAGGTTTTGTGACCAGCCGCTTCAGAGGTCCAGTCTCTCCCGCCAGCAACACCGGATATCAGCAGGTCCTCATGGACTGCAGACTATAAACACAAATTGTACAGAAAAGCATAAAGGTTTATATAAGTAACTCTTTGCTGTACACACAGAAACATGACATTATATTATAAATGTCAACCACAGTCAAGCCCATCTCTAACAATGTGATTAAATGAAGGTAGCCGAGTGGTTAGAGCGTTGGTTAAATCTGTTGTTCTGCCCCTTAACGAGGCAGTTAACCGACTGTTCCCTTGTAGGCCGTCATTGTAAATAACAATTTGTTCTTAACTGACTTGCCTAGTTAAATAAAGGTTACATGTTTTTAAAAGTACCAAACAATATGGAGCCATTGGAGTTTATTATAGAAAATGGCCATATGTGTTGATTTAGGAATTAAGTATAATGGAAACTCAGTCCCTGCAATGACACAAAAATAACCAAGTCAGTCAACACATGGTTAACTTGACCAAATGGTCAAAGTACTTTGTGTGTGTGTGATGCATCTAGTGCCGTGGTGTAGTGGTAGTTAGTGCTTGCCGCCTGCCTGCTTGCTACTTTCTGCTTTCAGCTATTCAGTAGTATTCAGACCCCTTCCCTTTTTCCACATTATGTTACAGCCTTATTTTAAATGGATTACGTTTTTAAAAAGTCCACAATCTACACACATTACCCCATAATAAAAAGTAAAAACAGGTTTAGAAATTGTTGCATATGTAAAAAAATATATAAAACAGAAATAAATACCTTACTTACATAAGTATTCAGACACTTTGCTATGGCACTCAAAATTGAGCTCCGGTGCATCCTGTTTCCATTGATCATCCTTGATGTTGCTACAACTTGATTGAAGTCCACCTGTGGTGAATTCAATTGATTGGACATGATTTGGAAAGGCACACACCTGTCTATATAAGGTCCCACAGTTGACCATGCATGTCAGAGCAAAAACCAAGCAATGAAGTCGAAGGAATTGTCCATAGAGCTCCGAAACGGGATTGTGTCGAGGCACAAATCTGGGGAAGGTTACCCAAAACATTCTGTAGCAATGAAGGTCCCCAAGAATACAGTGGCCTCCATCATTCTTAAATAGAAGACTTTGGAACCACCAGACGCTTCCTAGAGCTGGCCGCCCTGACAAACTGAGCAATCAGGGGAGAAGGGCCTTG